>NC_081405.1:629998085-630308919 GCF_030272615.1 Cryptomeria japonica | reverse complement strand
TGGTTTCCTCAGGCTTCTTAGAGGTTTCATCAACTCTAACATTGATGCCTTCAACAATTCTCTGAGTCCTATTGTTGAAACATTTGAGAGCTTTACTCTTGGTGGAATATCCTGGGAATATTCCCTCATCACATTTAGCATCAAACTTGTTCAAATGTTCACTCCTCTTGATATAACATTTACTACCAAATACTCTAAAGTATCTTACCACTGGTGTCTTACTAGTCCAATACTCATAAGGAGTCTTATCCTTACCCTTTTTAATGAGTACCTGGTTCATTGTGTAGAATGCAGTGCTCACCGCTTCTCTCCAAAAGGTGTGAGCGACCTTTCCTTGGATCAACATAGTTCTATCTGCTTCAACAATAGTCTGGTTGTTTTTCTCTGCTAGGCCATTCTCTTGTGGAGTCCGGGGGGCAGATAGTTGCCTCTTGATGTTGTTCTCTTCATAGTACTTGTTGAATTCACCGGAAGTGAATTCCCCTCCTTGATCAGTTCTAAGGCATTTGAATCTTCTACCACTTTCCTTTTCTACTAGTGCTCTGAAAGCTTTGAACTTTCCAAAGGCTTCAGACTTGTCCTTCAAGAATGTGACCCACATCATTCTTGAGCAATCATAAGTCAGAATCATGAAATACCTATCTCCCTGCACACTCCTAGTTTTCATAGGACCACACAAATCAGTATGCACAAGATCAAGTAAATTGTCTGTTGTGAAAGATTTACCTTTGAAAGTTGAGGAAGACATTTTCCCCAGTTGACATTCTCTGCACAAAGGATTTTTCGGTTTGCTCAGCACCGGCAATCCTCTAACTGCCTTGGTCTTACTGGCCTTCACAATTTGATCAAAGTTTACATGGTAGAGTCTCCTATGCCATATCCAGCTATCATCAAATTTAGCCATAAGACATGTACTTACATTTGCATTCAGCTGAAATAAGTTACCTTTGGTCTGCATACCGGTGGCCATCAATTCACCATTCTTTCCTTTGATTTTGCACACTCCATTTTTGAATTTCAGAGTGAGTCCACTATCATTCACTTGGGAAACACTCAATAAGTTGTGTCTGAGACCTTCCACCCAGTACACATTGTCAACACTGCTCTTTCCATTCAGAGAGATGGACCCTCTTCCTTTGACCATACATGGTGCATCATTACCAAAATGAACCACACCACCATCATATTCTTCCAAAGATAGAAACTTGCTCTGGTCACCAGTCATATGGTGAGAACAACCACTGTCAATAATCCACTCATTGGAATTATCAAAGTGGGAGACAAGAGCCTTCTTGTCTGACATATCTTCCTTTACTGCAACAAACACAATATCTCCATTTTCTTCATCTTCTGATTCCTCATTTGTGACACCTTCATCAACTGCTCCAAAACAGTTTCTCCAGTTTCCTCCTTTGAATTTCTTGAACCTTTCCGGTCTGTCCTTGTTGTCACCATTAGTACAGTTTATAGCAATATGTCCTATCTGGTTACAAGAAAAGCATTTCAAAGGGAGCTTGCCTCTATATTTACCGGTTCCCTTAGGAAGTCTCTTGGCAAGAAGAGCTTCAAATTCCATCAGAATCTCCTCATCATCCATTTCTTTGCTCTGTCTTGGTTGACCTTTGGTGCTTGCTTCTTTTCCTTTTCTAGATGGTGCAGCAAAAGCTCTAAAAGTTGATTCAGTCTTCTAAACACTACCATCAAAACTATTTAGCTAATAGGCTGTTAATTTTGAAATGATGGAGTCTAGGAATACCTTAGTATTGTCTATTGATCTCAACTCCTGAATAGCAGCAACCCTTATTGCATAGACTGGTAATAAGGATCTCAAAACTTTGCTAACAACAGTGGAATCTTCCATTTTACCATCTGTACTCTTGATATCTCCAACGATAGTTTTGATTCTTATTCCATATTGTTGAATGGTCTCACCTTCAACTATCTGCATGTCTTCAAACTTCCCTCTAAGGCTTTCTTCTTTAGCTTGTTTTACATGCTCATCACTGCCATAGATATTCTCAAGAGTATCCCATACTTCTTTGGGACTATCTTTATCCTGGACATCAATAAACTCAATGTCAAATAAGCTGCTGATTAGGGCTTCCATGACTTGCCCATTCTCCTGGATCTCTCTCTTTTGATCATTAGTGAGAGTATTGGTAGGAATAACATAAGCATTCTCAACATAGCTCTAGTGTTGAGCACCCATGCTTTTGATGTATATCTTCATTTTGTCCTTCCATATTTTAAAGTTATCTCTGTTGAACTTTGGACCTTCCCTCTTCATCATTCCAATAGGATCTTTCCCTCAAGCAGTTAAGCTTACAACACAGAGGACCTGGAGGACGCTTTGATACCAATTGATAACTCAATGATGAATGTTGAGTACCAAACCGGTACTGAGAGGGGGGATGAATCAGTATAATAAAAAACACTTACCGAAAACTAGTTTGTCTGTAGACACTGTGCTTTGGCAAACAAACAGTTCCAAAAAATTGAGTTTCAAGAAGCTAGATATAATAGTCCTTCTCAATTTGAATATTAATCTCCTAGTAGTAAGTTGATACTTTCAAGTGAATCTTCATTTTCATAGAATTAGTATCATAGATTAATTTTCAATTATTCAATTCTTTGCAAATAATAGGCTCAATTTCAAGTTGCATTAGAAATTTTTTTATTTAAACTTTCATTAGTATAATAGTTGAATTTCTTAGTTAGAAAACTAAGCAAGAGGATTTGAAACCAAAAACCTTAGTAGCATTCGGTATCTATGGTGCCTCTGGGTCACACTTACGGGTAATGTTGTCGTGTTGAGCTACTGTACTTTATGCCTAATAAAGTTGTAACAATGGTGTCTATGGCATCATCCCTATAAATCATCGGGGAGAAATAAGGGTCATTTGTAAGTAAAATCCAAGGGGCGGGTAATCCCCCTTGGATCGATAATCTAAAAAGGATAAACTTTAAAATGAATTTACATCCACTCAATTACAACATTAGAAAACCCCATTTGGGTTGGTTGTGTGTGACGCTTTTTGGAATTTATTTATCTTGATGAACTTTGGCCGATGATAATGGGTCAAGGCTGATGCATATTATAGGAAATAGGACTTGCTTGTTTTAGGCCACAAGTAAAAGGCCACCTTGAGCCTTTTTTCTATAGAGCTACCATCATGGGTAGCAACAACAAAGAAACTGTTTGTGACATTGACCTTAGAAAGGGTTGCGTACCCACCAAAAAATTTACATTAAACCATAGTTAGAAACTAGAGCTACATACTTTACACCTTGATCCTGTGTCAAAATGGGTATGTAGCTAGTCTAGGGATGGAGTTCTCCCTAGTACTCAGGCATTTGGGGATGGGGTCTAGGATTTTGGTTAAAGGTGAGTAGATGGTTTTGAAGCTCCTTGGTCAATCAAAGGGTATAGAAACACTAATTGGAAGATTAAAAGTAATTCAATGCATACTCAGAAGGAATCCCGTATTTATTCTCTTGACTTCCTAAGGCTTTAGGCCAAATTTTGAGGCAGAACTCATGCTTGTTTTATTTTATCTTTATTTACTCCTAAGGACGACGACCTCGGTGCACTCCTAGTAGAGGAGTGTAGTCTTTAGAGAGTGACTCAGGACCCAGATGATCTCGACTAGTCTAAATTCTTTGGCTAGAGAACTTCCTATTCTTATGAATAGATGCCTACCCCATTTGGGTAGACGCCTATCCTGAATTAAATAGATGAAAAAGCCTATCTCATATGGATAGATGCCTAACCCATATGGTTAGATGACAATCCTGATTTGGTGGATGCCTATCCCATTTGGATAGATGAACCTGAGTATGTGATTGAATCAAACACAATTTTTAAAAAAATTAGTCAAAATTCTTGGGTTAAGTTAAGTGGGTCATTACATCTCCATAGTTGCAAACTAGGCACCATAACTTGAGCTAGGACTATAAGGTCCTTAGAAGTAAATAACAAGACTACACATATCAAGCAACTATTATTAAGAACTAGGGTTTTTGTAGAGGCCAAAGGTGGGGATGATGAAGTAGGCGAAGATGATGAGTTTGTGGTTGTTCTCCCCTATAAGCAATCTATTTGGGGAATTTGGTGGGGGGAGAGAAAGTTTGGGGGTGTTTGTGGTGGCCTGAGGGATCGATTGGGAGCTCTCTTCTTGCTCGGAGCACTAGTGTGCTTGGTACCGTGGCTCCTGCAGGAGAGGTGTGTCCAGGTTGTCGCCCTGGTTCACCATGCATGTCTTTTTGTTCTTTCCCAGTGGCCGTGTCATCTTCTATTTGCAGTTTCCTTCTTTCGTGCTTGATTTTGGGGTGTTCAAAGGCCCTTTTTCTTTAGAGATTTCTACTTGGGCATTTTTCTATGCAGGTTGCCTTTATTTTGGCGGCTCCTCTATTGAAATTACTGTGATGAGCGGGAGCGGTGAAGGATGCATTGGGGGTAGGGTTTCCAGCAAGGAAGACGGGGTTGCAGAGGTGGTTGAAGCTATGAAAGTGGATGGGGATGCGGCTGGGGTTGAAGTTCTGCTGACTAAGGTGGATCTGGTTTGCACCGCCTCAGTTCTTTTGTGGCCTGCGGGGAGTGTTTTCCTTTGCCCTTCCCTGTGTGCCTAGTTCTGTTTGGCTGGGTTCCAGATCTTGGGTATTCTCTTCTCGTTCGGTCAGGTCTTTATTTTGCTAGTGTGTGGGTGTGGAAGGGGATTATGGGACCCAGGTGTTCTTGTTGTTTCTATTAAGGATTTTCCTCCCCCTTCGGTTGAAGCATTTGTTGGTTTTCTTCTGCTTTTGGTTTGGGCTTTGGGGCTGCAGGGGGCCTTATGCCCTATTGTTGGTTTCACCTTATTCATCTCTTTGATGTTGGCTTTGTCACTTTTATCTTACTATTATTGGTTATTTCCAGTTTTTCCTATAGAGGTGGCATTGTCTTTTATTGAGGTAGAGATGGTGGGTATTGAAGATAACCTCTCTCCTATTGAGGTGGAGAAAGATGTTGTGGTTTTTGATGCCAGGTGTTGGTGGGAGGCTATTAGTGCTCTATTTGGTGGAAGGCTTGGTTCTGAGGCTGTTTTTATGGTTATTTTTCCTCCTTTTGTTCCTATTGAGGTGGTGATCTTGGGGGTCCCTTGGTTCTCAGTTTTGATATTCTTCATGTTTAAGGGTTTGGGTGCCTTTCCAAAACCCATGTGGGCTTTTTTTGATCCTTTTGTCTGCTCCCATGGATCTCTATCTGAGATGATTTGCCTTCCTATGGAGGTGGAGTGGTTGCATGGGTTTTGGGTTGTGGGATCCTAGATAAACCCATGATTTTGGCTAAGGAAGCCTTGTCCCCTATGTTAATGTTTATGTAAAATCCTTTGGGGTGAGTTTTGCCTTATTTTTGCCACCAATTGTGTATTGTTCAACATGTCTTGTTTGGTTATGGTTGGGCTACTTTATTTCATTGATGTATCTCTTTGCAATGTTCTTTTGTTGGTTTTAGATTTGTGAAAAGTCTGAGAGTTTCAGGTCCCTTCAAAACTTTTTGTATGGGGTTTCTGGTCCCCTCAAAACTTGTTTTCCCCCTTTAATCAAAACTATTATGAAGAACTAGATACACCCAAAATGCACTATTCTCAATATTGGGATGAGAGGAGTAACCTATAGTTATACACTTACAACTTATGATTGAGAGTTTCGATACAAGAGTCAATTATCGAGATAAGAAATATTCTAATTCGGGTACCCTTGAATCCCTTCAAAAATTAATTCATCAAGATACAACTTCCAAGGTTTGGTAACAAGAGGGTATCTTATGGTGAACACTACTCATATCGCTAAGGCACCCCTAAACAAAAGAGTTTTCTTATTCCATTTGGATAGGGTGCACTCAACTAGTTTGACTTCCCTAAGGAGATGCACTAACCAAGGTCGAAGGTCACTAATAGTTCCATAGCATAGTATAGTAAACTACTAAGTTATTAGTAGTATACATAAGTATTTAATGAATAATATGTTATTAATAAATTGACCTAAGAAGTGTCGTAGTTTCTTAGAAGGGATGGAATAATTTAGCTTAACAAGAAAATAAGCTTTTACATAATAACTCATATGAAATAATTATAAAAAATAATATTTGACTAAACAAAATTTGTTCAACGAGAAACTTCAGATTAATTTTGCAAGAGGTAGACCCAGCTAGCCTAGGGCTAAAACCTGGCTCTAATACCTATTCCTTTAAAACTAGCTTCGATCCATTCATTTCCTCTTCCTTAAAAATAAAACTACTTAAACCCCATGAGAGGAGCATTCAATCTCCACCATTGGATTCTTTTAATCTTCACCTTTCATTTTAGGGCTCTCTCAAACCCTAAGTATCCTTATGAGGACAAACAAAAGGAGGATTCCTTTCTAATCTACTCTTTCATTTGTATGCAAGAAAAGAGAGAGAAGAATAAAAGATTTCACAATTGGTTCATGGCTATCAATGAATTATGCCCATGAAAATGAAAGGAAGGATTCCTATTTTGTTTAGATTTTTAGACCCTTCTTATTTTCTTCTTTTTTCTTTTCAAGCTGGTTGGATTTGTAGGTTACTAGAGGGGTTCAAAATCCCATTGAAGGAGAATAAAAGCACAATGGAAGACTTGGTGGTCACTTTGGTTTGGATAAAACTTTGGAGTAGGTATCAAGGTTTTACTTTTGGCCTAAGATGCAAGCGGAGGTAAGAATATTTGTGGAGCATTGTCCCATTTATCAAAGGGAAAACGGAGTTTCTACTAATGTTGGGTTGTGTCAACCTTTACCGGTTCCTACTCGGCCTTGGGAAAGCCTTAGTATGGATTTTATACTTGGTTTTCCCAAAAATCCTAGGGGGTTTCATAGTGTCTTTCTAATTGTTGATAGGTTTAGCAAGATGGTTCATTTTGGGCCATGCAAATGCACAAATTATGCACCTCATATTGCAGGTCTCTTCTTCAAAGAAGTTGTAAGGATGCATGGTCTACCTCTCAATATTGTCAATGATAGAGACTCCAAGTTTGTGGGTCATTTTTGGAGGATTCTCTGGAAGAAATTGAGTACCAATCTGTCATTTTATTCAGCATACCACCCTCAGAGTGATGGCCAAACTAAAGTGGTTAATAGATCTCTTGGAAATCTTCTTAGATGTCTTACCAAGCAACATGGACAAAGTTGGGATTTGGTAATTGGACAAGTTGAATATACATATAATGACTTAGTTAATAGATGTACATGGAGAAGCCCATTTGAGGTTTGTATGGCTTACATCCTAGAGGATTACTTGAGCTTAGAGACCTTGGAGGTATGGAAAGAAGGAGTGCCCAGGGAGAGGACTTTGCCATTACTATGAAGGAGATCCATGATCAAGTCAAGACTTCACTTCACAAAAGTGCAGAAAAATACAAACTCAAGGCAAATGTTAAGAGAAGGGATGTTCAGTTTTAGGAAAGAAAGGCTACCCAAGGGCCAACCATCTAAGATACTCATGAAGAATATAGGACCTCTCTGGGTGGTTCATAAATTTGGTAACAATGCTTATGAGGTTGAACTTCCACCAGATTTGGGGATCTCTCCCATTTTCAATATATGCAATTTGACAGCCTTCAAGGATCCTTGACTTGATGCAACACTTGGTTCATCTCTTGTGGAAGAGGATGTAGATTGGGTGAAGGATTTGCCACCTAGAAAAACATTGGAGTTGGAGAGTATCCTTGATTCCAAGGTGATCAAAAAAACTAGAAGAGGGGTTTACAAGGACTACTTGGTCAAGTGGAAGGACCTCCCTGAGTCTAAAGCTACTCATATCTCTGAAAGTGATATCATAAAGAATGGAACCTCAGTCACCCAGTTGGAAACTCAAGGGACTTGAGTTTTCTTGTCTCGGGGAGTATGGTGTCGAGGCACTCAAAGGTGTGCTAGCATCTTTTCAACATGTATTTGAATGCAACATAATGTGTTGCCTTGAAGGTTTCTTGTGTAGGTCCTAAATGAATGTGGTAGGTCCAATGCTACCAATGCTATGTAATAATCCCTTAGGTTCCAAGGTGTGTTTGTATGGGAATTTTATTTTTGTTTTTTGTTTCTAGGAGCCCTAGAGGTGTTGTGTGTCCACTTTGTAACCTTTGGTGTGAAGGAAAGTTTGTCATGTAATACTTTTGTACAAAGTTGCCATAGGCAAGCTTGTCAAAATTTGAGTTGTGGTTACCCAACGGCTAGTTGGTTGAAATTGTACATTGGGAGGTGGTTAGAAGGGTTCCTTGGAATTATTTAAGCTTGAGGAATGATTCCCAAAGGTTAGATAGAGACTTTGAATGAAATTTATGCTTTCTACAATTCTGCAACTATCATTTTTACTGTATTTTCTTGTGTTCTTGGCTTTGGTACGGATTTGTACAGACATCTAGAAGGGATAATGTCTTGAATAGGTTGTAATAGTGAATCATCTTTCATTTGATGTAGGTTTGAGTACTTGAAACTTTTTAGTTGCAAAGTTATTGAATTTTCTTTCTCGTTGCCTGGGGAAAACCCAAAAATTAGGGTTTGGATGTAAAAGGTGCCACCATTCAGCATTCCTCCATGGGAATAGTCTAAAACCCTGGGTAATGTTGGTTTACCATGTATAATAAATTATTTGCTTGGTTTTGGAAGCAGGAGATTCCACCTTGCATTTTTGGAGTGATGCCCTAGACTTGACATTACCCATGTGGCAAGTCTGAGCAGTGAAGGATTGAATGAATCCTTGGTACAGTGGGCCAAAAAGTGGTAAAAACTTGCATGGAGGGGACCCTTATAAATTTTAAGACCTTTTCATAAATCCCAATCCTCATTCCCATATGACTGGTGAAGACTTTGAAGCCCAAAACCTCTACATCGGCTAACAAGGCCAAAATAGGCACAGTAGGGTTTGGGTACTTACATTCAAAACCCAGACATAAAAGTTTGAATCCTTTAGAGCATCCAAATGGGTGTTTAAATATCAATTTTTTTCAAGGTTTTGTTTGGAGGGATTGGTAGATAAAGAGGAAAAATCCCAAACAGAGGCCTAATTGCTTGTAGCCCTATCTCCTAGGTCACTAAGAACAAAAGGCACAAGGGGCTTGTAAGAACAAACCAAAGAGGTCTAAATCAATGAAAATACCATGTCAAACATGTTCAAACACCCACAAATGACATATTTCACCATTTGATCAAAAGGCCATGTTGGCAAGGGGCTTGGGGTTATGAGGTATCTTGGTTTAGGGGTTGAGAACATAGGATTAGGAGTCTCCTTGTGAAACTGAGTTGTCCTGAGTGGATTGATCCTTGGGAGGGGTCAAGGAAAATCTTAAGAACCTTTGGGAGGTTGAAGGAATTGGACCATTGGATGGTGCCAAGTGCTAACCCATAGAAGAAGCCAAGAAAATTGCTCATTAACTCCAAACCCTCTACATCATAGTGGTATCAGAGCTATACCAAGGGTGGAATAGTGTATGTCAGACACAAAATTTGGAAGAGAGGCTGATACAATGCCTCCTAAGGCAATGAACCTAGAGGCCATCAAGACGATGGTAGAGGAGTTGCTTGAAGAGAAACTCAAAGAGACTGGACAGACCAAGGGAAAGGAAAAAACTTGTGATGATGAATCAGAGGAGGAGAATGAAGAGCAGGAGGCCATTGCTCAGAATATGGCACTTGATCAAAATATGTTTGTGGATGCTTTAAAATCAGTAAACAGAGACAATCTAGAAATTTTACCTATCTATGGCGGTAGCTTGAATGGAGAAGAGGTGCTTGAATGGATAGAAGCACTTGTAATACCCTAAAAATGATCATCTAAACCATGGGCCCCTAATCTCGACAACATCACCAAGGTCCTAACCAAAGGCAATTAAATAAATCTTAAGCACACACTTAATTCTTTAATCATCAAATGTCACATGGCAAATTAATAACTCAATATTAATTAAATACTTATTTAATTAATTGAATCATTCCAAGTAAATCATTGTAAACAATTATCTTATTTATTTTAATTAAATATCTTTTGCATATTTAATTAAATAAATCAATTTGCCATTAAATCATCAAAAAGATGAATTAATTTAATTAAATAAATCATTTTGCCACAAATCTTCAAAAAAGGAAACAAATCAAGAAAGAGGAATTGGAAATTATGAGCACAAATCTTCAAAAAAGGAAATAAATCAAAAAAGGAATTAATTGACAAAAAAGAATTAAAAATTGAGAAAAGAAATCAATTGGAGATAATCTTGAAAAACAAATTAAAAATTGATAAATAATCTCAAAGAAAGCAATTAAAACATTTAAATATTAAAATTGAATGAAATAGGGAATAAATCGGTTTTTTTTAATTTTATCTTAATTTTAGTTCAATTTCCTTTAAAACTGAGAAAAGCATCCAATCACATTAATTCACTTGGATTGTGCTTCCTCTTGGAAAATCTTGACCGCTCATCATCATTTGATCTCAGCCTTTGGTTTCTTTCTAGATTTTCTATAAATTCAGGATCTCATCTCTCATTCAAGGATCCTAGAGAATATATTGTTATCATGTTGTTTTTGCTCTAGGTTCAATAATATTTGTGCATTTAGATATTCACATATTAGTTATTGCATACATATTTAGATCATTTATCTCATTTATTACTTAAATCATGTTAGATAAATCTTGCATCCATCTAGCTTAATATCATGCTCATATAAATTAAATCCTTCGTCTTGTTGTAGCCTAGTCATTGGTATTGCTTATACAAATCTGAGAGAAATCTTATACTCGCATCTTTTAGAAGGCAATGGGTCAATTTGTTATGGTTTTCATATTCATGCTTATATCTGTCTAACCATACATGTAATGACTTAATTGAAGTGTTGTGTATTTTAGATACAGGTCCACTTTTCACACACACATTTATGGTGCCCACCGTGGGGTAGAAAACTACTTTTTCGGCCTCAAAATCATTCTTTTTATCTTGCAGGTTTCATCCATACAATCTCTGCGAAATATCGTATGAGCAGTTTCACTGCATCGTACGACATTATATTGAAGCCTGTAGTTTATCGTACGACATAATATTATACCCTATAATTTGTCGTATGAATAAGAATATGGACTTGTACGACATACTATTTTTGGTTGTTCGATTTTATCCTTTGTCGTCCTGTGCTAATTTCTGACTCGTACGATAAAAGTTTTTTGTCGTTCCATTTTATGAGAATTCTCGTACGATTCTATTTTCTATTAGATTAAAAGCAAGTTTCAATTTTCAGGGTTTTTCTTGAATTAAATTTTGATTACGCCAACGCTGACCCTGAATTGTCTTATGTCTGCCTGGTATTTTCACAGCTTAACCAGTTTCTTGCAGGATGCTTTTCAAAGAAATTTATCAATCAAACATACACCTATCAAAGAATAAAAACAACATGACTACTGATGTGTTGTTTTTGCAAGTTGCCTAAAGAGAGATCAATCAAACATCGTGTATTCTTTAATTTTTTTAGGCACCTAACTTGCTATCTGGTTAATGAACAAATCTGTCTTTTGTGTTTTTAGAAAATTTTGAGAGGTAGGAGAGTATGCTCTTGTCTTTTTTTTTAAAGACAATCAGAATTCTAGACCCTTGAGGCTTTTTCTTTGTTTGAGATTTTTAAATCTTTAGCAGGCCTGCCCTCCCGAGGGGTTGAAAAACTCTTAAAACCGTTATGGTTGGTGTGAGGGGCACGACCTAAGTGGGAACAAATAAACACCAAGTACTCCAACCCACTATAAAATAAACGTGATTTGATGAAAATCAAGTCAATGACAATGCTCAACAATAGCTCTCCTCAGTACCTTTGAGTATGTTGAACCTTGGTTTTCAAGGCTGGGAGACCTCTTAATTAAGTTTATACCTCAACGCACCGAACAGAACCCTTACTAGATCCAATTAAAAGTAGAAGCTACCCGATTCACCTCCGAAAGGTTGATAATCTTTGTGCAATAGAGATAGTAACTCTCCCAAGACACTTGCCATATCGTGCCCCCATTAGCATTTGGAGTCAGCTAATACAGCGTTGAGAATCCATTGCGTGAGACTCAGTGGCCATATTCTGATTAGCTATTGGGTGTGTACCTAAGTCAGCAAGCAAAGGTTTTCTTCTCTAAGCCAACTTCCATAGGGTTTGCATGATGTGATTAGAGTACTATTTATCTTGCATGTTTTCTGTGTTTTCATCCCTGAAACTAAAACTGGAGAAAACAAATCAAACAAATCAACAACTCAGTGATAAAACTCTGTCCATGTCGAAGCTAGTCTAACCTGGTCAAAAATCAGTCCACCTCAGAATTGGTTATACTCAGTTGTCATACTCAGCAATCGAAAAACTTAGAATTTTTGTCTTTGTCCTGTTAACAGTCATACGAGCCTAATCATTTGTCATCCTACACCATATCCTGTGTTGTACGAGTATTCTAAATTGTCATCTAAGCTAAATCCTTTGTCGTATGAGACCCAACAGTCTGTCGTTTAAGCTAAATCCTGTGTCGTACAAAATATAACTGCACTAAATCTTTTGTCATTTGGGACCTGCCCATTTGTCGTACAGTATTAGGCAGCAACTCGTATAAAACATAACTATTGTCATCCTTAAGTTGTTATACTATTGTACGGTCTCACAAATTCTATCGTACGAGTCTCTGATTTTGCCAGTCCAGAACAATCAAACCTGTCTAAAACAGTCTACAACAAGCCTAAAATTCGTTATCATCCTCCTAAGCATAAACAACCTTGATAGTGTACCTCTCCCATTGCGTTGCATGATTTTGTCGATCATCTTTAAGCTAGTTCAAACAAACATCTTATCAAAACCTACGTTAACTTAGATAACATCTTACACAGGATAGATCATTCCTGAAACTAGACTAGATCTTAGTTACTTCACTCAATCACTATGTTAAATGAACTACTAGCTACAATTTCATCTTGACTTCTGCAAAACATCTAGCTCTCGGTCCTGTCAGTCACAAAATGCTTGTTGAAACCAGAAACTCTCGCAACAAAATAGACAAAGGAAAAGAAACACCCTTTTCGTCAAAAGACATTCCATTCTTTGTGGAAAACCCCTTTTACAATAAACCATCCTCATCATAGATACCAGTTTACGATCTACCAATCTTTGGTCAGCCCCTATCTTCCACCATGTCTGGGGAAAGACAAGAAAGAGAAGCTAATAAATGAGACACTCATGACGATTTTAGAAATCATTCCATTGATAGTGATTCCTCATCGACTGAGTCTGAGCTTCTTGAACCTCCTGAAGCCGAAGTACATAGATGCCAGAATGATAAAGAGTTCCAAAAAATGATGAAGGTCATCATGGCTAGGGAGAAAGAAGACTATTTCCTAGAATTAGCAAAGCAAGGCGCCAAACTCCCTACTGGTTATAATGTGGAGGCCCTCATTGCTAAAGAGGAAGAGACACCATGGGGAAAAATAAGCAAACAAATGCAAACATTACAAAATGCGGTCACAAAACTACAGAACAAAGATAAAACACCAAAACAATATTCTCTTGACACAATATGCCCATTCCCATTTGATAAAAACCTTTACATGTCTCCATTTCCTTCATAGGTTGAGATCCCAAAATTTGACAAATATGATGGTACCTCAAATCCTCAAGATCATGTCAGAGAGTTTTGTGCTGCCTGTATGGAGTTCATGCATGATCAAACATACCTCATGCACCTTTTCCCAAGGAGTTTAGGAGGTCAAGCAATGGAATGGTTCTCAAGTCTACCCAAATGAATAAAAATGTTTGAAGAACTAATCCAACTATTTTTACAACAATACTCATACAACATTCGACATCCTGTGACTATGATAGAGCTTTGCAATACCAAACAAAAGATAGGAGAACCCTTTCTCACTTTTATCCAACGATGGAGACAGATGTTCTCTAGATATTCATGGACTATCCCAGATCTTGAGAAAATGGATATCTTTGTCAACAACCTAATCCCTGAATTAAAGTACAGTGTCCAGATGCAAGTACATGCTTCATTCAACAAAATGGTAGATAACGTTGTCAGAAAGGAAGATGTGCTTATAAAAAAGGGAGATATGTCACTTTGGAAAGAAACATTGCAAGGTTCTAGCTCTAAAGAAAAGAGTAAATACTGGAAATAAAATAAAGATAATAACAGGAATGTTGTTAGTGATGGAGTGGTAGATACTGTCCAAGAAAAAACCAAATCCACAATATTTAACTTGGCCAGTGGCACACAAGCACTCAAGGCAGCTAAAACTGCGATAGAAAATCCTCCGAAGAAAGCAAGAGAATGGTTTAAAGAAAAGCCTTGGCTTTCAAAACCTAAGCGTGATTTTACTCCTCTAGATGAGTCATATGAATCGGCTTTCAAAACCTTATTGGCAAATAATCTGATAACATTGCCAGACAATTCTAGTCCATATGACCTAGAAATTAGACCCAAATGGTGGAGAGAAAATGAATATTGTGACTACCATTGGAACAAGGTACATAACATAAACAACTGCATGAAACTCCGACATGAAATCCAAGATCTCATTGATGCAGGCAAGATCGTTGTTGGAAATCATGTGACTAATGCTGATCATAAGGCCTTTAAAGATACCTTACCAACTTATGAAGAAGGAGATTCCTCAAAATCCAAGGGAGGAGCTAGAGTCAAATATGCCTACACTAACAACGATAATATGATCAACATGATTGAATCCACTCAAACTAAATATTGCAGTGTGATCATAGTCCAGGATCACCAAAGTCAAGCACAAGCTGTTAATGCCATGACTCGCGCTCAAAGGAAGATTACTCTCCCAGGAGATAGTTCCTCAAATTTTAATCAAACAACATCAAAGCTACCAAATAGACAAACAGACACAATCATGGCCAAATCAAAACAACTGGCTTCATCATCTTCTCCCGGTTATAGTATTGTCAAACAATTGAAGAGAACCAATACTCAAATCTCCATTTTGGAACTGCTTAAGATCTCTTTTGCTCATAGAGAGGTCCCGGACAAGGCTCTACTTACCACCAATGTCCCTAAAGATTTAGACGTAGATCAGTTTCAATCTATGGTGGGTCACCTGACCTCACCTCATTACCTCACTTTCTCTGAAGAAGATGATAACTCACTAAAGAAAATAACAGATACATCTACTACAGAAACTCCTCAAAATGAAAATGTTATTGATCCAACAAAGAAAATAATAATAAAGGATTATGATGAAGAAGAAAGAACTTCTAAGGGTCTGGTACTATTACTAATTAGGGTAGGACCTATGGAAAGAGATGTCATTTTTCAGGTCCTGGATCTTCATCTTTCATACAATATCTTACCAGGCAGGCCATGGATTCATGAAATGAAAGCAATACCATCTACCTATCATCAATGCTTGAAGTTTCCTTATAATGGAGTTGAAGTCAGTATTCCTGCCGATACAAGCTATACCTGCAATGCATTAACGCAAAGTGCTGATACTTTTGTTCCTCATAATAGAGCAGCCTCTACAGCTAAAAGTTCAGAATCTTTGCTGAAAGATTTACAAAAGAAATTGAAAATCACAAACACTGGCATGGATGGATACAAGATAGAGCCTATACTCTCACTAATGTCTCTTCCTCCATCACCAAGACAGTCGGGAAATCCATCAGAGGTTATGAAGCCACAAATTTCATCTCCAAAAGTCATTTATGATGGTGTCTTTATATAGTCCTCTACTTCTCTTGCAGGCGAAATAGAAGAAGATGATGTCCTAAAATAACTTTTCAAAGAAGATAGTGCAAACAAAGAAATACGACATTGTGATATTTCCCTGACACAATATGGTCTAGGCTATAAGATGCTTCAACGCATGGGATATTCAGGTACTGGTCCTCTAGGTAAATGTCAAAAAGGTATTGTTGAACCTATTCAATTACAAACTAAGTCTGTCAATGATAAAGTTGGACTAGGATATGATCCAAGAAAGCAATCAAATCAAAAGCACACGTCTCACCATCAACGTAAGTGGAAGAAGAAGGTACTACCTTTAACAACACAAGAAATTAATACTCAACAAACTCAGGAAGAGTGTGATGGTGAACAAAAAGAATTGCCCACTCTGAGAGAGGAAACAAATGGTAATCAAGTTCCAGTTATATTAGCTATAATACCATAGGAAGTAGAAGTCCCAGAGGATATGAGAGACAAAGTATACAGAATCAGAGAATTGTTTGCACCTCTGAACATTCCAGTCACATATACTAGCAAACAACAAGTAGATGATTCAGAAACTGATTCAAATAAGTATGAATGGGGTCCCGATCATCTCTTAGATACATCTACTATAGAAACCCCCGAAAAATCTAGTGATATCACAGATGATGCACAAGAGATGATATGCCTAAAAATGCAAAAGGAAATGGAAGAAATTGGACTAAAAAGACAAGAAGACTATGAACGACAAATGGAGAAAGAAAGGACACAAGCAATTTCTTCACCTACTAACTCTACCCCTAATGAGATAGGACAAATCAGGTATGAAACTACGAAAGAAGAATTAGAAGCTACAGAAATAGAACCAGTCATCAGTCCAGAGGAAGTTGAATGGAACAGGTGATAGGGATTAACATAACCATCAAGGTTATGTCCACAAGTGTGTCAAATACAAGCAATCAATGAACCAAACCACGAAGGAACTTGCAACATCAAAGATGTGGGTGTTGATACTATATATACTTTTACCAATCCACTCGAAGACGAGTCAGAAACTTCATCTTATGACTCTGATGACTCAGATAGGAGCTCTATTTATAACAACGATTATTCAACAACACATTATGATAGCTTTGTCATGAATATTGAGATGTTGTCCCTAGACCTTATTACCGTCACACCACGGTATGTAGTCCAGTTTGAAGTAGATGACGACGCTAGAAGTAGGTCAGTTGGGTTAGGTCCAATAAATACTAACATGAATTTCGATAATCATGTCATAACTCTTCCTGGTCTCGAGACACATACGCAAGGTAGTCTTCTGGAACTCGACTGGTCTTTTTGAAGCCATGATGATAGTACCATGAACTCCCTTGAGCATGTTCCAACCTTATCCTTAATGCATCCAGAACTGATTGATTGTACTCTTTATAACCAACCCTTAAATATACCTACTTTTACCAATGATTATATGTTAACCTATTATCTCAATGCAGTTGAGCCCATGAACTCTTCCACCAGTGAACAGAGTGAAAACATGACTGAAACAGATATCAAGTATCTTAGTCGCAAAAATAAGAAAAATAAAAATAAAAGACCTGATGGCGAAAACCACATTGTGGCGGTGTCAGAATCTAAAAAGGAGAAAATAAAGGACGTACCTAAGGGTGAAAACCTCATTGAGGCGCCTGAAGGTGAGATACTTGATATGCTACCAAGTCATTTCCAGGAGAGGTCTTCTATATTGATCGAGCCAACTCAGCCAGTGAACATTGGGAGTCAAGAGACACCACACATTATTCATTTAGCTCAATCACTATCAGCGGAAGAGTTAAAAGATTTCAGCAACATTTTTTTAGAAAAGAAGATCAACTTTGCATGGACATACTCAGATATGCCAGGACTAGATCCTAATCTCATCATGCATCATCTCTCTATTACACCAGGAGTTAAAACAGTCAAGCAAAAACTTTGTAAGATGCATCCTCATGTGGCACTGCTAGTCAAAGCTGAACTAGAAAAATTGTTGAAAGCTAGATTTATTAGAGCTATAGACTACATAGAATGGATATCAAATATAGTACCTGTATCAAAGGCAGACAAATCTATTAGAGTTTGCACAGACTTCAAGGATCTCAACAAGGCATGTTCAAAAGATGATTTTCCATTGCCCAATATTGACATGATAGTAGATATGACTGCTGGATATGAGATGTATTCATTAATGGATGGTTTCTCTAGTTACAATCAGATCAAGATAGCACCTGAAGATCAAGAAAAGACAACTTTCACATGTGCATGGGGAACCTTCTGCTAGAATGTTATGTCGTTTGGTCTAAAGAAAGCAGGAGCAACTTACAAAAGAGCAGTAACCACTATCTTCTACGATATGATGCATAAAAATATGGAAGATTATGATGACACCCTAGTAAATACTATGAAGAGATCTACGCATATTCAAGAGCTAGGCCTCATACTAGATAGAATGGAAAGATTCAAGCTCTAGTTAAATCCTTAAAAAGTGTGCATTTGAGGTAACATCAAGAAAATTGCTTGGTTACATAATTTCAAAAAAAAAAATTGAGGTTGACCCTGAAAAGGTCCAAGCTATAATGGAAATGCCTCCACCCAAGAATATCAGTCAAATGAGAAGTTTACAGGGTCATCTTCAATCAATAAGGCATTTTATATCTTAGCTAGCAGACAAAGCTCAACCCTTCATGGAGGTATTAAGGAAAGGAATTCAATACAACTAGGATAAATATTGTGA
The DNA here is from genome assembly GCF_030272615.1 of Cryptomeria japonica. Classification (NCBI taxonomy): domain Eukaryota; kingdom Viridiplantae; phylum Streptophyta; class Pinopsida; order Cupressales; family Cupressaceae; genus Cryptomeria; species Cryptomeria japonica. The sequence goes on along the minus strand of NC_081405.1, from coordinate 630,290,419 downwards.
ACAACATTTACAACAAATCAAATAATATCTTTCTAATCCACCCATATTAATGCCACTGATTCAAGGTAAGCCACTGATCCTATACATATCAGCTAAAGATACTTCACTAGGGGCACTTCTGGCTCAACGGAATGACAATAAAAAGGAATGAGCTATTTATTACATTAGCAGAACATTGGTGTCATATGAAATGAACTACACTATAATAGAGAAAGCATTCTTAGTATTGGTCTTTGCATCACAAAAATTAAGGCACTATATGTTGGCACACTCTATTAAGCTGGTAGCTAAGATTGATCCACTCAAATATCTTCTTAGTAAAGCAATGCTTATAGGAAGACTGGCTAAATGGGTCTTGGTTCTTACAAAATTTGATATTGAATATGTGGAACGTAAAGGCATCAAAGGACAGGTTATTGTAGACCAACTTGTTGATGCTCCACTTGAAGAGAGTCAACCTCTGCATATTGAATTCCCAGATGAATCAATCATGCACCTTATTGAACAATCATGGAAGATGTTCTTTGATGGGTCTTTCACTCAACATGGTTCTGGTGCCGGAATACTTTTTATTACTCCTAAAAAATATTCAATTCCTAAGGCTTACAAGATTCTCTTCCCTTGCACAAACAACATTGCAGAATATGAAGCTTTGGTAAACGAGATCAAACTGGCCATCAAGTGGAAGATAGTTGAATTACACATCTATGGAGATTCTCAACTCATTATCAACCAAATAAATGATCTATATCAGACAAGAGATGAGAAACTGATGCCTTATAAGAGAATGGTGGATGATCTCAAGAAATACTTTGCCTTCGTATTGTTTCTGTAGATCCCCAGAACAACAAATAGAGCAGCGAATGCAATGGCCACTTTGGCATCTATACCACAGCTACAAAAGTCTAATTTTCACTTTCAATTCCTGGTGGAAGAGTTACATTATCCGGCCTATGACTCTCCTAAGTCCCAGATGGTCTATTCTATTATTGGACATGACTCATCTCGTTATAGCCACATTTATTCTTACCTGCGTGACCAAGTTGTCCCTACTAATCTTTCCCAAAATGAAAAAAAGGAACCTAATCTGAAATGCATCACGGTACATCATCATTGCTAACGACCTATTCAGGTGAGGTTTAGATAATACTTTTCTTAGATGTCTAGAAACTGAGGAGTCCCAACGCGCATTATCTAAGGTTCATGAAGGTGTTTGTGGATCCCATTCGAACAGTAACATGGAGAAAGAAGCTATAAAATTTGCTAAAACCTATGAAAAGTGTCAACTATATGGGCACCTTATCCATTCTCCAGCAAGGGATCTCATACCCTTTGTGACACATTGGCCCTTCCAATAGTGGGCATTTGATCTAATTGGCCAAATATATCCTACATCATCTAATGGACACAAATTTATTATCACTGCCACTAAGTACTTCACTAAGTGGGTAGAAGCGGTTCCACTCATCAAGGCAACCGGCAAACAAGTAGCTCTCTTTATTCTTAATTATATAATCAACAGGTATGGTATACCTTCATCCATTATAACAGACAATGGAGGACAATTCAAGAACAAAGATCTAGATGAACTCTGTGAGAAATTCAAAATAAAACAACACTGGTCATCAATATATTACCCTCAAGGTAATGGACAAGTAGAGGCATCTAACAAAAACCTACTGACTATCTTGCACAAAACAATGAACAAATCCGAGAAGGATTGGCATTTATAGCTCAATCTTGCATTATGGGCTTATAAAACAAGTATCAGAACACCTACTGGGGCTACACCTTTTTCTTTGGTGTATGAGTCTGAAGCAATATTACCTATTGAGGTGGAAATACCATCTCTAAGAGTTTCTTTGCAAGGTCTTGTTACTGATAAAGAATATACAATATCTAGATTGCAAGAGCTCAAATTGCTAGATGAGCGTCGGCAAATGGCATTTGATCATTTCAGAGTGTATCAAAAGAAAATGTCTAGAGGATATAACAAGAAGGTTCGACACCAAGAATTTCAGGTTGGTGACTTAGTTCTAAGAGAAAATCCTAAGAATCAATAGTTTTGAGACAACAAAGGGAAGTTCGAACCCAACTGGTTGGGTCCCTATATCATTACTACAACTTTTGGCTCTGGTGCCTATCAACTCTCAACATCAGAAGGAGAACAGCTCCGTGAACCGATCAACACCATCCATTTGAAGAGATTCTTCACTTAAATATTCTCTGCTCCAGCAGCCTGTACAACTAAAAGTCCTTAAAAAATCCTAAAAAAATCCTAAAAATCAGAAAAATAACTGAAAAAAATCCCACTTTCATGTATCTTTTCTTTCACTTGTACATATTTCAGTCACTTTTGTGACATCCTGGTTCATTGGAAACCTCATGGCTTGAAACCGATCAATGACCTAGTCTTAGGTAATCGACAAGAGCACATTACATGTCCTAAGCAGTATCAAGCAAGACAACCCTACATCAGTGAAACCTAGTCGTCCACTCTGAGTCAGTTACCTATCTCCTGACTACTGAAGAGTTTTATCACTGAGTTAGCAAGCAAAATAACATAACGAAAAACAATCACTAAATAGTTTGAGCTATGAATGCAAAGTTTCTTTATGTGTTGTCTTTTATATTGGTTTTCAATTATTATCCCTTTGAGTAACTCGAGGAAGTCTATCTTGACTAAGAGGAGCAAGGATTGGGGGCATAATATCTTCTTTGATTTTTGCTTGAAGGAATGATCACAATGATCTGGAAACATCTAAATTAGCTGGGTGTCTGTGATAAGAGCCTTCACATCAAGGTAAAATCACCTCACATACCTCGACTCCGCTTATTTGTATGCTATGGGGAGGTTCCCATCATTTCTTTGTCTGTTTTGAGGGAATTTCTTTATCATGCAATCTAGGACCCTGTGAAATCTATCCAAGGATATGAACAAAAAAAGGGTCATTGTGGACAAGATAATTAATATTGCACATGAAAAGAAATGAACTCTATTCTACCTGCTATAATTGTAAAACGCTCAATGATGAAAATTAAGCTTTTCAAATCCAGTGACTAGGTTTTAGTTGCATCTCATCTTGCATTTCATTCTACATCTCATGAATTTCGAGTGATTTCAGCATGATAACAATGATCTCTTTTGAATGAGAGTTGGAAGCTTCATCATTTCTCAACTAAGTGGTCTCTTTTTCATCATCGTTTCTTCGATCGAGTACTTGTGTTTTGAGATGTTAGCTGCATACATGAGCATCTTATATAGATTCATACATTTCACTATCACTCATTTACATTCATCTTATTGCATAGAAAAATGAAAAAAAATTTCATTACTCATTTACATTCATCTATTTGCATATGAAAAGAAAGAAAAATAGACATCCATGATCATTTGCATTACATACATCAATGCTAGAAAGAAATGCATACATGTAGAATAAAGCATATAGAAAACATCTAAAAAATTGAATCAACACAAGTATGATGAAGTCAAATCGGATCTCTTATATATATCATATCAAGTCTAAGAGTACAAAATGACGTCCAATGACATGTACAAACTCCCATCGGAGCAAGAATTGTATCGGCTACAAAAAATGGGTATGTCTACAAAAAACATATATCCCAGCTACAAAAAGAAAGATCTAGCTGGAACCCTCTCCCTCATTGCCTGGTGGAGGAGGAGGAGCTTGATGCTCAGGATCCTAACGAGGTGCCCGAGCTCCCTTTGACCATGCCATATACTGCGAGTAGGGTATCACCTGTTGCGCAACAGGAACTGCAACACTATATGCTACAACATAGTAGGCCACCCTACTAGTCTGGTGAAGGACCTCCTATCGCAAGGGCTCTACCTCTGCTCTCATCTCTACTCTTAGTGTTGCGATCACACTCGGACCTCACCTCGGTAAGCTATCGGTCTCGCTCCACCAGCTAAGTCTGAGCCACTGTCAACTATGACTGCAACTCTGCAAGACGTGCCCTCATCAGCCATCTAGCGTCTGTCTTCTGCTCTCTCGTAGGCTCTCCCCCCCATCTCCACCTCTAGTACCACCCTGCTCATCCCTCTGCTATCGAACCTATCTCAGAGCTTCTTGCTCCTCCTCACTCCTGCCCAATCTCACTCCTACTCGCCCTAGGGATCCGCCCTCACCCCTTTGTTGTCCACCCTCAACTGGAACCCTACTACTGCTAGCACCAAGATCACCACCTGTTCGCCTCGGAGCCTTAGCTCTTTGTCCCTATCCTTGCCTATGGCCCTATCCTTGTGCCGATGCGAGGGCATCACCCTCAACATCCTCAATATGAGGAGCCTGCTCTGCTGGATCTGTGAATCGAGGGAATGGATGCTGTTGAAACCAATCCCTGAACTAGGGCAATACCCTCACATCTACCACATCACCCAAATAGTCTGATCTAAGTCACTGGAGACCAGTCAACTCCTGCATAGCCAAGGCATAGGATAATCATGGAGACCATCCCTATCTCTCCTCATCCACATAATGCACGTAAGTTATATACTCCTAGGATATCCCCTGAGGCCAACCATACTGCCTCATCACTCATGAAATGACGAATTGCTCAACAATAGTTTGTGATCTCCCAATAAGAAGGTGCGTAACAAAAAGGTCCCTGTGAACCAACCGCTAGTCATCCCATGGCTCTAAGCCCCTGTATGGTCTCCATACTATGACTATCAAGTCATCAAGCTGCCATCTCCAAAAATCTATCTGGCCCAGATGGGGCTGTGTAATATAACCAACATACCTGTATATAATCAGTTGCCCAAGCTCTCTACTATCATCTACCACCAGCCGACAACCGAGAAGGTGCTCCCAAGCCCAAACTTGTAGGATATATACACCTGCAGCCATGCTCCTACCATCTCTATACACAATCTCATGCATCTCTCGATACATGTGAGCTAGTATACAAAAACCCCATCCAAGTCTCTGAGGGGTCTCAACCAACCTCTCTAGCATCTGACCCCATCCACATTGGAAACCCTTCTACTCTCTATCTGGCATCAGAAAACAACCAATGAAACCTGCTAGAACACATGCCAGCAGAAACTCCTCGCTGTATCTGCTCATCAATATGTCCCAATTGATGGAACGAGTCAAAATGTCTAGATCTCTGAATATGTGCCTAACCGCCTGTAATCTAGGTAATAGTGTGGTATCATAATCCACCTTATCCCCAGCAAAAGGGATATGAAGGATCATGTACACAACCTTGGGAGTGATAGTCAACTCCCCCACTGGAAAATGAAACATGTTATGCTCTGAGTGAAAGCGCTCAGCCAATGTTGTGAGCATACCGTGATTAACACGGATATCAGGTAATCTCAAAAGATGAGTCAAACCACATAAATCAACCTAAGCCTTCTCAACCTTAGATAAATGTTGTACTAATTCCATGGTGGGAGGATATACGCATCTAAAGAGCACAGGAGGTAATTGAACTTGCAAAAACCCAACAATGAACATCAGAATACATTCCAAATAAGCGTACAAACGAAGTAAAACATCACGCAAATCCAACTAAGTCAAGTGCAAAATCAAATTTTCAAGTTTAGACCTTCAAAAATGCTCACTGTTTCCCAAACAACAAAACATAGAAGGGCAGCATCTCATACGAGTCAAGAATGGCTTTCGTATGATAAAACATTCCCAAATGAAAAATTATAAGACTTCGGACGACAAAATGGTCTTTTTCCTGACATGTCGTATGACACAAGGTTAGGGTTTGAATGACAAATCTAATGGTCCCAAATGACAAAAGACAATTTACCAGTTACTCGTACGAGATAGGATCCCTGTCTCACATGATAAAACGTAAGACTCGACCCCAAACATGCAAAAAACTTGAAAAATGAACACAAAAATTCAAAATTGGAAACATAAAGAGGCTTAAGATAGATCACTTACCGTTGGCTTGTAGTTTTGGGGTCAGTTATGACGTCTTTGGCACTCAAATTGATGCTGACGAGCAGGGACCATCATTTTCTTCGCAGAAGGCTTTTTGAATTTTCAAACTTGGGAAGGTTAAAATGAATTAAAAATGACCCTTTTCTCCCATATATAGCCAAAAACCTAATTTTTCAACTTTCTCCGATGGTCATGAAAATTGTACCCTTAGCTAATTTGACCGCCCTAATTCCATTTTGGGTATCAAAATCAAAATTCGAGATCATCTTGCTAGTCAAATTCACAAAGTTTGGACCACTTAGTGCTTTTCATCAAAAGCTCATTCTTTCTTCGATTTGCGCTCAATTTCTCATGAATCAACACCGAATCTCAATTTAATTTCTACAAATCAACTTTGCACTCAATTTCTTATCAATCAATGCAAAATTTTCAAAAATTCCTCTGAATCAATTTGTGCTTAAATCATTATCATCGCTCAAAATTGCCTATCATCATGTACCCTCGCTATCTTTCTATTTCACTCCCGAGGGGGCATACTCATGACCTTATGACCTTACATCTTCAAATGTCAAGAAAATTTTCAAATCTTCACTGAAAGTCGAGCAAAACCTCTTTTTCAACTAAAGAAAATCAATCAAGACCTCATCACTAGGGGCATCTCAACTTCATTGCTTTATATCAAGTTGAGATTTCTCAATCATCTGAATCAAATCAATTTTTAGGGGCATATCAGTTTCATCGCTTCATATCAAGTTGATATTGTCTTTATAAGAATCAATCTCTTAATGTTAATCAATTTCATCGCTTTTCATCAAGCTGATTATTCATTTAAACTCAATCAAGGGTTTAAAGAGTATCTTAGATCACACTCAATCTAAACAGGTGTTCAGTATTCATCCCTTTGGATCAAGCTGGACAGTTTATCTTCACTCATCGTGTCTTGATCAATCAAGTTTAAGATTGATTTTTATCATCACTCACTATATCTAGATCAATCAAGTTCTAGATCAGTAAGATCCGCTTCTTGATCAATCAAGTTCAAGTTTGGTATCTTTTGTTTTCTATCGTTCCTAAGTTCAATCAAGTTCAGGAATGGTATCGCTTTAATCAGACTTCATTCAACTTCGTTGCTTCGAATCAAGCTAAACACCTTGCTTTTCATCTAGTTCGTGATCAATCAAGTTCAGAACTGGTATCTCCTAGACATCAACTATTCTTTGAACCAACGCGCTTCTCGCACATTAATTCAAAGAAGGGCAAATGTAATACCCTAAAAATGGTCATCTAAACCATAGGCCCCTAATCTCGACAACATCACCAAGGTCCTAACCAAAGGCAATTAAATAAATCTTGAGCACACAATTAATTCTTTAATCATCAGATGTCACATGGCAAATTAATAACTCAATATTAATTAAATCATTCATAGTAAATCATTGTAAACAATTGTCTTATTTATTTTAATTAAATATCTTTTGCATATTTAATTAAATAAATCAATTTTCCATTAAATTGTCAAAAAGAGGAATTAATTTAATTAAATAAATCAATTTGCCACAAATCTTCAAAAAAGGAAACAAATCAAGAAAGAGGAATTGAAAATTATGAGCACAAATCTTCAAAAAAGGAAATAAATCAAAGAAGGAATTAATTGACAAAAAATAATTAAAATTTGAGAAAAGAAATTAATTGGAGATAATCTTGAAAAACAAATTAAAAATTGATAAATAATCTCAAAGAAAGCAATTAAAACATTTAAATATTAAAATTGAATGAAATAGGGAATAAATTAGTTTTTTTCTAATTTTATCTTAATTTTAGTTCAATTTCCTTTAAAACTGAGAAAAGCATCTGCAGATAGGAATTCGGAAATCATCAAAGCAAATCAATATTAAGCTAGCTCAATCACGAAAACTCAATTGCAATGATAACAATCCTAAAAACACTCAATAAAGACACGAAAACAAGACATTCAAGATTGAAAACTAAGCAAACCAAATGCAGACTGGAATGTCTCCTTCATGTGGCTCCATTGTAAGGATATTTTAAACATTGATGATAGGTGGATGGAACTGCTTTCATTGCGTGGATCCATGGACGACCAAGAATCATATTGTAAGGGAGATCAAGGTCTAAGACCTGCAAGAAAGTGTTTTCTGTTACTAGACCAACTCTGATAGGCAATGTAATTATCCCTTTAGATGGGCGCTCAGCATCATCATATGCTTTGATTCTTATTCTTCTAGAAGTATCAATGTCATTTTCTATATAACCAAGGCCAATGACCACTCTCAAGGTACAAATATTAAGACCCGCTCCGCCATCTATCAAGACTCGTTGGATTTTGCAATTATGGACAAAGACTTCAAGATGTAAAGGATCATTATGAGGGAGCTTATCAGGTGAAATATCATTATCAGAAAATGCAACATTTTGGGAAACAGCTAGATGTCCAATTTGGGCTTGAAACTAGTCAACATCAATGTCTATCGGGATAGTGGACTCAATTAAAGCTTTATCTAGGACTGCGCGATGCATGGGGGACATTTTCAACAACTCAAGGATCGATATTTGTGCAGGTGTCTTTCCCAGATGATCCAAGAGATTATACTGACTTGCAGGAGTTGGTTTGGGAGGAACTATAGGAGCTCCTTTCAGGACTATTTTGGATCGACGAGTGGTGACTGCGCAAGAAGGATCTTGTCCCTTTATTCTTAGGGTGGAAACATACTCATTTGATGTGCAAAAACAATTGATGACATTGTTATAACCAGTGTTTGCATAATTTGTTGTTTGGGTAGAGTTTGAAGAAGATGCTTTACCCTTGTCATGATCAAGCAAAGGAGTTTTGAAAATTGTATGATCGGTGTTAAAGGTCGCATTGGGCAGATCTACCTCAATTACTCCTTTCTCTAACAAGTCTTGAATCATATGTTTCAATTGAAAACATGACATGGTTTTATGTCCTTTTGACCAATGGTACTCACAATATGCATTATCATTCCACCAATGCGGCTTTATCACTGGTTCTGCCTTGATATCTGGTAGCTTGATAAATTTTGCTTGTATTAATTGTTTCATTACTGACTCAATAGGCTCTCCCAATGGCGTAAATTGTCTCGGAGGCCCATCCCTCGATCGAAAAGGTTTGCGTTGCTGATTTTGTGGCTGACCTTGTTGTTGATTATATTGTTGAGTGTATTGTTGAGTATGTTGTTGGTATTGCGGCTGTTGAGTAACATTGCTCGCTGGTGTTTGATTTTGTTCCATAGTTGACATATTAGGAACACTTAATTTCTTGATTGTGAATGGGGGTTGATTTGCATTCACCATTCTTTCATCAACAACTCCCTCATTAGTGACATTCTTGTTTTTATACCAAAATCTATTTCTGTCCCCTGAATTGTTTGTGTTGTCACTGTCTTTATTGAGCTTAATGATTCCCTTGGCTACAAGAGCGGTTTCAATGTTCATCCCTTTCTTAATGAGTTTCTCAATAGTACTGGGACTTTTCAATTTGAGTTCATACATCATTTCTAGGACCAAATTTTTGATAAACAAATTCACTTTATTGTTCTTTAGGTATATCTAGGGAAGAACAACTATACAAGCTTCACCATCGTTGCAAGAAAGTCACTAATGGTTCGCCTTGCTTTTGCTTGGTGTTGCATAAATCTGACATGGTCACGTCACTATCGATGTTGAACGCGAAGTGAGATATAAACTTTTGAGCCAGTTCTAACCAAGTCTTTATATTTCTTGGCAGATGCGAATACCAATCCATGGCTTGTCCCGTGAGACTTCATGCAAATAAGCGCATTAAATATGTTTCCTCATAACTCACTTCAGTACATGCCGTGAAAAATGCTCGAATGTGATCTTTTGGATTACCATTCCCTTTATATTTCTCAAAATTAGGTGCCTCAAAATGCTTAGGGAATGGAGGCATGTATAAGCTCTTGTCAAATGGACTAGGACATAAATCTTGATTTGTGTACAGCTTCTTTGTTCCTTTGGTTTCCAATGTGTCAACTTGTCATTGCAACTTCTCAAGATGTTGCGCAATTGTGTCAGATTTTGGAGGTCCATCATTAATCCTGGTGGGTACTCTGTGTCAATACATCGTGTTTCCGATCAGTTGTTGATGCTTTGAAATTGCCGTCTTTGGTGTCTCCGGCATAAAATGTTCTTGGTACACCTCTTGTTGTTGTGGTTGTGCCATGCCCTGATATTGACCTTGTTGTTGTGCTTCTTGTGGTTGAATCATCATTTGTAGCCTAGGTTGATATTGCAATTGAGGGTGTTGTTGATATTGCATGGGCGTCAATTGCGGTTGTGAAGTATGATAGCTTGTTTGTCTTGGCACATGTTGTTGTTGATGCTGACGAATCGGAATTTGTTGACTTTGTGCCAATTGTTGTCGCGGTGTAAATCCCATCATTTGCAAAAAACTTTGTTTGAGTGGTTTTTGTTGTTTCTCCTTAAGATGAGGTATGGCACTTGCATTAACTTGTTGTGTTGTTTGTCCAATCCATTGTGATGGTTGTAAGTTTGCATTAATTTGTAATGGTGCAGAAGGCGCTACAATTTGTTGTCGAATGTGGTATTGTTGTTGTTGTACATTGCTTGTTTGCACATTCGATTGTACCTTTTGTGTATTACTCAATAGTTGCAACATTTGTTGTTGGTGCAAACCACTATCTGAAGCTCTTTGTGTCTCCATTATCGAAGGATCTGTCACAATAGTCTGCATAACAGGTACGTGAGTGTTTGGCAAATATATTGAACTTAGTGGGACATAGGAACTTTGTTGCATTGTGGAATTGTTTTGGACATTGGTGAGATCAGGCATTCCAGTCATGAAGCTTTCTTGCATCTTAGATTTTGATCCAATTTTATGCATGTGAGGAACCACTTCTTGTTGAGGGACAGCTGTCAATATTTGTGTGGTCTTCATTTGATCTTGTGTTACAGGTGTTGTGTTAAATAATGGATTATTTATTGTCTCAAATGGTGACTTTTGAGAAATAGTCACTGTCAATGCCTTTGAAGCACGTTTACTCATCAAAGTAGGTTGAGTTTCTTGTTGCACATGTTCTTCATTTGGATGCGGAGAGAAACTTAACAGCTCACCGCCTTGTTGTTTTTGCACATTGATTTTCTCACTTGAGGAGGTTACATTACTCATCATGTCAAGGTATTTCTGTGGGAACATCTTAAAGACTTTGTTCAAGAATTTATCCATCTTTTTCGTTAACTTTGGATCTTGAAGGAACATGTCAACATCATCAGAAGCATCAAAATCTAATGAAGAATCTGGTTGGACATTTGGATTTTCCTCCTGTTGAATACCTTGATCTGAACCAAATCCTTGTGAAAGAGTTTGTTCCTCATGTAATGTTTGAATTTCATGTTGCAGGTTTGGTTGATTCCCATCGAAAGGTGTGTTTCTTCTTGGTGTTGGTGGAACACTCCCATGTCCTGGTTTCATAGGTACAAATACTGGTTCATATAATGGAGGTGGTCCAAGTTGAACCATTCCATATGGTGGTAATGATGTGTTTGACAAGCCTTCGATTTGTATTGTTTGACTAGTTTGAAATTGTGAATTTGATATGTTGCCAATGGGTTGATACGTGGGTTCCCCCATCTTCTTAGATTTTGACCTTGTTTCAACAGGCATGTCACTTATGCAAATGCAATATTTTTGGAATTTTTCAAGGGTAATTTATGATATGCAACTAAATGCAAACTAAATAAATTAGAATGCAATCTATGGCAGGAATGCAACCTATGTTTTTGGTTGTTTTTCAAGATTTTGAAAAACTTTTTGGAATGCAAATCTAAAAGAGACCCTTAGGAAATTGAAATGATGTCTAGACCTCAAAGGACAAAAGGACCAAGTGACAAAGGACAAAGAGACAATGTCTCCCATATATGCTTGGATACTAAGCTAGGTTTGACAAAATGACATTGATGACAAAAGACAAAAGTTTGATAAGGTCTAGACTTCTTAACAATGACTTAGGGTTTATCAAAGATTTGGATTACTCAAGTATGACAAAACCTAGTTTTGACACTATATGCAAAGGGACAATTACTATGCAAATGACCCTAATATGATATGATAATGACCTAAGCTTAATGAAGAGACCTAGGGTATGCAAATGCAAATGTATGACAAGGGTATTACTCTAATGCAAGAGGACACATGCAAATTGATGACCTTTATTGATATGCAAAGGAGTATGACCTAGGTGAAACCTAACCTTGGATATTGACAATGAATTTGCAAAATGCAAACCTAAGATGAACCTAAATCTAAGTGACATGAATGTTGAGACAAGATTTTGAAAAATGTTTGACAACCATGTTTGAAGATGTTTTGAACTTTGTTGGATGAAATGTTCTTGTGTTTAACCTGTTTTGAATCAATTTGTCTTGTTTTTGAAATGAGATACAATTCAACTTTTGACAAACAAAGAAGACAAGATATTTCAACTTAGACTCAAGACAATCATTCTCATTCACACATTTCTTATGGTAGGCAAGGACATTAGGTACTTGAGAGGTAGACTCGTTATGGGATTCAAGGAGAATACATAGATGCTTGACCCCACGAGCTCCCCTCCACGACACTCACTTCTCAGGGCAGCCAAGCATCAATCCCCATGGAAATCTCCCCATGGCGAACTTAGTATCTCTTTCAAGTATCCGAACTTGTCCTTCTCAAGCAACTAGAAGGATTTTTGGCCTCTAAATACAAGGTGTTTAGTAAGGATTTCTGTTAAGTGTTACTCCTTGGTGTCACGCAAGCGTGATTGAGACATTAAGCCCACCAAGATACCAAACAAATGTAGTCACGCAAGCATGCTTTAGACCATGAGGCCCTACTTAGATGTTGATATGAGAAAGAGTTCAAGGGTCATCACTTCCCAAGTAACTACAATTCCCACGTAACCCTTCCTTCAAAGCTTTCGCTCATCAGGTATTTATTTATAGTGAGTTAGAATGCCAAGGTATTCTAGCCGTACTCACTTTGGGTCATTCCCTTCTCACGATTGTCACTTGCTTGCAAAAGCAAATGGTCGGGAAGGCAGGCCCTCTAAAGGTGACACACAATCTGAACCAAGAGAATGGTATCGAAGATCTGGATTTTTGATCACCCTAAGAAGGATGATAGCATACTCTCCTACCTTGATGTTAAACTCAACACAAACACACATTCATTCCATCCTATTTAGCAATAATACTAAGTGCCTAATTTTGAATTATAAACACCAAGTTTAGTTGGAGTATAAAGCAACCTGCAAAACCACCAAGTTAGAAGTTTGATTTTATTAGTCTTTGACTAGCGAACCTGCATACAATGTGTTAGTAGTTTCATTTGTTGTCTTTGTCATGCATATGCCAAGGTGCTACATAGAGAATCGGTACCAAAAACCAAAAAGCAGAAACAAAATGCAAAACAAAACAATTTGCAAGTAAAAAAACACTACCTTTTACCTCTGTTTCTAGCCCTACACAGGCGCAGGTTGTCCTTGACACAGGCGTAGAATGCTTGACATAGGTGTAGATTGTCTCACACAGGTGCAGAAGTTCTTAGAAAACCCTGCATTACCCTGTTTCTTGGGTTTTTTGTTAGTGTAGGTTTTTTTTATTTTCCTTATGTTATGGGGTATTTATTTTTCCTACACATATATTATTAAGCTTGCTTAGGTTATTAGGTGTGGTTAATATGAGGACATATGGCGGAATACATTAGCTACATGTGTAACTCTCCACCTCACATGGGTAGTTGAGTTACACACCCTCTTTTGGCTTGTTGTGCCACCTCTCATTACCACTATTTTGTCATTTCCTAAGTGGGTTATGGGGTAGTTGGGTTTCTCACCCTCTTTTGGCCTTATGTGCCACCTCTTATAACTCCTTTTTTGTTTTCATGTAAGGAGGTTATGCCACATGTTTTGGCATTTACCAAGTAGGTAAAAACCTCCCACCTTTTATGGGGTAGTAGGTAAAACCTCCCACTTTTTATGGAGGTGGGAGTTAATGCACCTCTTGGTTGTATATGCTATTATTTTTCTATATAATAAGAAATATACTCTCACCTTCACAAGTGAAGTGATAGCTCGGTGAGAGTCTTCTCTAAATTCTCTTCTTTATATCTATTTTTCTCTCATATCAGATTTATCTTCATTCAGCTATTTTGATCTTCGATCATCCGTTGCTTGGAGTTGCATGTGATCTATGACCGACATCAGATCCTGGCTCAACTATTGCTTCTCACAGAATTTAACATGGTATCAGAGCCGTGTTGTCTGGTATAGCTCATTGCTTTTCTGATTTATTTGAGAGATTTGAGATTGTTAGATAGCTAATATTTTTCTTAAAAACCAAGTATGCTCTTCTCCTGCATTTTTGTGTGATCTGGAGAATCAGAATAGTTTAAAGGAAAATAAGCTTCTAGTTAAATCTGGTTTTATATATGTGTTCTTTGAGATCTAGGTGATTGCAGCATTTTTGGTAATATTGGAGGCTTCTTTAGCATTTCCAGAGTGTCCAGAAGGCTTGTGAAAATCATAAGTGACTTTTATTTCACCAAATTCAGAGTTTGGAGAACACAGTAAAAAAAATCAGAGTACTTGACGGAAAGCTGGAAATGAGCACTCTTCATAATTGCAGGTCTTATTGAAATATTCTACCCTTCTTTGTTAGATATTGCAGGTTGAATCAGCTGCATGTTTTTTTTTCTTCTATAGATCATATCTTTCTTCTCACAATTCCATTTTACAAAAACAAATAGTTGTTGGAAAGGTATTAAGATACATTGAGCAGCTATAAGGCTAATTTTTTCAGATTTTGTGTTAAATTTATATGTATTTAAACTTTCTATTTTGGCCATTAAAGCCTTAGAAAGCATTGTAATCTGATAAAAGCCTTGTAAATGCACTAATTATAAAGTGCCAACCTTGTAATATTTGGGGGGGGTGATTTCAAAGACTAGTGAAAAGGGGGGGTGTCTCTTGTGTCTTCTTTCTTGCACTCTTCTTGACTCTTCGCAATCTTCTTTTCTGCTATCATGGATGCATCTACAGTTCCACTTTTAACACCATATAATTACTTTGAATGGAAATATAAGATGATAATATATCTGAAAAGACATGGATATCATCGTGTTACTATGGGACTTGAAACTGAACCTCAAGATGCTGCAGAAAAGATTAAATGGTTTAATAAATGTGATGAAGCTTTTGGTACATTGTGCATGTCAGTCTCTCCTGACCTTCTTTTTCACATTGAATCTGCTACTACACCAAATGCAGTATGGACTACTTTGGGAAACCTCTTTGGTAAGCAGGATGAACTAAGAGGTCATCAATTGGAGAATGAACTCATAGGGTTGAATCCAACCAATTTTGATACTATACAAGACTTCTTCACTAAACTTAAGTCTATAAGATTGCAGTTGGAACAGTGTGGAACTAAGAAAGATGATAAGCAACTGATCTTGAGTATTCTTTCTAAGCTTGGTCCTAACTATTCAGTGTTTGTTTCTACATTCTATGCTACCAAATGTGCCCTAGGTACCACATTCAAAATGCCTTCTTTAGATGATTTTGCTGCAGAACTCACTAGGGAGTAGGACAAATTGGTTCAAATGGGTACAATAAAGCCCTCTAAGTCACATGCCTTAGTTGTAAATCAAGGCACAAAAGAACAGAAAGGGTCTAGTAAGCAAGATAAGAAACAAAAGAACCAAGGAGAGAAGAAGAAAGATCAGAAATCTGCTACTTCAAAAGCGGACAATGAGACCTCTTCATCAAAAGGTGAACAACCTAAGAAGGAGAAGGTCAAGTGTTCTTATTGTAAGAGGCCTGGTCATGATGAACATAAGTGTTTAAAGAAACAAATTGATCACCTTTCAAATCTTCTTGAAAAGAATAATATCAAGGTTCCTGATTCAGTCAAACAGAGTTCATCAGAAGGATCTTCTAAGGACATAGATAAGAGTAAGGGGAAAGGAAAGGGTAAGGCCCTAGTTGCTATTGCTTCACAACCAAATTCTTGGATAATTGACTAAGGTTCTTCACACCACATGGCTTCTTCAGAAGATGATTTCATATCTTTAGAGCCATGTTCTATGCCTTCCATCCTAATGGGTGATGACACTCATGTTGAAGTGCATGGGAGAGGGTCTGTTGATGTGGGTGAAGGAACATTTCAAGATGTCCTTTGTGTTCCATCTTTATCAACTAATCTCCTATCTGTTTATCACATCACTCACACTGGTTCTGGCAAGCGAGTTGAGTTCACACCAGATGCAATGGTAATCAGCGAAATGCATAATGGGTCTACTGTTGCTGTGGGAAAAGCAGATCATCATTCTAGATTATATCAGTTTTCTCACTTTGTTCCTGACTCTCCTTCGACAGTTTTACTCACTCATGCAGATGAGGTGAGTTGTTTGTGGCATCAACGGTTTGGCCACTTGAACTACCGTTACTTGCAACAACTCAGTCAACAAGAAATGGTTTCAGGGTTGCCTTCTATTCGATTTTCTGATGGAGTTTGCCAGGGGTGCATTCTTGGTAAGCATCCAGAGGAGAAGTATGATAAAGGTAAAGCTTGGAGAGCTACACAACTATTGGAGTTGGTACATAGTGACTTGGCAGGACCATTTCCACAACCATCCTTCAGCAAGGCTAGATATGTCTTGACATTTATTGACGACTTTTCCAGATATACATGGGTTTACTTTCTCAAACAAAAGTTTGAAGTCTTTGAAAAAAATTTAGATTTCAAAGCTTTTGCAGAGAAACAATCTGGGAAGTTCATCAAGATTCTGCGTACAAATAATGGGGGTGAATATGTTAATAATCAGTTTGAACAGTTTTGTGCTTTAGAAGGTATCAACATGCAGCACACAGTTCCATACAGTCCTCAACAAAATGGTGTAGCAGAATGAAAGAATAGGTCCTTGAAGGAGATGGCTAATTGTATGATTCACTCCAAGTCTTTGGCACCTCAGTATTGGGCAGAGGCCATCAACTGTGCATGTTACATCCAGAACCGAGTTCCTCATAAAGTTGTGAAGGGGGTAACTCCCTTTCAAGCTTGGACTGGTCGAAAACCCACAGTTAAACACTTTAGAGTGTTTGGTTCTCTTGCATGGGCCCACATTCTAGCTGAAAAACGCAAGGCTATGGATCCGCAGAGTAAGCCTTGCATATTTGTTGGATATCCAGATGATGTCAAAGGGTATAGGCTTCTCCATCCCACTACTCATGAGTTGTTCATTGAGAGGAGTGTTCGTTTTGAGGAGAGTTCTTCTAGTTCTTCTCATACCACCTCTCCATCCACTATCACATTGGAGAAATTGCATTATGATGACAGTTCTTCAGAGGATCTTAATCCTCCTAATCTTGATGAGGAGTCTTCTTCCTCTACTTCAGATGGTGACAGTGATGATGAGGATTCACATTCCTCTCATAGTCATCATTCAGAGGCTGATGATTCTCCCCCAGACTCTCCAGCCTCAGTGCCTCTTTGGGCTCGACAAACTTTTGAGTCAGCAGGAGATTGGCTTGGTGATCCATTAGATACTAGAAGAACAAGGTCACAATTTCAGCAAGCTCCACATCTCTTCATTGCTTCAGCTTCTAATCCACAGTCCTTTCGAGAAGCTTCAGGTGTTCCTGAGTGGGATGCTGCAATGCAAGAAGAGTTCAATTCCTTGGAAAGGAATCACACATGGGATTTAGTTCCTCTTCCTAAGGGAAGGAAACTTGTTCGATGCAAGTGGATCTATCGAACAAAATTTGCAGTGGATGGGTCAGTTGATAAGTATAAGGCTCGCTTGGTAGCAAAAGGTTTTTCCCAAGTTCCAGGGGTTGATTACTCTGAGACTTTTGCTCCAGTTGCTAAGATGAATTCCATCCGACTTGTTCTTGCTATAGCTGCAGCACATCGTTGGGAAGTTCATCAGATGGATGTGAAGAGTGCATTTCTTCATGGTGACCTTTAGGAGGAAATCTACATGGAGCAACCACAGGGGTTTGTTCAGGATCCTTCACTTGTGTGTCGACTTCGAAAGTCTCTCTATGGCCTCAAACAGGCTCCTCGAGCTTGGTATGCCAAGATGGACTCATTCCTTCTGACAGTTGGTTTCACTCGGTGCCATTCTGATCTGAACATATACATTCTGCAACAAGATGAAACTCTCACATTTCTAGTTCTCTATGTTGATGACTTGTTACTCACAGGGAGTCACTCATCCACCATCAAAGCAGTGAGAATTGCTCTTTCATCGACAGAGGCCGAGTATCGAGGGGCAATCAATGCCACCACTGAGGCTATTTGGCTTCAAAATATTCTTACTGAGCTCGGTATTCCAGTTAGAAAGCCTACCATCATCTTTTGTGATAATCAGAGTGCTATACAGATCTCAAGAAATCCAGTTCATCATCAGAGGACGAAACACATTGAGATACATATGCACTATATTCGGGAGCTCATTCAGGAAGGCATCATTGATCTTAAGTATTGTTCTACATCGGAGCAAACTGTGGACATCTTCACCAAACCTTTCACTGAAAGCAAGTTCCTTCATTTGCGATCTTTGCTTGGGATGCAAAAGGTGTCTACTTCAGGAGGGGCTTCTTAGTCCTTCATTCTTTCTCTCTCTATTTAGGGGGGTCTATTCCTCTTATGGGGGGGCTTCTTCTTTTGGGGGGGGATATTTATGTACATGGGTACCTAACATGGCCTCATTTGCCGGGACCCATCTTTTCACCCACCTAAGCTACGCTTAAGGGGGGGTGTTAGTGTAGGTTTTTTTTATTTTCCTTATGTTAGGGGGTATTTATTTTTCCTACACATATATTATTAAGCTTGCTTAGGTTATTAGGTGTGGTTAATATGAGGACACGTGGCGGAATACATTAGCTACATGTGTAACTCTCCACCTCACATGGGTAGTTGAGTTACACACCCTCTTTTGGCTTGTTGTGCCACCTCTCATTACCACTATTTTGTCATTTCCTAAGTGGGTTATGGGGTAGTTGGGTTTCTCACCCTCTTTTGGCCTTATGTGCCACCTCTTATAACTCCTTTTTTGTTTTCATGTAAGGAGGTTATGCCACATGTTTTGGCATTTACCAAGTAGGTAAAAACCTCCCACCTTTTATGGGGTAGTAGGTAAAACCTCCCACTTTTATGGAGGTGGGAGTTAATGCACCTCTTGGTTGTATATGCTATTATTTTTCTATATAATAAGAAATATACTCTCGCCTTCACAAGTGAAGTGATAGCTCGGTGAGAGTCTTCTCTAAATTCTCTTCTTTATATCTATTTTTCTCTCATATCAGATTTATCTTCATTCAGCTATTTTGATCTTCGATCATCCGTTGCTTGGAGTTGCATGTGATCTATGACCAACATCAGATCCTGGCTCAATTCTTGCTTCTCATAGAATTTAACATTTTTCACCTGCAAATCAACTCAAAAGCACTCAAAAGAATGATTAGGGGGTTAGTTCACGTCGGGTTCACCAATTAATGTTGCTAGGAAATCGAAAATCATCAAATCAAATCAATATTGAGCTAGCTCAATCACAAAAACTCAATCGTAATGATAACAATCCTAAAAACACTCAATAAAGACATGAAAACAAGACATTCAAGATTGAAAACTAAGCAAACCAAATGCAGACTTGAATGTCTCCTTCATGTGGCTCCATTGTCCTTCTTTCTCCTTCAAATAGCTTTGTTTGTGGATCTCACCTACTAGTGCATAAGCATGATGTGAAAGCAAGTAGACAAGATAGTAGCGCAAGAATACTCGAAGCGTGATTGATTCGGGGATCAATTCGAAAAAGTGATTAGTTGGGATTGAAGAAATTCATCCAATTTATAGACAAATTGGAGAGATGACAAGATTAGCATGAAGAGATTCAAATGGAAATTGCAAATCAAGAATGACAAATATGACAAATTATGACAAATTTGCACTTTCTATGCAAGATTGATTGATTGACAATTCATGACAAAATTATGACAAATTTCTATGTCAAAATTGATTGATTGTCAATTATGACAAATTATGACAACTTGAAATGTCATTCCCATGAAATTAGGAGAAAAATAGGAGAGAATTGAAATTAGATGAAATAGAAATTAGGAAATTAGGAATTAGAAATTGATGAAAATTAGGAAATTAGGAATTAGGAAAATTAGAAAATGAGGAAATTAGGAATTAAGTGAATTAATTAACAATTTTTCATCTATTAATTAATTCACAAAGAGGGAGGAATTAGTTAGCCAATTAAATAAACATTTAATTGTGACAAGAAGACTTAGGATAAATAAATAAATTATTTAACCTAGAGGGAGAAATGACAAACAAGGTTAAATGAATAAATCATGAAACCCTAGAGGATGAATTAGAAAATGCAAGAATGACAATTAGGTCTTGACAAAAGATAATTGATATCGATTCAATTTGATCATGATTCTGACTGACAAAGGACCAATTCTGACAAATGATTTGATTGATAAATGCACCAATTGACAAGGAACAATGACTAATTGATCCAAATTGACATGATTGAGAAAGACGACGATCGATGACAAATCGATCACAAAATGACAAAATTGACAAGAGGACAAGGATCGATGACAAAATAGATTGCAAAATGAAAAGATTGAAAATGTCAATGATTGATGACAAATCGATCACAAGATGACAAGATTGATGACAAATTGATCAAAGGACAAGGATCGATGACAAATCGATCACAAGATAATAAGATTGAAAACGACAACGATCGATGACAAATCGATTGCATCATGACAAGATTGATAAGAGGACAAAACCCTAATTAGGATTGACGATGTCCAAAATGATGACAAATTAACACGCACATTGATACGACAGGATAAGATCGACCAAAATCATGACTGAAGATTTGCTATCGACAAGACCAAATTCGAAAGCGAGACAAATGAAGAATGCAAAAGAATGATTCGATGCTCGCAAATGATAAAGACCAAGTGCGCGACATAGAAGAAATGTTAATGTGACGCAAAAAAACCTAAAATAAGGCAATGCGCCAATGTTCAAGTATGACTCCGCAAGCATTGACCATTTTTAGACGTCTACAACATCCAATCACATTAATTCACCTGGACTATGCTTCCTCTTGGAAAATCTTGACCACTCATCATCATTTGATCTCAGCCTTTGGTTTCTTTCTGAATTTTCTATAAATTCATGCTCTCATCTCTCATTCAAGGATCCTGGAGAATATATTGTTATCATGTTGTTTTTGCTCTAGGTTCAATAATATTTGTGCATTTAGATATTCACATATTAGTTATTGCATACATATTTAGATCATTTATCTCATTTATTACTTAAATCATGTTAGATTAATATTGCATACATCTAGCTTAATATCATGCTCATATAGATTAAATCTTTCATCTTGGTGTAGCCTAGTCACTGGTATTGCTTATACAAATCTGAGAGCAATTTTATACTCACATCTTTTAGAATGCAATGGGTTGATTTATTATGGTTTTCATATTCATGCTTATATTTGTCTAACCATACATGTAATGACTTAATTAAAGAGTTGTGTATTTGAGATACAGGTCTACTTTTCACACACACATCACTCAACAACCACTTTGATTACAAAGAAGTTCCCGAGGAGAAAAGAGTGAGTTTGGCAAAGTATAGACTCGAGGGGTCTGCTTTGTTGTGGTGGACAATATTGCAAGAGGAAAAGATTAATATAGGGAAGAAGAAGATATCCTCTTGGGAGAGGATGAAGAACAAAATCAAAGATCAATTCCTACCAATTGACTATGAGGTTCAGATATACAAGAAGCTGAAAAATCTCAGATAGAGGGAGTTAGATGTGAATGCATATATTGAAGAATTTCACAAACTAAGTATTAGGTCAAGGAAGCATGAAGAAGAGGCGGAGAAGGTGGCTAGATACCCGAATGGGTTAAGGCAAAACATTCAAGATGTGATCAACGTCATGGCTCTGAACACTATGCACAAATGTTTCCAATTGGCATTGAGAGTGGAAGATAAGATAAGGAGAAGAGGAGAGTAAAACAATAGAGGAAGGGGAGGTAGGAATTTCAGAGGTAGAGGTGGCTATGGAGGAAGAAATAATCCTTATAAAAATGGTGACTCTAACTAGCAAAAGTCCAATGGAGAGTTCAACAATAATAATGGAGGCTTTAGAGGAGGAAGAAGACCTTTTGGTAGGGGTAGGAAAGGAATTCAAGGTAGAGGTCATGGTGTTTTCATTGGCAAGTGTTACAATTGCAACCAACTGGGTCATACCATGAGTAGATGCCCTAAGAAAGCTTCTAGTTCACATGGACCAGAAAGAAGGAATCAACTTGTGCAAGAGGATGATGGACAAAGTCTCAATTCACCCATGGGAAATGCAGGTCCTACCTTGGATGGAGAAAGCCTAATGCTAAGGAGGGCATTATTGAAGGTACCCCAACACAAGGAGCCACCACAAAGAAAGTAACTCTTCAATACTACTTGTAAGTCTCATGGTAAGGTTTGTAAAGTGATTGTAGATTTTGGATCCACTGAGAATATTGTTGCTTTGGAAATGGTAGAGAAGTTAAAATTGAAAAGGCTACCACATGTGAGTGCTTATAGGGTGTCTTGGCTTAACAAGGGACATCATGTAGTATTAGATGAATAAACTTGGGTGGATTTTGAATTAGGAGACTATAAGGATAGGATCTTGTGTGATATCTAGCTAATGGATGCTTGTCACTTGTTGCTAGGCCACCCTTGGTAGTACGATGTCAAAGCCCAATATGATGGGGAAAAGAATGTGTATGTCATTTCCAAGAATGGTAAGAAGTTTAGGATGGAATCTTTGCCTGATCAAGGGGAAGAGAAGATTGTTAGTCCAAGTGTCATGATGATAAGTGGGAAAAAGTTTTCAGATGTCCTTAAGCAAGAGAAGACCCAAGGTTATGCTTTAGTCTTATACCCAAAGGATAAACCTCAACAAGAGAATGGTGCAAAGAGGGAGGTTGCTAGTTGCTAGTGAAGTACAAGCCATGTTGAATAGGTATGAAGGAGTTGTGGCCAAAGATATGCCTAATAAATTTCCTCCAATCAGAGAAATCAGTCATCAAATTGATTTGATCCCTAGTGTAACCTTGCCCAACCAAGCTGCCTACAAGATGACTCATAGACATAATGAGGAGATATCAAGACAAGTGCAAGAACTATTGGACAAGGGGTTGATTAGGAAGAGTTTAAGCCCATGTGTTGTACCTACTATGTTGGCACCCAAAAAAGATGGAACATGGAGAATGTGCACCGATTCTAGAGTGATTAACAAGATCACAATTAGGTACCGATTTCCTATGCCTAGGATTGAAGACCTAATGGACTATCTTGGGGATGTTGCAACTTTTCAAAGATTGATTTGAAATCAGGTTACCATTTGATCAGAATCAGACTTGGTGATGAGTGGAAGACAACCTTTAAGACAAATGAGGGCTTATATGAGTGGTTGGTGATGCCCTTTGGGTCACAAATGCACCGAGTACCTTTATGTGCCTCATGAATGAGGTATTGGTTGAATTTATTGGCATTTTTTTTTTTGTTTATCTTGATGACATCTTGGTGTTTAGCAAGTCCAAGGAGGAGAATTTGAAGCATTTGGATCAAGTTTTGAGAAAGCTTCATGAGGAGAAATTGGTAATCAACTTTGAGAAGTGTGAATTCATAAAAACTGAGTTGGTGTATCTAGGCTTTGTGGTTTCTAAGGGATGTTTAAAAATGGATCTTTCAAAGGTTGAGGCTATTTTCAATTGGCCTACATCTAGGACAGTAGGTGATGTTAGGAGATTTCATGGATTGGCTTCTTTTTATAGAAAATTTATCAAGGGTTTTAGTCATATTTTTGCTCCAATTCTAGACACTATAAAAGGACTCAAATGCAAGTTTGAATGGACAGGGAGGGCATCCCAAAGCTTTGAATTTTTGAAGAGAATGGTTGCATAACTTCCTACCTTGAGTCTCCCTAAATTTGATCAACTTTTTAGAGTTGAATGTGATGCAAGCAAGCAAACAATAGGTGTAGTTCTTAGTCAAGAAGGGCATCCAGTGGCATTCTTTTCAGAGAAGTTGAATGAGGCTAAGAAAAGGTATTCAACCAATGATTTGGAGCTCTATGTTATGTTGAAAGAACTCAAAAAGTGGCACCATTACCTTCTTCCAAAAGACTTCATTTTTATACTGATAACCATGCATTGAGTTTTCTTAATAGGCAGGAGAAGTTGAATCAAAGGCATATCAAGTGGGTTGAACAAATCCAACCTTACACTTACTATCAAGCATCAAAAGGGTGTGTCTAATAAGGTTGCAGATGCCTTCAGTAGAAGAGTCCTTATTATCCAATAAATCCAATGGCAAAGTGTTGGTGTTGATTCTCTTAAAACCGTGTAAAAGGAGGATAAAGATTTTAAGGATGCTTATGATGTATGTACTAAGTTTGTCATTGATAGAGACTCCAAGTTTGTGAGTCATTTTTGGAGGACTCTCTGGAAGAAATTGGATACCAATCTATCATTTTATTCAGCATACCACCCTCAAAGTGATGGCCAAATTGAGGTGGTTAATAGATCTCTTGGCAATCTTCTTAGATGTCTTACTAAGCAGCATGGACAAAGTTGGGATTTGGTGATTGGACAAGCTGAATATATATATATATATATATATATATATATATATATATATATATATATATATATATATATATATATATATATATATATATATATATATATATATATATATATATATATATATATATATATATATAATGATTCAGTTAATAGAAGTATAGGGAGAAGCCCATTTGAGGTTGTGTATGGCTTACGTCCTAGAGTAATACTTGAACTTAGAGAACTTGGAGGTATGGAAAGAAGGAGTGCCCAGGGAGAGGAATTTTCCATCACTATGAAGGAGATCCATGATCAAGTCAAGACTTCACTTCACAAAAGTGCAGAAAAATACAAATGCAGGGTAGATGTTAAGAGAAGGGATGTTTAGTTTAAGGTAGGAGATTTGGTGATGACCTACCTAATGAAAGAAAGGATACCCAAGGGCAAACCATCTAAGCTACTCATGAAGAAGATAGGACCTCTCTGGGTGGTTCATAAACTTGGTAAAAATGCTTATGAGGTTGAACTTCCATCAGATTTGGGGATCTCTCTCATTTTCAATATATGTGATTTGATAGACTTCAAGGGTCCTTTACCCGATGTAGCACCTGGTTAATCTCTTGTGGAAGAGGATGTAGATTGGGTGAAGGATTTTCCACCTAGCAAACCATTGGAGTTTGAGAGTATCCTTGATTCCAAGGTGATCAAACAAACCAGAAGAGGGGTCTACAAGGACTACTTGGTCAAGTAAGGACCTCCCTGAGTCAGAAGCTGCTTATATGTCTAAAAGTGGTATCATAAAGCATGGAACCTTAGTCACCTGGTTGGCAACTCAAGGGAATTGAGTTTTCTTGTCCAGGGGAGTATGGTGCGGGAGCACTCAAAGGTGTGCTAGAATCTTTTCAAAATGTGTTTACATGCAACATAATGTGTTTCCTTGAAGGTTTCTTATGTAGGTCCAATGCTACCAATGCTATGTAATAAGACCTAAGGCTCCAAGGTGTGTGTACTTGGTCAAAAGCCTTGTATGGGAATTTTATTTATGTTTTTGGTGTCTAGGGGTCCTAGAGGTGTCCTGTGTCCACTTTGTAACCTTTGGTGTGAAGGCAAGTTTGTCATGTAATACTTTGTACAAAGTTGTCATGTTGTCATAGACAATCTTGTCAAAATTTGAGTTGTGGTTACCCAACGGCTAGTTGGTTGAACTTGTACATTGGGAGTGGTTAGAAGGGTTCCTTGGAATTATTTAATCCCGAGGAACTATTGCCAAAGGTTAGATAGAGACTTTGAATGAAATTTATGCTTTCTACAATTCTGCAACAGTCATTTTTATTGCATTTTCTTGTGTTCTTGGCTTTGGTACGAATTTGTATGGACATATAGAAGGGATAATGTCTTGAATAGGTTGTAACAAATAATCATCTTTTATTTGATGTAGGTTTGAGGACTTGAAACTCTGTGGTTGCAAAGTTATTGAATTTTCTTTCTCGCTGCTTGGGGAAAACCCAAAAATCAGGGTTTGGATGCAAAAGGTGTCACCATTCAACATTCCTCTTTGGGAATGGTCTGAAACCATGGGGAATTTAGGTTTACCATATATACTAAATTATTTTCTTGGATTTGGAAGCAGGAGATTCCACCTTGCATTTTTTGAGTGATGCCCTAGACTTGACATTACCCATGTGGCAAGTCTGAGCAGTGAAGGATTGAATGAATCCTTGGTACAGTGGGACAAAAAGTGGTCAAACCTTGCATGGAGGGGACCATTAGACATGTGAAGACCTTTTCCTAAATCCCAATCCTCATTCCCATATGACTAGTGAATAATTTGAAGCCCAAAACCTCTATACTGACTAATAAGGCCAAAATAGGCACAGTAGGGTTTGGGTACTTACATTCAAAACCCAGATTCAAAAGTTTAAAATCCTTTAGAGGGTCCAAATGGATGTCTAAATATCAAATTTTTTCAAGGGTTTGTTTGGAGGGATTTTTAATTAAAGAGGAAAAAGCCCAAACAAAGGCCTAATTGCTTGTAGCCCTATCTCCTAGGTCACTAAGAACCAAAGGCACAAGGGGCTTGTAAGAATAGGCCAAAGAGGTCTAAATAAATGAAAATAAACATGTTCAAACACCAACACATGACATATTTCACCATTTGATCAAAAGGTCATGTTTGTAAGGGGCTTGGGGTTGTGAGGTGTCTTGGTTTAGGGGTTGAGTACATAGGAGTAGGAGTCTCCTTGTGAAACCAAGTTGTCCTAAGTGGATTTATCCTTGGGAGGGGTCAAGGAAAAGCTTAAGAACCTTTGTAAGGTTGAAGTAATTAGACCATTGGATGGTGCCAAGTGCTAACCCATAGAAGAAGCCAAGGAAATTGCTCATTAACTCCAAACCCTCTACATCACCTATGTTCGGTTTGCCTTATCTCGTATGCATTTTTGTCTTCGGGGTTTGCAATTCCTCTTTGCTGGTATTTGGTGGTTGAAAATTAATCCTTGAGGCATGTATAAAAAGGAATTCGATACCCTCATTCATGGACGGATGAAGGACAAATGAAGGCATGATAGGAGATAATAGGCAGAAGGAGAAGATATAAGATTTCAAGGTCATCATCAAGCATTCAAGCATTCAAGTCTTCTTCATTCATCCATGGGAGAAATATTACAACATTTATTTGTAAGCATGTGTGTGTGTTAGGGTTTTGTCATGTTACATGTCATTTCATACAACATTTATTATTCCATTCAAGAAGTAATGCAATCATCATCAACAAGTTGTAGATCTACAAGGTATACATCTCCATTGTTTGCATTCAAGAATTTGCAATTACTTTCTTTCTAGGTTGATTCCTCAACCACTAATGACTGAGGCAAACCTCTATCCACAACCCTCATTTCTTCTATTTTCTATGTGTAGGTTGCAGGTGCGCAACTATAATTGCAGGTTTGGGCTTCATTTACAAAGACGGAAGAGCCCTTTTTGTTTCATGGATTTTGTGGTGGACCATGTACATTCCCGCCATAGTCCTGATGAATTTTCTTCAATTTTGTAGGGCAGATCTATGTCAGTTTAATTAGCTCAGATCCAAAGTTACAGCGCGATCCTGAATTGGTGGCACTTCATTTCACTCAATTCCTATCTCTTTTCCACATAGTCAACAAGTCAACTTTCTCATTTACAAAAGAGGGTAAATCACACTTCAACCACTTGCAATCCACTCAGAATTCACATCCTTGTTCCCCTCGAATTTGGATCTAGCAGATTCAAGCCCCTCTTTTGAATGTAAACTTCTTCCCAAGTGAAAATCATTCTAGTGGCTTCAATTCTCTCTCCTAGGTGGGAGTCACTAGGATACAATTTTCCACTTTACATTTTTGGTGAACCCGACGTCTTACACATTAATTCTGATTTCTCATTCTCAAATCTGATTAATTGCAATTTTAATTTCAAATTTTCATTTACAAGTTTGATCTATTTGCAAATTTTAGAGGTTAATTGCATAAAAGCCCTAATTATTCATTTTGGGAAAATTAAGCTTGTGAGGTGTAAAATTTAAATTACTTGTTTCAGATCTGACTTCTATTTCAAAATTGCAATTCAAATCTATGTCTTTATTCTAAATTTTCAGTGGTTAAATCATAAAACCCTAATTTTTAAGATTCTTTATTTTTGACCTTTGACTGTAAGTTTGACCAATCTAGACATCTCCAAATCGACTGCTTTTTTGAATTCCGCATTAAAATCATAATCTCTATCATCCCTGAAAATTTCAAAAAAGTTGGTCAAACCGTGTGCATTCCCGCAACGATCCTCAGCTTTTTCTTAAAATTTCGGGAGACGAAATTGACTTTATTTTTCTGCTCAAATCCAGAAAATTAGCATACTTTATCAATTTTAACACTCTCTATGGTCAAACACAAATTCAAAATTCATCAAATTCACATCTTAAAATTAATTTTTATAATAAGGTCCTAATTTTAGATATACTTTTCTAGCAAATTCAGATTTCATTTAAGAGACTTTTAATGACAATTAATAAATTGGATTTACTTGCTCTTTCGCATGTGATTGCATTAATTTTTGTATATATTTATCATTTGTCAGATAAGAGTTTCTTCCATTTCCTGTTGCTTCTCTTTCTTCATGGCACTTGGTCATATTGTGTTGTTAGGATTTCCAAATAATTAGATCTCAAAGCTTTCATGTATCACTTATGTTGAATTATGGTGATGTTGTTAACAACATGCATTTCCTATGTTAATCACCTTAAGGATTTTGTAGATCCTAAACCAGAAGATCCTAACCCTTGTACCTCTCCTAGGGTATCTTGTGTGAAAGAAATGCGATCTAATGCTTTACCCAATGATCTTTCTCCAAGAGAGAAAACATTGGAAAGTAATATGGATCCATCTTCTTCTTTTACACACACCCTTGAGCAAGGGGGGCAATATGACAACATCAACATTCTTACATCTTTGGATCCTCCTTATTCTCCCAAGACCTATCTTCAACATCAAAGTCTATGTAGAGAGGATGATGTCATGCATTTTATTCATGACCTTTCTCCTCACATAGAAATCACTAAAAATGAGCTTTTAGATGATGAAGATGTTCTTCCCCAATCTTCCCAAAAGGATAAGCTTGATAAAGGCAAAGAGATTGTCATTTCACATGATACTTCTCCTTCATCTACAAATCCTTTTCTACCTCCTTACACATTAGGTTTCAAATAAATTCATGATCATGTTCCTCCATCTAGTCAATTGCAACATTCTTATACTCGTGGCTTTCATATAATTACAAAACAAGGTTTTAAAGGACAAGGAATTGGGAAATTTGAGCATGGAATTTGTGTCCCTATAAACCCTCCTACACAAACTACTACAAGAGGCCTAGGAAGTGGTACCCCTCTTTCTATGGATGAATTCCTTAGACTTCAAAACTTTCAAGATTACCTTCAAAAATAACAAATCAAGAGAGCCCGCAAGAATGCCTTCAAAAATAACAAATCAAGAGAGCCTGCAAGAATGCTTCTTCTTCAAAGCGTCATTTTTGTTCATTTCATCAAACCCATGACCACAATGCTGATGATTTCCCTAATTTTCAAAAATCTATTCAAGATGGCATAGATAGTGGCAAAATTAGAATTATGGATAATGAAACTCCTTCTAACAAACCCTCTTCTTCATGGCAAGATGATTTTTACCATCCTGACATATTAGCTACAAGAATCTATTGGAGATGGAAATATGACAAGAACATTTCCTTTCCTTCTCAAAATAAAAAAAAAATCTTAAGCAAGTGAAAGGTATTGAATATTGCATTTTTAATGATTTATATTCACATTCTCTTGGAAAATGTTATGTATTTAAGAAATTTGTTCAACTACAATATGATCTTGCACACATTTGTCTCACAAAGGATCTAGTTGTATTTCTTGGTAAAAACATTGTGCCTTAGCACTTCTTTTCCCTTCATGTTTCTTTTCACCCTATGGCATAATTATCCCATTTAACGGGGGCTCTTTATCATTAGTGGTGGTATTGTTTCACTTTAACATACTTTGGGGCAGCAATATGAAGTCCTTTTTTATTCTTCTTTCTATACATTTATCTCTATCTTTGTGCATTATTCATTATTAGATCTCTTTTCTTGCATAGGGCTATTCCCATGTGAGCATATAATTGTTCTTAGGTTTTCCTCTTTGCTTGGAGAGGGGCATCTTCAATGAGTAGCACACTTCTTCTCTTTCCTTCATTATCTTGGAAATCTTACCTCTTCTATGGTTTCGATTATTCACAATTATGATATGCCCCTTAGCAGGGAATGATCTCTTGAGAAGTATATATCCCTTCCTTGAAAGGATTTGTTCCAGTAGGATGACATATCACTTGAAACTAATGACCATCAGAACATGTGTAATGTTTCTCCTTGTTCTCCTCACTTGGGGGGCAAAGATTTTCACTCCTTTCCCTTGTATAATTATTTCCTTTGGCGGCTGCATTTTTCATATGTGATTATTATTTCTTAAAATGGTATGCTTTTATGACTAATCCCCCTTGAGGAATGTATGGTGTATTTTCTCTCTTCTTTTCAAAGATTACCACTTCTTGAGATGTGTATTTCACATTTGCTAATGTCTTTTCTTGCATGGGTTCGTGTAAGTTCATTGCAAATTTTCTTATGTTTAATCTCTCTAGTAGATTGTGTAAGCTCTTCTCATTGTCCCATTAGCTTGGAGGGTAATGAT
Source organism: Cryptomeria japonica (assembly GCF_030272615.1). Lineage (NCBI taxonomy): Eukaryota > Viridiplantae > Streptophyta > Pinopsida > Cupressales > Cupressaceae > Cryptomeria > Cryptomeria japonica. Next base: position 630,259,508 of record NC_081405.1, on the reverse strand, counting down.
CCTTCTCTCTCTCTTTCTCTAGGGATCCACTTTACCTTATTGAGTGGATGGTGTGAGTTCTATTACTTGTTGTCATTCATTGTGCAGAATTGTTGGTTATTGACTTAAGGATTCTCTCTTATACAAGAAGTGTTAATCCTTTACTACAACCTCTTTTACACTTGGTAATGTACATCTATGATAAATCCAACCATCCCTTTGGGGGCTAAACGTGATTCATTCCTCATCAAGAATCCCTTTCACCTAGAAATAGGAGGAAGGATTGCATTCTTGTTCTTTCCTTTTCTTATTCTAGAAGATGTTATATTTGTATAAGACAACACCACTTGGGGGTAGATATATTTTTTAACAAATATCTCTTCTCCTCCAAGAATCACCTTTACACTTACAACAAGATATCTCTTTTCAACTATCTTATCCTTGCTTGAAGAGTATTCCCTCTTTTGCTTGGATTTATGACATTGTTGCATGGCAAATATCTTCTTTGTGATGAAGGTAGGTATCCTTGTTCTAATTTCCTTAAGATATCAACATTAACTTATGTTGACATCTTAAGTGGGGGGCACCCACACTGATCCTTTGTACTATACTTCTCTCATGCATTGTACAGTGGGACATTCTTGGAACCAAAGGGAAACCTCTTAGAGAAAGATGTCATCACTTTTTTTACAGCGAGAAATTATTGGAACTAGAGGGAAACCTCTTAGAGAAAGATGTCATCACTTTTCTCTTGTACAGTGGGTCAATCTCAGAACCAGAGCACGGTCTCTTAGAGCGAGATATCACACCTTTCTTGACACTTGTACTATAAATTCTATACAGGTCATAGCGTACTTGGGCATAGACTCCTATGAGGCACTTTGAACCTCACTTGCACACACGCACATGAGGTTGAGTGGGACTAATGGTGTTCTCACTCTCTCCCTTTACATGGATTACCTAGACAGGCTCTAGGGGCGAGATTTTCCATGTCTTTCTCTTGATGGATCACCTAGTTTTAGGGGCAATATGTCCATGGTTTCTTTATTCTTCACTTTTCTTCTCATGGATCACTAAAGTGTGTATTCATGTTCTCTCTCTTCTTCCTCTCATGAACTCATAGTTTTACTATTGATAGTTCATGGATGATGTCATTTTTTCTCTTTTATGTGATCACTCGTGTTTATGTGATATCATTAGTCTTTGTGTCCTGATTAGTTGTTGAGACATCTGAGCTCGAGATCTCTAGTTAGTTTGTCGTCTTGTGTCTTGTTCTTGTTGTATGTCTTTTTGCACTTTGTCTTTGTTTTGTGTGTCTTGTGCCTTTTTGTTTTGTGTGCTCTTGCATATGTTAGAATGTGTTAAGACCCTAAGATTGGGGGATTTTTGGTCCTCAATATTAGTGATGTCTTACACTCCTTGTGGTATTGCTACGCATCTCTCATCTTCATCTCTCTTTTCTTCTACTTCACCAGTAGTGGTGGCGTAAGCCACACTCCCACTAAAGTGGGGCCTAAATGTAGTGTAATAAAATTGCGACCCCTGCAATTTTAACCACAGTTGGGGTCCTCACCTTGGCGACGACATCTCCTTCCCTAACCGGGACCTATTTCTGCATTTTCAACCCTTCACTCTTTCTCCTTCATGTCTCGTGTCTGCTTTAGACCCTATCTAGGCCCCAAAATAGGATAGGACGGTAGCGTGGTGCCCTTTTCCCCCTAGGACAGGGGCGTGGCACCCCTTTCCCCCTAGGACAGCGGCATGGAACTCTTGTCCTCGCCCCTTAGGATGGCCCTATGTTCGGTCTGCCCGATCTCCTATGCATTTTTTATCTTTGGGGTTTGCAATTCCTCTTTGTCGACCTTCGGTGGTTGAAAATTAATCCTTGAGGCATGTATAAAAAGGAATTCAATACCCTCATTCATGGAAAGATGAAGGACAGATGAACACATGATAGGAGATAATAGGCATAAGGAGAGGAATACAAGATTTCAAGGTCATCATCAAGCATTCAAGCATTCAAGTCTTCTTCATTCATCCATGGGAGAAACATTACAACATTCATTTGTAAGCATGTGTGTGTGTTAGGATTTTTTCATGTTACATGCCATTTCATACAATATTTGTGGTTACATTCAAGAAGCAAAGCAATCATCATCAACAAGTTACAGATCTACAAGGTATACATCTCCATTGTTTATATTCAAGCATTTGCAATTACTTTCTTTCTAGGTTGATTCCTCAACTGGGGTTTGACTAAGGAAAACCCCTATCCACAACCCCCCTTTCTTCTCTTTTTTGTGTGTAGGTTGTAGGTGCACAACTGTAATTGCAGGTTTCGGCTTCATTTGCAGAGACGGAAGAACCCTTTTCATTTCGCGGATTTTGTGGCAGACCATGTACATTCCCGCCATGGTCCTGATGACTTTTCTTCAATTTTGTAGGGAAAATCCATGTTAGTTTAATTAGCTCAGATCTGAAGTTACAACGTGATCCTAAACAAGTAGCACCTCATTTCACTCATTTCCTATCTCTTTTCCACATAGTCAACAAGTCAACTTTCTCATTTACAAAAGAGGGTAAATCACACTTAACCACTTGCAATCCACTCAGAATTCACATCCTTGTTCCCCTCAAATTTGGATCTAGTGGATTCAAGCCTCTCTTTTGAATGTAAATTTATTCCCAAGTGAAAATCATCCTAGTGGCTTCAATTATCTCTCCTAGGTGGGAGTCACTAGGATCCAATTTTCCACTTTAAAATTTGATTTGCAAAATTTGTTATATTCACTATATACTAATCATAACTTTTATAGAGCTTATGTGCGAGAGAGTAATATGATTACAACATACATGCAATAGTCATGCTTTTCTTGATATTATCAACTAAAGGAAATAATTTTTTTTGTCTTTCTCTTTTGTCAAAACACCTCATAGCTAGATAACACATTTTACAATTTTATTCTTACAATGACAAAAGAACACTATCCATAATCCATACATAAAAAAAGAAGTGTTGAAATGAATTTTATTCATATGAACTTAAGTTCAAATCTAAAGTACACAATGATATTTTTTCAAAACCCATTCATGTGCACAACGGTTACCCACATAATCTCCAAGGAATCAAGTCCAAAACTTGTCACAAGATATATTAACAATAGCTGCTTTGGTTGCTAATGAGAGGTCACCTCCCAACTATAGGGCTAAATATTTATCCACCCTAGAGCTAGGGGACAACTGTAACCTAGGTTTATTATTTCACAACACTACAACAATAATACAAAGAGTCCATTCCAACAACCAATTCACACTCAAAATTCATTGCACATTTTTTGCACATTACTGCCAAACCCATACCAAGGAAAATCGATGTTTTCTCCCCAAAAGGGTGAAATGGTGGCACCCCTCAACTAATTAAATAATATTCACATTCATCTTTCAAAATAAATATTACCTCCAATAGATTTTTAGATCAAAGGCAATACTCTTATCCCATTTCTCCAAAGTCAAGGGGTACTCATACACATCATACAATATGCATAAAACAGGAGTACTCTTGCCTCAATCCCAAGCTCCATATATGCATTTGGGTACTCATACCCATAATTTATTTTTCTTTTTGAATCTTGGGGTACTCATACCCCTACTCAAGAGTGCCACACCCAAATTCACCCTACAAAACAAACAAAATTTCCAGCAAGAAAGTTTTCCAAATAAAAGAACACTAAAATAATTAGCAACTCGACATCTAAAAACCATAACACCAAACAAAACCCAAACTCCCTTACACACCAAAATAATTTAAAACAAGCTACAAGAAAATACAATTACAAACAACTCACAAGGGGAAGAGGGCACCTATTTGGAGCAAAAATTCTTCAATGCAGTCCTCCTCCCTTTTAGGCCTTTTTCTTTCTCCTTCTTCCATTCTTGTTCTCCAATTCTCCTAATTCCCCCCCCCCCCCCCAAAATCCCCTTCATCCTCTTTTCCATTGGCTAAATAAAATTGGAATATAAATCACTCCATGAAGAGAGGGAGTGACACTTGTCAATCTCTCCTTCCATCCATCCCATGTCGAGGAGGCTTGAGGAGTTTCCATGTCTCCTCTTCTCCTTACTCCACCTATCCTCCCAAGAATTCCCACACTCTTCCAAGTGTCCAAAGAGGAGAGATTTTATTCTCTCCCGTCTCTTGGGAGGAGGAGGAAGCTGGGATTGAATCTTATCCATCCCAATATTCCTAAACCCGTAGGTAATTAAAATTCAAAAATTGAAAGACTCAAAAACCACCAAATTCAAAGATTAACCTCTTGAAAACACCCCGAATGCCTAACCTAAATTTGACCTAGGGGTCTTATTTCTTCACCAAGGGATGATACAATGACTCAAAGAGGCTCTAAGGAGGGTATAATTCTTTTACACAACAATGAATAATCACATCAACCACTACGAACACCCACAATTATAAAATCTCACATGAAAAACATATAACACATAGACCCATACCCTTCACAAGGGTTAAGATAGGTTAATTGGACTTATTACAAAAGGGTTACAAATTGTCTTGGGTTTCCCATTGGCATAATCCCGCACACTTGCAATAGGTGTTAGTAACGCATCCAAGGGTCATATAATCACAACATAAGATAATATTATTGCTTCATCCAAACTATTATATCTGAGGAACCATAAACATATCTCATCATTATCCATCAAAACAACTCTAACTATATTAATATAAAACATCAATAATATCAACACCATAAGAAACTAAATAATATCATCCTCATAAATTAACATGTTGAATTGTCATTGCAATAACATCATCATAATTGAACTCCCAAATAGAGTATATAGAACTTGATTGAAATATCTCATCAATAAATTATAATTCACCCATTATATACAACATAAATGGCCACACAAATATCAAGAAAGGTTTTCAAATATTGGATAACATAACACATGGGCTATAAATGAAGAAAAAAAGATCCACAGTCACAAAACACACTAACCCAATCTCATCTAACTAAAATATTTTATCATCAAATAATCTCAATGCCATTAATTCTATGTTTAAAACATTTTTATATTAAAACCAATCAATGTAAGAATATCATACCAATGATAAAAAAAAATTACAAGTATACCTCAAAATATGAGCACGTCTAGTAGAACACATTAAAACATGGATGCACAAATAGAACATGGAACCATGTTATTAGGGTCACAATAGGGGTGGCATCACAGGTGGTCCCATGAATTTAGTAGTACAGTTTAGGTTAAAAGTTTGAGCTCCAAAATTTAGGGAAAACATCATTTTCCTTCTATTTATTTTCTATCCAAAATCTAAATTATTAACTAATTTACAAGCTGCATAAAAATTCCTAAGTTGGTGGGGAAATTTCCAGCCCCACCCCACCCCAATTTCACCCACTAAAATATGCATTCATAAAATGTAGGGGCTTCTATTTTCCAGGAAAAGATTCTAAATAATCCTAAAGCATAAACTTTTTTGTTTCATGGGACCTCCTGCTCCATGAAAGTAGATCATAAAGCCCCCATATGGGACCTTATACTAGGCATAACTCCCTATGGATACATGCAATTTTCGGATTGTTCCTCCCTTCCTCTCTCTTGCCCTTGTTCTCTCCTCTCTCACATACTTTTCCTCCTTATTTATTTATCCCATCCTCTATCTCTTTCTCTCTCTTCTTTATATATCTTTTCTACTATATCTCGTATTTCTATTGTTCTCTCGTGTATCTCTCTCTATTCAAGTGTGTAAAACTTTCTCCCTATATCTTTCCCCCTCTCTACACCTCTCTTTGTCTTCATTACTCTTTATCTATCTCTCTACCTCTATTTATCCCTCTATTTATATCTCTCTCTTTCCCTCTCTCTTTCTATATCTCTCTATCCCCTTCTCTATTTTCTTATCTCTCTTTCTATGTTTCTCTCTCTTTCACACTCTCTTTTATGTTTTTTTCTACCTCTCTATCTTTCTTTTCATTTATCTCTCTATCTCTCTTCCTCACTACCAATCTCCTTTTGTATTAATCTCTCTCTCTCTCTCTCTCTCTCTCTCTCTCTCTCTCTCTCTCTCTCTCTCTCTCTCTCTCTCTCTCTCTCTATTTAGTAAGTGGCAGTATTGAGCAATTATATTTTTAGTAGTTTGGACGGGGTCATGTTCCTATAGTAGTTCAGTGGTCTTCATTGCTCAACTTCATCCTGGATTTTGTTGATAATTAGTATTAGTCATTTAATTAAATATTACTCCCTTATCCTAAGGTTTAATATTTGATTATTTTATTACTGACTAATGATATATTGGGTGACTTAGAAAAAGACATATTTATATCTAATATCAATGTTATATTTTCCTAAGTTAGGAGTTGAAATTTGAAGAATGCATTAAGTTATTGTTGAAGACCTAGGTAAGTTTGAACTTGCTTAATTATCAGTTAAAATGAAACTTGGGCTCTCACCTTGGGAAATGAAATGAAATGTCATTTGGACGCCATATGATAGTGAAATGAAATGAAATTGGGATAGGTGAATTTGAGAGCATTTACATTTGAATTTCAGAGGGAAAAAAATATAAATACAGGTGCTTGGCCTCCCATTTGGACATCTTATGAAATTACATCATTATGTTGTTGGTTTGGCTACTGAAATCTGAGCTTCAAAGTGTGACTTCCTAGCTAAGTCTTAGTTTCGTACTTGGGAGATAGTACCTAGCTATATTTCTTGTATTTACAGTGCTATTAGAGAGTGTTTTGCTGAGTGTGGAGTGTTTGGTGTGGATTTTGGAGTGTTTCTTTGCTACTAGTCACGGAGTTGCTGAAACCTTATTTTACTTATACCTCTTGACCAAGTGATTTCTTCATTCTGGGTATTGGCTCTATCAAAACGTGGCATGGACGCGATATAGTCTACAATTTTATAGCCGTTGATTTGGAGAATTGGATTTTTAGTTGCAAATCATACCTTTCAATGGGGTCATACCATTCTAGGGGTGCATTAGGATGCATGTTGTTGTTTTGAGGTGACTGGACTGCAAGTTTTGTGTTCATGTTTCATTGTTTAGGTTATATCTTTCATTCGCATTTGACTTGGTGTGTTTCCAACTTCATTTGAGTGAGTTATGATCATTTTGGTGTTGTCGATTGAGACTATTCATGCTTGTTTGACTTCATATTTTTGGTACAACAACAGTAGCATGATTTGAGTTAATTTGTTAGTTGTTTCTTGTTGTAATCTGCATTGGATATCATCTATAATCTTCTCTTTCTAAATTGTAAGGTTAAGTAGTAGTACTACTAACCATTTCTTGAGTGTTGCTTGCCCACTGCATAGGTGGAAGAGGTTGTCTTAGCCGCTTTCTTGTTTAGTAATTCAATTATGAAGTTCAATCCTCCTACGCAGTAAGTGGTTGAGTTATTTTATGTTTGTAATGGTCCTCCCACTGAATAAGTGGTCGAGTTGATCTTTTATGTGATCCAGTCCTCTCGCTGAAACGTTGCGGTTGAGTGATTTGTGTCTTGGTGTGTTGTTCTCTTGGCTGGTTTACCACCAAGTTTTGTGTTTACCTGCTAGATAAGCAAAAGGGGATAGCTTGCCACCCATTATTGTATTTCAACTTTTAGTTGGTTTATGGTGCTAACGATCCCCTGAACACTGTATGTTCTCACCCTCCCAGAATTGGCCTCTCGGTGATAAGAAAGTGGAGGGTTCCCTTTAGTTGTTTGGATTTCTTTATTCTAACCTTAATGAGTTACTATGATTGTTTGTAAATCTAATTGGAAAATCAAAAAAAAATTAAAGGGAATATTACAGTGGTATCAGAGCTATTTTTCTTGCCAGCCTGTGTGTTCTGATTAATTAGAGTTCTCCTTGAGTGACAGAAAAACAATGGTTGATTCAATGGCAGAGAGAATATTTGGTCAGAATGATGCAAATGTGGTTGTGGAAAGAGTTGAGAAGAATTTTGACACCATGATGAACATGATGTCCCAGTTGCTAGCTACTATGACTCTGAATCCTAGTGGAGGTCATAATCAAAATCAAAACACCAATGGTCACAATGCTAGCACCTCTAACAGTCCAGGAGGTAATGGGAATGCTAGAAACCATATCAGTAACAATGGTGGAATGTTGATTGGTTCAGTATCAAGACCCTTGCAGCTTGTTTTCCATCCAAGTGAAGCACTGCCACCTGAAGTTGAAGTCCTTGTGGCTGATGAGATACGGGCTTGTTACATGGAGTATGCATCACTCCTTGTCAAGATTAGAAATATTTTGTCTCTTGACCAATTTATGAATCATAAGAAGAGGAGAGAAGAAAGGGTATACACAATGAGTGCTGCAAAATCTAGCACTTGGATGGGAAGGTTGTCTTGATCACATATAAAGAATGTGTGAGAAAGCCTCAAGATACTCCCTCAAACTTGCATGAAATTAGAAATAATGATGATTGGTTTTGTGGAAAGAACAAAACAATGATTCTGAAGCCTAATTCAAATTCAGTCAATGTTGGTCTTGAGACCAATGGGTTCAAGAATGAAGAGCATGATCCAGATATGCAGGTTAGAATCAATGAAGCTTATTTAATTCCTAAGAGGAAATCAAACTTATCTTCACATTAGGCTGATTTTGAGCATGAAGTTAGTCATCTTAGTGAATTGGATCAACAAAACACCGCTGAAAGTGATGATGAGGATGCACAAGAGGGTTGGGACAACTATGGGATCAATGTTGACAAGTATTATGATTCTGATTTGGATCTTGACCATAGTGGTAATGCACTTTCTACTCTAAACTAGAATTGGATAACATCTAATAACCCATTGTATGAGATAGAAGATGGAACTATTACTAGGTTCTAGCATTCCTCTTGGTGAGAATAGCAATGTGTGGAAGTGGAAACTAAGAGAAGATTCAAGATCTAAGTTGGAGGATACTTGGAGCTATGGTGACACTTTTTAACTAAACAAAGTAACCAGCCTTTTAGCATTTGAGATCCGGGTGTAAAAGAAACTAAGTTTGAAGAGGATCCAATATGGGATGAATTTACATTTGATCCTAATATTTTATTGGTTTCAAAGAACAATGTTTACATGGAAGATGGAATTGACAATGTTGATGACATGACTGATTTATCAATGCATGTGGTTGATCTTGAGCATAGACATAGTGACCTCGTTGATCTAGAGTCACAGTTAATTATTGAGGGTGATAAAGAAGAGGCACGTGTGATTTGTGACAACCTAGAAGACTTTGATGCCCAATGTGATAGTTGTGATTTTGGTATTCATTATAACATCAATACATCTTCCTTGCATGATTATGATTGGAAGAATGAATCATTGGTGTCTGCTGAAAATGAAATACACACTTTATCTAGATTGGATGACATTAGAAGGCTAGTTGAAAAATTCATCTTCCTGACACCAAGAGACCAATGTGAACAAAATGTTCCCCTTGCTAATTTTCACATGATCAAGAACACAATGGAAGGAATAAAATTGTTTTTCTTATACACGATGCATAATAGAGATGTTCCCACCAAGTTTGCTGATGAGACTTTGTCTTTGAATAAGAAATTGAGGGGAGAGATTAGTGAGCTCACCATTGAGCTTGATTCCACTAGGATTTCTTTCAAAAGTGTCCAAGAGATGCTTCTTGAAGCAAATGATCAACTTTATGAGGCCAAACATTTAAGAGAGAAAGACAATAGAAAAATGGCCAAGGAGATCAATTAGGTAATGGAGGAGCTTGATTGCATTCAAGAGGAGTATGCTCTTGCTCTTTGTCCCCAAAGATCTGAAAAGGTGATTTTGGAGCAGAAGAATGTTTGGGTGGAGCATGACTCTGATAGTAATCAACAGGTTGATACTCCGTTGTTTGATACAGATGTTGATTGGACATTTGTTAATCCACTTTTCAAGTTTGACATGGGATATCCTTTTGACTTCAATGATGAGGGTGGATCACATTGCAGAGTTTGGGATCTAGGTGCAATTTGCAACCATGAGATATTGTTTCAAAATTGGAGCATTGAACAAATGCATACTCTTGGGCATCTTCTTTGGAAAAGATGGATCAAATTTTCAGATTTGGGCTTGCTGATTGGTTGAAAACTAACTACTTCACTTTATGGTTTTCTCTCATTCAAGGGAGTTGGTGCAATTTCTTTGGTCATTGAAGTAATGGATTTCAATTGGAGATTGCTTGGAGGTGTTTTCCAACCTTGGACATGATCAAATGTGTTGTTTTGGATGATGATTTCCTGTGTTGCAACAACTATTCATCTTCTTGGATGCTAATTTTCTTAAAATCAAATCTCAAGTCAATCATTTCAAACTTGGTGGGTTGTTGGTGTACTCTTTTTCAGACTTCATAGTCCCTTGGCAGAACGGGTTTATGGTCTCAGATGAGAGGTATGGTGAGTTGGGGCTATCAGTATCTGTGTATGGGAAGTGTTCAAGCTCTAACTAGTAGTTATTCTTATGCCCTCTCTTCTACTTATGATTGAGACAACAGACCTTTGCTCTCTATGGTTCATCATTTTGAGGTGCATGAAGTAGGAACTATAAGAGATTTCAGAAGTCTCCATGGTTGTATCAGAATAATTCAATTGAGGCCTAGTAGATTCATGTGGAGCTATAGGGATAGGTTTCTTGAGCTCTTGCAAAGGATTGTTTTCATCTTTGCAGGGAGATTTAGAGAAGTCACATCTACAGTCATGGCTCCCCTTGACACCTTGGGGAGATATTTTATGGAGTTTGATTGTGAGTTGTGTAGACTTTATTTCCTATTGCCCAAGCTTATGATAGATAGTGGCATTGTTGATATTCATTTCTTATAGCTTTATGGACATGAGATGTTGCATGATAGTGATGTCAGTCCTTCAAGATTTTTCAATTTGAGCATCATGGATGGTAACATTTTGGAGTTACAAGGGAGGTTAATGTAGTTTTGGCATTATGTTTTCACTTATGTCATCAGAGTGGCGCAACATCAGCATGGTGGGTTCTTCTTGAGATGGGCATGAGACCCTGGGATCGTACTTGCTTTGGTGTGGATCAGTTTAAAATTTTTGGGAGTTGTGATGGCATTGCTTGAGGACAAGCAATTTTGGGAAGGGCGGATTGTAATGTCCCCTTCTCCACAGTGATTAGTTCAGTGGTTTATTGGCCTATTCCGGAGACCTATAGGCTATTTGGAAAGGAGAATTAGGGTTTCCAACTTTTGTGAAGTTCTGTGCGAGCTTTTTAGGGTTTACTAGGATGGAATTCTTCAGTTTTATCTATGGTTTCCTTCTGGGTTTTTCATGAGCTCCAGGGTGGCATAACATGCATTTGATTCTTTGGTGAAGTGAGAACTTACTATTTTTAGTAAGTTAGGGTTTGGCTATTTGGATGATGTTGTCTTACTGAGCTTTCTAAGCTCTTTCTTTGGGTGCGAAGATCATGTTTTTCAGAGGAGTATTCCATGACTTACTTTTTTTAGTAAGTGGCAGTTTTAAGCAATTATATTTTTAGTAGTTTGGATAGGATCATGTTCCTATAGCAGTTTAGTGGTCTTCATTTCTCAGCTTCGTCCTTGATTTTATTGAAAATCAGTATTGGAGTCATAAGTGATTTAATTAAATATTATTTTCTTATCCTAAGGTTTAATATTTAATTATTTTATTACTTATTAATGATATATTGGGTGACTTAGGAAAAGACATTTATATATAATATCAATGTTATATTTTCCTAAGTTAGGCATTGAAATTTGAAGAATGCATTGAATTATTGTTGAAGACTTAGGCAAGTTCTAACTTGCTTAATTATTGGTTAAAATGCAACTTGGGCGCCCACCTTGGGAAACAAAATGAAATGTCATTTGGACGCCATATGATAGTGAAATGATATGAAATTTGGAGAGGTGAATTTGACAGCATTTACATTTGAATTTCAGAGGGAAAAAACTATAAATACAAGTGCTTGGCCTCCTATTTGGACATCTTATGAAATTGTATCGTTATGATGTCGGTTTGGCTCCTGAAATATGAGCTTCAAAATATGGCTTCCTATCTAAGTCTCAATATCATACTTGGGAGATATTACCTAGCTATGTTTATTATATTTCCAGTGCTGTTAGAGACTGTTTTTCTCAATGTGGATTTTGGAGTGTTTCCTTGCTACTGGTCGTGGAGTTGCTGAAACCTTATTTTGCTTATACCTCTTGACCAAGTGATTTCTTCATTCTGGGTATTGGCTCTATCAAAACGTGGCATGGAGGCGATACAGTTTGCATTTTATAGGCTTTGATTTGGAGAATTTGATTTTTAGTTGCAAATCATACGTTTCAGCTGGGTTGTACCATTCCAGGGATGCATTGGGATGTGTGCTACTATTTTGAGGCATTGGACAAAAGGTTTTGTGTTCATGTTTCATTGTCCAAGTTATATCTTTCATTCACATTTGATTTGGTGTGTTTCTGAATTTATTTGAGTGAGTTATGATCATTTTGGTGTTGTCAGTTGAGACTATTCATGCTTATTTGACTTCAGTTTTTTGGTACAGCAGCAGTAGCATGATTTGAGTTAATTTGTTAGTTTTTTCTTACTGTAATTTGCATTGGATATCATCTCTAATCTTCTATTTCTGAATTATAAGGTTAAGTAGTAGTAGTACTAACCATTTCTTGACTGTTGATTGCCCAATGCATAATTGGAAGAGGTTGGCTTAGCCGCCTTCTTGTTTAGTAATTCAATTATGAAGTTTGGTCCTCCTACTAAGTAAGTGGTTGAGTGATTTTATGTTTGTAATGGTCCTCCTATTGAATAAGAGGCCGAGTTGAACTTTGATGTGATTCAATCCTCCCACTAAAACATTGTGGTTGAGTGATTTGTGTCTTGGTGTGTTGTTCTCTTGGTTCGTTTACCGCCAAGTTTCTTGTTTACCTGTTGGATAAGCATAAGGGGTTGGCTTGCCGCCCATTATTGTATTTCAACTTTCAGTTGGTTTATGGTGCTAACAATCCCTAGAACACTGTATGCTCTCACCCTCCCAGATTGGGCTCTCGGTGATAAGAAAGTGGAGGGTTCCCTTCAGTTGTTTGAATTTATTTATTCTAACCTTAATGGGTTACTGTGATTGTTTGTAAATCTCATTGGAAAATTTAAAAAAAATTGAAGGGAATATTACAGACAAGTATGGATCATTTTTCCTTCAATATTCTTCTTCTCCAAACTCCAACCTTTCTACTATTACAATGAAAAAATTACCTATTTTAACAACAAACTAAAAATTTCCTTTTGGGGTGGAATTTTACAAGAATTTGAAATTTGCCATTTATGGAAATTTTCAAATCTATCCCAAAAATCATGAAATCTTCTAGAAATGTAAAAAAACATTATTTTAGCATAAGTTGCCAACTTTCTAACCTCATATAGATTACAAGTTCGAAAAGAACTGAAAAAACAACTTTCTAAAAACCCCCCAAAAATAGAAAGAGCTCTTTTTGAAGCCCAAGATGAAGGAATCTAACCCTGAAAACTTGATCGAGTTGAGGTCCAACTGAACTAGGTTTTGTCATAAATCCAAACAACTCCCCATGATACACCTCCATGTCAAATTTCAGCCCAATCGAACAACTAGGTCAAAAGTTATGACCTCGTGAAGTCCTTGCATCAAAGAGGGGGACAAATATATAGAGAGGTAGAGATGGAGAGATAGATAGTGCTAGGGAGTGAGTGATAAATGGAGGGAGAGAGAGTGTGTGTGTGAAAAAGATAGGTCAAAAAGGGAGATAGAGAAGAGGGGAGAGGAGGGGGGAGAAGAGGGGGAGATAGCTCATTAAATAGGGAGGGGGAGAGAGATGAATCAGGTTGGAATGAGAGATATAGATAGATGGTAATATAAAGAGAGGGGATTGGGAAATGGAGGATATATAATGAGATCAGGAGATAGAGTTAGAGAAAGATATGGATAGAAATAGGTAGGTAGAGTTAGAAGGAGATCAAGAGATAAAGAAATAGAGACATAGAGTAGGAGTAAATAATACAAAGAGGGAGAGATATATAGAGAGCCCAAAGAGAGGAAGTGTTATAGATAAAGGGAGATACAAATAGATAGAAAGGATTAGTGGGAGAGATAGAAAGGGATAGGGATAGAGATAGAGAGAGATAAAGAGAGATAGGGAGGTAGAGGCAGATAGATAGGAATATCAAGACATAGGGATAGTGAGATGTATATATAGAGTAGGAGAGATGAATTGAGGGGGGGAGAGTTAGAGAGAAAGATGCTAAAGAAAATTAATAAATAGAGATATTTATATAGAGAGAGAGAGAAATAGAAATATATTGGGAGAAAGATAGAGATAGAGGTAGGGAGGGAGAAACAATATTTGTGTATATAAGTTAGAGAGATATGGAGAGAAAAAGGTGGGAGGAGATATGTATGTTGAAGAGGTGTGGAAGGTCAACTAAGAAAAAATATATTCTATTTTTTTTGCATACATTTGTGTAGTACATGAGATCAATTGATATCCCATTTATCAAATGATGTTGTTTGTGCAAAAAAGATCTCAATGAAGAAGTGATAGCTTCAAATAAACCATATGCTAGGAAGATAGATAGAGGGGATAGGGAGGGAGAAATGTGGAGAGATGGAGAGAGGGGTGACACATAGAGGGATGGAGAATTGAGAGAGGATGGAGAGAGAATACAGGAGATAGGGAGAGGAGGGAGAGAGAAGGGGAGTGATATAGTTAGAGAGAGGGGGGGAGAGAAAGGGAGAAGATATAGATAGAGAGGGAGAGGGACAGATGGAAAGATAAAGATATAGATAGAGGAGTAAGAGTGAGAGATAAAGGAGGTGATACAGACAAGTAGTATGTATATATAATTTCTCTTTCATATCTATGCATCCCTCTTTCCTCTCTCTTTATCTCTTTCTCTTTCTATCTCTATCATTCTTCCCCCTCTATCTCCCCATCTTTATATCCCTGTCACTCTCTCTCTCTCTCCATCTATTCCTATTGGAAAAATAACATGAGGTTATTGCTAATGAAACCTAACTATCTTCTTGATTTAGAGGCTTTATTGTATTTGTGTTTGGATCCGTCTAAGTGGATGCATAGTTTATTTGAAGCTATCACTTATCCATTGAGACCTTTTCTACAAAAACAACATCATTTTCTAAATGTCCTTCCAATTTCAACCTCATATACTACACAAATTGTTGGTGTAAATAATTATTCATCATGGATATTATTACACCTTACTTAAGTTTACTTAGGAAATTCATTTCATAGTAGTTTGGGTATGAGACACTTGGATGTTTGTGCCACATTCGGAAGTGTGTGTAGGAGAATTTCACCTTTTGTGGACTTATCTTGTTGTTACATTTCACATTCAGTGGGTGATCCACCTCATGTGCAATATTTTATTGTTTCTCCTACCTACCCATACCTATTTCCTACCTACCCTTGTTTCTTATTGAGTCACATGTCATGTTTGTGTGCTCACATATCCCTAGCCTTGCCTATATAAGAAGGCTCATCTACATTGTTTGTACGGGCAATCAATCCATATCTTGTAATGATCCAGTTGATCATATTTTGCATCTTGTTAGAATACAATTTATTCCTATCATCTATTTTATCTCTCTTATTTGTGCTTTCCATTGCCTCTTGATCTTGGCAAAATCTCACATGGTATCAGAGTCATTAGAGTGCCATTGGTTTGCCAATTAAGAGAAATTTGGGGTTTTGCATTTTGGAGCTTTCTATTGCAGGTTATTATTGGAGCTTGTTGGGTCAGATCTGAGGTCACCATTGGATTGAGGAGGTTTGAGCAATTAAGAATCGCCTTTTGTTTCATCCAAATCCGACATCTGAGGCCAAATTTAGAGCCATTTGAAGGTGGAGGGTGGTGACTTGTCCCGGCACTGATCTGCAATTTTTGAGCGTTTTTCGTTAAATCTGTCATTGCCATTGCATTCAGAAGGCCCAAAAACCCCAAGATCAACTATCAGTTCATCGAAATCGGCCTCTATTACCCCAAGTTGAAAAAATCTCCCCTCCTAGCCCGTCGTACGGACTTGCAGGTACAGGTCTCAAATTTTTTTTATTTTTTATTTTTTTCCATTTTTAATTAATTTCAAAAAATTAAAAAAAAATTAAAAAAAAAAATTTAGCTTTATTGAAGGGGGGGTGCATTTTTTTTTTTGTTTTAAAAAAAAAAGAGGCGAATTTTTTGGGGGGGTGTCGCGGTACTGCGAGTACACCACAGTGTACCTACGGCCCTGCAGTGTACCTGCGGGTCACCGCAGGCACTGCGGCCCCGCAGAGTACCTGGGAGTGTCCGCAGGCACTGCGGCGTTGCAGTGTACCTGCGGGTCACCGCAGGCACTGCGGCCCCGCAGAGTACCCGGGAGTGTCCGCAGGCACTGCGGCCCTGCAGTGTACCTGCACTGGTCCCACAGTACACTATGGGCCCCTCCCCACATGGGGGGGTACTTCGTTTTATTTTTTAAATTTTTTTTTAAATAAATAAATAAAATCAACTGTTTTCTTATTTAGTTAAATAAGTTTTTTTAATAACAAAAAATAAACTTTTTTTATCTTTAATAAATTTTTATTAAAGTTTTTTTTTCATGGGCTTTAATAAATTGTTTTTATTTAGATTTTTAAGATCTTTTAAAAATGCAAACATCATTTAATAAGTCAAATTGGGAACACTTTTTTTGTCACTTCACACCTATCTTGCAGTGCTTCCAACCGGTAGTCAAGGGGGGGGTTGATTTTCTCCTTTATATCTCTTGGCCACATCCCAATCAGAGGCATCTTTTTCTACAGTATTCTACAAGGCTTCTTGGTGGCATCATTTTCATGTTTCCATATTTGCACTATCATGTTGTATGCTCTTGTATGAGCAATGTTGTACTCGCACTATCATAAAGTGCTACACCTCTTTGTATCTTGTCATTGTTGACATATTTGATGTAATCCTCTTGTACACATAGATTAGGATTATCTTGTGAGACTTGGTGCATGACTCCAGTTGAGACTTAGATTGTACACATTTGTGCATGTCTCCCGTGAGACTTTGATTGTACCGATATTTCTGCTATTTCTGAGTATCCAAATGATGCTTAAAGCAGGTTGTCTCCATGCCTGAGCTTCATTTTGTTGCAGCGAGTGATTCATCATCATCGACTTGGTACCTGGTTTTGTCACACTTTGACATTATTGGTGCAGCATTGGCTCTCTTTCTTCCTTATGGGGAGGTATTTTGGTCATCATCATTGGACCATCTTTGCAGGAGATTCGACATTGAGGGGGGGCTTCATGGTCTCTTCTTCTCTCTTATGGGGGGGACATAGTTTTGTTCTTCTCATTCATCATTGAGAGCATTGTGTGCTTTCATCATCTCTCTTTTGGGGGAGGGTTTTTTCCCATTGGTGTTTTCTCTCTTTCTCCAATTTATGGGAGATTGCATTTGCATTTGTACATGCGTACCTAACATGGCCTCGTAGCCGGGACCCATCTTGCATTTCTTATATGCATTGTAAACTTTAGTGCATTCCCCTAAGTTGCACTTAAGGGGGGGTGTTGGTGTAAATAATTATTCATCATGGATATTATTACACCTTACTTAAGTTTACTTAGGAAATGCATTTCATAGTAGTTTGGGTATGAGACACTTGGGTGTTTGTGCCACATTGGGAAGTGTGTGTAGGAGAATTTCCACCTTTTGTGGACTTATCTTGTTGTTGTTACTACTTATCAAATTGCCATTAGTTTCATATCCAAAGTCATACTATATATTCTAGTCGGTTAGTATTACCAAATCATGCAATCGATACACACAGAGAAGTCGGTATGAACAATCTAGTCGGTTATAGAAGAAAGCAGTCACAGAATGCAGTATTCACCGAGTTGTTTACCGAGTGGTAAAGTTAACTCACCGAGTTGATATTCACCGAGTGAAACGTTTTACCAGATACATTGAACCTGGACATACACATGAAAATGTGTTACAAGATCGAGGCACATCTAACCATTTTTGCATTGGAAATTGCACTAGAAGATTGTGTATGATTACAAGGTCAATCTAACCAATGAAATATTTTGTTTAGTTATTCATTCGAGGAATCTTTTTGTAAGATCGAAGCAATGAATCAGATCACTGCTATAAGAGATCTATTTATACAACGTGATTTTAGGGTTAGAAAGAGAGAGATATACAAGAGATGTGAGATATGTGTGTGTATGCATGAAAGAAGACTATTACAGAGACACAAAGAGGTCACTAAGAAGGTTATCAGTGAACAGTCGAAGAACAGAGTAAACAGAAGGGTTTACCGAGTTACAATATGGGTTACCAAGGTATGCTACAAGCTAGGTAATCTTATTCTGAGCACATAGAATCTGCTATAACATTTCAGATGTAAAGATGCAGATATTTGTAATGATTCTATTGTAATATTTTGAAGTTGTAAGAGAAACCTTTAACAGGGTAAAAGACTCTAACCAAGTCTATAAATTGTAAATCCTTTAACCAGGTGCAACATTTATATAGTGTTGTAAAATCCTTTAGTAAGGTAGATCTAACTGATCTTGATACTCCTAACAGGGTAAGCTATCAGAGATAGCTAAATGTAGCTCTAACTGAGCATTCTTTATTATTGCAGTAGTGAAGTTGTGGGTGCCATCCCCACTGCAGTTTTTCTCTCTAACCAAGAGTTTCTGCACAACCAAAATATATGTGTTATGGAGTGAATCATGTATGATTGGTATCTATTTGTTTTAGCTTTATTTTATGCTACTGCACTATTCGGTTTATGCATAACAGTAAAGTTATTATTTGAGAAGTGTTTTGGAGTACTGATTCACCCCTCCCCTCTCAGTACATTAGCTTTCCATATTGGGCCTAACAGTTGTTACATTTCACATTCAATGGGTGATCCACCTCATGTGCAATATTTTATTGTTTCTCCTACCTACCCACACCTATTTCCTACCTACCCTTGTTTCTTATTGAGCCACGTCATGTTTGTGTGATCACATATCCCTAGCCTTGCCTATATAAGCAGGATCATCTACATTGTTTGTATGGGCAATCAATCTATATATTGTAATGATCCAGTTGATCATATTTTGCATCTTGTTAGAATACAGTTTATTCCTATCATCTATTTTGTCTCTCTTATTTGTGCTTTCCATTGCCTCTTGATCTTGGCAAAATCTCACACAAATGTATGCAAAAAATTACATAGAAATATTCCCTAACTGACCTTCCATGCCTCTTCAACGTATCCATTGCACACCAAGGTGTAATTGCTAGCATTAAAGATAGGGGAATAAATGACAATTAATTACACGAATAAGGTAAATATTGGGAAGAAGTGGTAAACATTATAATGAAGTGGGTGAGTATGAAGGTGTGAACAAAATAAATTACAATACATAAAAACTGACTACAGATAGGGATTATAATTTATGTAAAACGTAACAAATATGTTACTAATAGTTTTCATCTAAATAAGATAAAAATTAGGGGAGAGGACCCATTACTTTAGCACCCTAACTTTATGCTTCTCATACATAGCAATTTTGTATTGGATTTAAATTTTTGTAGTAACTTACATGAAAATTCTCTTACTTGGACCTATTTTTTCAATTCAATGTCTTCAAATGTGGTGCCTCAGACATGTGAGTTCATAAACAAAACTTTTAAACCCCTAACCAATTGGTGATAAATACATGTCCCCTGGTCTTTGCAATTATTTATGCGATAATAACTTAACATTTTATTCTAATCATATCCACTTGAATACTCAAGTAATTTATTCAATCTTATTTTACAACATCTCTAATACCTAATTATTAATAAGAATGTTTAGGTAAAAAAAATGGTGAGAGCAAAAGACGTAGTAGATGGCGAATGATAGAATCTTGTTTCGATTTTCTAGGATGAAACCCTTCCTATTTGCATAGAATTAGAGCACTCAAACTACAAGGCAATTGAAATATCAAAGGAAAGGTAGACAGACTATGGGTTGTGGGAGAAATTGGCGATTATTTGTAGATTTATCGGCCACAAGGCAAGCCGTAGTAAAATCCACCAATGGATCAGAGTATAATAGAAGATGGAAGTGGTTACCAAATTTATCCCTAAGGGGTTTTTTGTGGTTGTGTTTGCTTCTGAAGAAGAAAGGGAAAGGGTTTTACAAGGTAGATTATGGTTGATGGAGGACCATCCACTATATATGTAGAAATGGCAAGCAAATTTTGATCCTTTAAGTCTGGATCCATATGACAAACTGATGTGGATTAGATTGTATAATTTGTCGATGAAATATTGGACTAAGGAAAGCCTACAAAAAATCAACAGGTCTCTAGGAACCATAATGGATGGAGATGCAAATATCATAAATGGGGACTCCTATCTCTATGTTAGGATCCAAATTGTGATTGCCAAAAAGATCTTTGATCAAATCAAACTCTGTGTGCATGGAAAACATTGGATCCAAAAAATTGAAATTGAAAAGGAGAAGATTATTTCGGATTTTGGCACAATGACTCAAAGGTTTCCTACTTGCCAAGTGAAAGCAAAGAAAACATAACATTAGAGGCCTATGTGAAGAAGGATTTCTATCTAGAAGGGGTTGGCCTTAAACTTGTCTATGGTTTCTGGCGCTATGTCATCTCCAAAGAAATCAGTAGTGATGAATAAGCCAAACATGAATTTGGAAATGGAAAAACCTTGTCCAATTTTGAGCCTTCATACGAAACCAAGGGTAGATGGAGTTGGTAGCAAGGTAGTATCATTTACCAAGAGAGTGGATGTAGAAATAAGAGCGAAGGCGATTTTGAGCAAGGGGAAATCAGTAGAGAAGAAGGAAAATGGTAGCCTGCATTTGCATTAAGATGGAACACATTCAAAAGAGGATTGGGTCTCTTACGACATCCTTTTAGAAGGAGAAGAACTAGGAATAAATGATCCTAGATGTATCAGCCAATTGGCGGCTTCGATGTTGGGGAAGAATAAGAAATACTAGGGTAGGAAAACTAATAAACAAAGAAGGGAGATAGAGGCGGGAGAGAAGGGTTTGGTTAATTTGGCAAAATTATTGAAATCCAAGGGAGCAAGGGCCTCCCTTGGGAAGCAATGAAAATAATATCTTGGAACATCAAGGGTCTTTTGGCCCCTACTAAAAGAAGGACAGTGAAGTATCATTTAGAAAAAATAATCGGTTGTATAGTCCTCTTGCAAGAAACCAAATTGTCAATAGAAGGAGGAGAAATTTTTTTCAAATACTGTAAAAATTGGGAAGGATTTCTCCAAGAAGCAAAAGGACAATTAGGTGGTTTGGGAATATTATGGATTGCAAGCTCCTATAAGGTTGAGCTTTTAGATTCAAAACAAGAATTGGATGATGTGTAGGATTAAGTGTAAGATTATAAATATTGAGACTCACTTGTTTAACATATATGGTCCCAACCAAATGAAAGAGAAAGCTAGGCTATGGGAATCTATTACTAGTAGGATCAAATATTTGAGCCTAGGAAACTTTATCCTAGGGGGAGGCTTTAATGCACTTCCAGACCCCACTAAAAAGAGTGGGGGATAAATAAAATCAACAAAGTAATCCTAGATTTGAGGAGATTTGTGGATCAAATAGAAGCTTTTGATTGTAAACCCAATAATAGAAGTTTGACTTGGACGAATAGGTGAGCTGGCTTCACTAATATCTCAGAAAGACTAGATAAATTTCCTATTAGTTCAAAATGGTTGTTATTCAAGTGTGTGGTGTCCTTTTCTATATTTCCAGTAACCATTTCAAATCATTTCCCTATGCAATTGGTTATTAGCCAAAGTTACAGAGTGGGGGGAGGCTATTTTATGTTTGAGAATATGTGGTGGAGGGAAAGAATGTTAGTGGAGAGTATGAAATTCTGGTGGAAGGAGAGCAATAGTTTCAAAGGCTCAATCAAATATTATTTTGTGAAAATACTAAAATTCATGAAGCATAAACTCAAGATCTAGAATAAAGAAGTATATAAAATATATTTGAAGAAAAGATAGTGAGTGAATCAGAACTAGAGGCCCTCAATGAGAAATTTATCAAAGAATGTATGTTCAGGGATGACATCTTTAAAGAAAAAGAGTTAAAAATCATTTAACTATCAAAACTATTAAGAAGAGAGAAAATATTTTGGAGGGATAAAGCTAGGGAACATTGGATCAAGGATGGAGATTACAATACTAAATACTTACATGCCTCCATTATAACAAGGCGAGCTATCAACTAGATCAAGGGAGTAAAGAAATAGGTTGGATCATTGTGCCAAGATAGGGAAAGTATTGGCAATGTTGTCATTTCATACTTATAATCTTTATTCAGTGTAGAAGGCCTTCCGATGTATCGAAGTGGGAGGATTTATTGGATGCCATCCCTTAAATTGATTTTGTCAGAAGACAACATGAGGCTCACAAATCCCTTTTCAGTAAAAGAGATAAAGGAGACTGTGTTTCACCTTCATCCTGAAAAGGTGCTTGGGTCGGATGGCTTTTCGGCCAAGTTCTATCAAGCATGCTGAAAATTTATGGGAAAAACTATTACAAGATTGGTTGCCTGAACATCTAGAGGAATGGCAAATTTGTCAAGGAAATGAATAACATTTTGATTGTCCTTATTCCAAAGAAGAATGAAGTATTTTTCTGATTACAGGCTAATTTCTCTATGCAATACCATTAATAAAATATTTTCAAAAGCTTTGGTGAATAGATTAAAACTAGTTGTGAATAAGGTAATCTTGAAGGAATAAAATGGTTGCATCCCAAGTCAAAATATTGGTGATAGTATTATCCTTGCAATTGAAACACTTCATTCGATTAAAAAAGATAGAATAAAAGCCATGGTAATCAAGATCAATACTAGCAAGGCTTACAATACAGTTAATTGGAAATTATTGTTTAGAATCATGTAGAAGTTAGGGTTTTCACTTAAATGGATTAAGAACATCCAATCATGTGTGTAAAACACATGATTTTCAATTTTAGTTAATGGTTCAATGTATGGATTCTTTGAGGGAAGGAATGGATTGCAACAATGTGACCCAATTTTCCCCCTCCTATTTGTCATTATTGTTGAATCATTTAGTAGATATATAAGAAGATTATAGATGATGAGGTAGTGGAAAGGTGTCTTAGCTGACAAGGATATTGAGCCAATCACCCACTCCTAGTATTTTGAAGACACTGTACTATTTGGAGAGGCTTCACTTAATAAGGAAAAAAGGATAAAGACAATGCTTGATAAATACGTTGTGGTATCGGGACAATGTATTAATAAGCAAAAATTTGAAGTCTTCTTCTTTTACACAAACAAATGTCTTCAGAATAATATTACAAAGATCTCGAGATGCCCTATAGCTGAGCTTCCCTCAAAATATATGGGACCACCTTTAATCTCAAGAGAGTCTAGAACAATTTTATGGGAATAATGTATCAACAACTATAAAAACAAATCTAAAGCCTGGAAAAACAAATGGTTGTCACAAGCAGGCAATATTTTAATGATCAAATCAGTACTTGTGGTGCTTCCCAATTATGCTATGTCTTGCTTCAAATTGTCCACTAAAGAGATAATGGCTTTAGATTTTAATGATCAAGCAGGACTCATGGAACAGACATGATGCCTTAATAAATTTATTCTTAGATCAAGGTTGGATTCCAGACATAGAATGTGTTCATGGAGTTTTTATGGCAGACTACGTCATGAAATAGTCTGAAGAAATTAGCTATTTGTATTGGATTATACCTTCAAATATGCACATCCTTGCTTGGGTAATACCTATTTTAAGTAATGCACTAAAAGAAAGAAAGATCACGTTGTCAAGGGAGAAGACGAGATAATTTGGTGCACATCCAAGTCAGGAAAATACTCATCTAAGTTGGGCTATTTGGTTCAAAAGATTAAGGTGGGGAAGAAGGATTTACTAGTGGGTTTGGGTTGGTGCATTTTTATGGATGATTTACATGAGAGGGTTCTAATAGGGGAAAGGTTAAACAAATTTAAAAATTCTTGGACCAAATTTATGTCCCGTTTGTAAGCAAAGTGAGGAAACTACGAACAACCTTCTCCTGTGGTGTCCGTATGCAAAGATATGTGGGGATTAGCACCTTTCTTCCTTGAATTGGTCAGTTGCTTGGAATGAATCCCTATTTTGAATGCTATTCGGGTGGCCCATTATGAGTTTAAACTAATTGTGGGGAAATATTTGGATCATAGCTTCATCTATGGTTGTATGACGTATTTGGAAATAGAGGAATCGGAGAATATTCAATGATAAAATATTAAAGAAGGAGAAATTTATAAACCGTTGGAAAGAGACAATGATTAGAAACATGAAAACAATAGAAATGAGAAATTCCTAATTTCTTCTCACCTTCAGAATGACACTTCTTTGTGAGAAATTTTCTACTTTCTATTAAGGAATTCTTCTTTGTGAGAAAGTTCATGTTTTCTTTTAAGGAGTTTTTTCTCTGTAAGAAAGTTCCTACTTTATTTTAAGGAGTTGAGTGGGATATTTCTATGTTGGTGGCAGTTGCATTTAGAATAATTTCTATATATATCTATGTTTCCTATGAAGGCAGAAATGGATGTAATAATTGTTGTTATGTTTTGCAAATTCAGACTGCAAAAGAAGAGTTGCAACCGTGAAATTTGTAATTAATTTTCTCCTAAGCAATAAGAATACTGATACCTTGCCCCGTTGATGTTTCCTTGGCATTTTGTCAAGGTTTTACCATGTAAATTCGTGTCTTGTGTGTTGTTTTGATGTTAATTTTTTTTCTCAATATTTCTTTGCATCTAACTTGTTCTGCAATATTTAATTATCTGGGGTTTTTCTTCCGCTTGCACAACAAGTGGTATTAGAGCAATTATTTTTTGCAGAGGTTGTGTTAGAATTTGGTGTTATTTTTTCTAGCATCAAATGACAAAGGATTCGAATGCTAGGTTCAAGGTGGAGAAATTTAATGGCAAAAATAACTTTGAGCTATGGAAACTCAAGACACAGGATTTGTTAGTACATCAAGGATTGCACAAGGCATTGGCTAGAAAATAAATTAAAAACCTATGGATATGTTCGATGAGGACTGGGAAGATCTGGATATGAGAGCTCTAAGCACAATTTGGTTGTGTTTGGCAGATGAGGTTCTCTTTAATATTTTTGGAGAAGATACAACAACAGGTTTAAGGAGCAGAATGGAGAGTGTTTACATGACAAACCGAATCTACTTGAAGAGGCAACTGTATAGTTTGTAAGTGAAGGAAGGTACAAAAACTGTCGATCACTTAAATGTTTTCAATACCCTGATTTTTCAATTGGGTAGTATAGATGTAAAAATCAAAGATTAAGACGAAGCAGTCACACTATTATGTTCTTTACCTGAATCTTGGAATCACCTAGTCACTTCTATTAGCTTTAGTACAACTGACTCTTTTGAATTTGATTTTGTTGTGGGATCTTTGTTATTTGAAGAGGTGTGAAGGAAGTCTAATACATAAACCTCCACATCGGAAGCAATGGTGACTAGAGGCCGATCCACAAAAAAGGGGGAGGGTTTGAGAGCTAAATCCAGATCCAAGTCAAGAGGCAAAAAGGGTATGAAATGTTGGTATTGCAATCAATCAGGGCATCTCAAGAAAAATTGTTGGAAAAGGAAAGAGGAGAATGATGGATCCAAAAAGGAAGAAAAATCTATTGAGATTGGTTCAAGTATGGTCGGTGAAGTGTTATTTGTTTGTAATATCTTACAACATTAAGATGAATGGATTTTGGATTTTGGTGCTTCTGATCACATGTGCCCATGTATAGGAGTTGGGTTTCCACTTACCAACCTACTGATGGAGGTGTTGTTTGTATTGGAAATAATTCTTCTTGTAAGACTGTTGGGATTGGGAGTATTAGAATCAAGAAGTTTCTTGGTGTTGTAAAGACGTTAAAAGATGTAAGACATGTATCAGAACTGAAAAAGAATTTGATTTCCTTGGGTGTTTTGGATTCTTGTGGTTATAAATTGTCTTGTCAACGTGGAGTACTTAAAGTATCCAAGGGCATTTTAGTGTTCATTAACGCTACAAAAGGTGGAAACCTTTACAGGCTAGAAGGGAGTACTGAGGTAATTGAGGCAACATTGGTATATAAGGAAGCAAGTGAATCTACTCATTTATGGAATCAACGAATGGGTCATATGAGAGAGAAAGGGATAAAGGTACCGGTAAACCATAAGTTACTTCCAAGTTTAAAATCTTTGAATTTGAATTTTTACAAGCATTGTGTCTTTGGGAAGCAATGTAGACAAAAGTTTAAATCAGGTAGTCATACAAGTAAAGGTGTTCTAGACTATGTCCATTCAGATGTTTGGGGTCCATCCCCTATAGTTTCTTTTGGAGGAGCATCATATTTTGTGACATTTATAGATGACTACTCTAGAAAGGTATGGGTCTATTTTATTAAAAGCAAAGCTGATGTGTCTAGGAGATTCAAGCAGTTTAGAGTTTTGGTTGAAAAGAGTACTACCAGATCAATCAAGTGTTTAAGAACATATAATGGAGGTGAGTTCACATCTTTAGAGTTTGAAAAATATTGCAAGGAAGCTGGGATCGTAAGGCATAAAACAATGGTTTACACTCCTCAACAAAATGGTGTTTTTGAACGCATGAATAGGACTCTTCTAGAGAGAGCAAGGAGCATGCTCAGTAATGCCAAATTGCAGTAAGATTTGTGGGTAGAAGCAGTTAATACAACATGCTATCTAGTAAATCGGTCACCATCAATTGCAATAGACTATAATATTCTTGAAGAGGTATGGACAAGTCATTCATGTGATTATTTGAATCTGATTTTTTTTCGTTGTGATGTTTATGCTCTTATTTCTAAGGATTAGTGCTCTAAATTAGACCCTAAATCCAAGAAATACACCTTTGTGGTTATGGTGATGAAGTTAAGGGATATAGATTGTGGGATCCTACTGCCCATAAAATCATCATCAACAAAGATGTAGTATTTGATGAATCTTCTCTACCAAAATTAGACATTGTGGAAAATGATTTGGAACAGGAACAAGTACCGCAATTTCAACAAGTTCAATTGAGGACTCAACCATCTACAAAAGAGATGGAGCAGGAAAATCCTTCTATAGAAGAAGGCACAGATTTAGAAGAGATACAAGAAAGTGTGGCAACACCACAACCATCTCTAAGGAGATCTACATGAGTCAGGAATCCTCCAAAAGGTATGATAATTTTGTTTCGTTGGTTGCTTTGATAACTAACGATGGGGAACCAAGTTGTTATCAAGAAGCTATGAATAGCACTGAAAATGCTAAATGGAAAATAGCAATGAAAGAAGAAATGGATGCCTTGGAGAAGAACAAGACATGGGACTTGGTAGAACTTCCAAAGGGAAGGAAACCTGTTGGTTGCAAGTGAGTCTACAAACTAAAGAAGGGTGTTGATGATAAAATTGTAAGGTACAAAGCAAGGCTGGTAGCAAAAGGATATTCTCAAAAAGAAGGTATTGATTTTCATGAGGTTTTTTCACTAGTTTTTAAGCTTGTTTCTATTCGAGTTGTATTAGCATTAGTAGCATTACTTGATCTTGAGTTAGAGAAACTAGATGTTAAAACAACATTCTTACATGGAGATTTGGATGAGGAGATATTTGTGGAACAACTAGAAGGGTTTGTTCAAGATCACAATAGAAAATTTGTTTGCAAACTCAAGAAATCATTGTATGGCCTAAAGCAGTCACCCAGGCAATGGTACAAGAAGTTTGATTCCTTCATGGTGAGCCAAAACTTTGTAAGAAGTGAGTATGACCATTGTGTTTATTTTAAAAGTTTGGAAAATGGCTTATTCATTATCTTGGTATTATATGTTGATGATATGCTTGTAACAAGTAAAAGCATGGTTGAAATCAATAAGTTAAAGGCTCAATTGGCTAGGACATTTGATATGAAGGATCTAGGAGCAGCAAAACAAATTTTGGATATAGAGATACACAGAGACATGGAACATTTTAAGATTTGGTTATCACAATAGAAATATGTGGAGAAGATCCTCATAAGATTTAGTATGCAAAGTGTGAAACCTGTAAATATCCCTTTGGCTTCCCATTTTAAGCTTTCTTCAAGTTTATGTCCTAGTACTAAGGAAGAAAAGGATTATATGTCTCGTATACTGTATGCTAATACAATAGGAAGTTTGATGTATGAGATGGTATGTACAAGACCGGATATTTCACATGCAATTGGTGTTGTTAGTAGATACATGGCGAATCTAGGTAAAGAGCATTGGGCAACAATGAAATGGGTGCTTTGGTATCTCAGAGGCACAAGTGATTATTGTATCACTTATGATGGTTGCAGTGGTTGGACAAAATGAGATCTACATCAGGTTATGTCTTTACTCTTGCCGGTGGAGCTATTTCTTGGATGTCAAAGCTTCAAGAAATAGCCATGTTATCCACAACTGAGGTAGAGTATATGGTTGTTTCATATGCACGTAAAGAGGCACTTTGGTTGAAGGGTTTTTTGGGTGAGCTTGGAATGGTGCAAGACAAAGTGAATGTATTCTGTGATAGTCAAAGTGCTATTCATTTGGCTAAAAATCCAACTTATCACAGTACAACCAAGCATATTTAAATTAAGTACCATTTTGTAAGATAGGTTATTGATGGAGGTGGAGTAATCCTTGAGAAAGTTCATACACTGAAAATTGTACAGACATGTTTACTAAACTAGTACTGGTAGAGAAGCCGAAGTAGATTGTGGCTTCTCTTGGCTTGCAAAAGGGATGATGGTGGTTTTGGGTAGGTATCAGGTAAATTGTTGTCAAGGTGGAGATTGTTGGAAAGTGACAACAATTAGAAACATGGAAACAATAGAAATGAGAAATTCCTAGTTTCTTCTCACCTTCAGAATGACACTTCTTCTTTGTGAGAAAGTTTCTACTTTCTATTAAGGAGTTCTTCTTTGTGAGAAAGTTCATGTTTTCTTTTAAGCAGTTTTTTCTCTGTAAGAAAGTTCCTACTTTCTTTTAAGGAGTTGAGTGGGATATTTCTATGTTGATGGCAGTTGCATTTAGAAGAATTTTTGTATATATCTATGTTGCCTATGAAGGCAAAAATAGATGTAATTATTGTTATGTGTAGACACCTAAAAATGTCTCATTGATCATATACTAATTATTCGTCTAAATTAGTTAAATAATTTATAAATTATTTAATTAAGTTAATTAATCTTATTCTTCTAAATTCATATTTCTTTGTCATCTTATTAATTATTCTATTTCAATTCTATCATTGTTTAATCATTTGAACCAGTTTCTAATGTTAATTCAATATTTATTATTTAATTAATTGTGATTATTAATCATTTAATTTAAATAATCTTTATTATTTAAATAAATTCATTTTTGAAATTTCTATCCTAATTAATTGTGATTTTAATCCTTTAATTTAAATAATATTTATTATTTAATTAAATTCAACTTCTAAATAATTAAATAGTTTCTTTAAATTATTTAATTAACTAATTTATTCTTCTAATTCCAAATCAAATCCCCAAATTCTAATTTCATTTAATTTCTTTAATTCTTCTATTTTCATCTAATTTCATTAATTTCTCAAATTGAAATTGAAATTCACATTCTTCTAATTTCCTCTAATTTCAAATACATGGTCATGGGAGGATTGGCATTGTTCTATGATGTTTGTAATCATTTGTTGGTGTTTGCGTTCTCTCCCACTTAGCTTTCATTGATGGTTGTCAGGTTTTAAATGTTGTTATTCAATGTGAAGTATCACATCATTGCAAATTTGTTGTCGACATGGTGGTAAGTTGATGACAACCATTTATTACTTTTTTCCATGCGTTTTCACTTCGTTTATTAAGATTGTGGAAGGCTACATTTTGCTTCACATGTTCTGTGGGTTTTTGGTGTGTTTGCTTCTGCAAATGTTGACTATCTTGTCTTCTGGAATATATAGAGTGGTGCTCAAATCTGGGGTTTCGGAGGAAGAGAATGTGGATAATTATGAAAAGCTTGGTAAGGTTTTTAACCTGTTTTCTCCTGAGGTGGCTTTTGAATTCTGCAAGCTCTTGGGGAGTCGTTGGTTGGAAATTTGTCCTAATATTTCTTATTCTGAGTTTTTGTCTCAGTTTGTTACAATCTGTTATGATGGTTTACTTGATGTTGAATTGGTCTGCCTCCTGGTTTCCACATTTATATTTCCATCATTGTGTAATCGGGATATCGTTTTTTCTGCCTTGGATAATTATCATTTTGATGTGGGGTCTTTTTATTATGGTGGTTTTCTTCCTCGCCATGAGCTCTTGGGTAATGGCTAGTATGGTCAATTATTGTTTGAATTAAGAATAGGGTTGATATGTGATACCACGGATGATACACAGGCTTCTATGGATTTTCTTTTGTATCAAATTCCTACTTAGTTTGTGGACAAAGCTTGGGTTGTTTTTGAGGCTTTGCATTCGTTAATTTCTGAGTTTCTTGTTCTCTGCTCCTGCTCAGTTGGAATTCCCTCTAAGGGTTGTTCCTCCTCCGGATGCAGCTCATGATCCTCCTCTTGAAGGCACTAGCTCTTGGTTTTTACATGTCTGACTACTATATCTTGGAGTTGTGGTATGTTTTTTGATGTAGATATGGATAATTTTGGTTTAATTCAGTTTTGACATACTGGATTGTCCATTCTTTGCTCCCCAATTGGTAAAAGCATATGGGCTCTTCGGTGCCTCTGTATGATCTTCTTGAGGAGATTTTCTTAGATATCCAACTCTTCATTTTATAACCAGTTGATGCTCCCCAATTGGTAAAAGTATATGGGCTCCTTGGTGTTTCTGCATGATCTTCTCGAGGAGATATTTTTTGATATCTAGCTCTTCATTTTGTAGTCAGTTGGCTTTGTATCTAGATATGTCCTATGAGAACTCTTTGTATAGTTCAATTGTATGAGTTTGGGTGGGTTTTTTGGATATGTAATAGCTATTTTGTAAGGGTAGTTTAGTTTTTGGTTTTTATTTAAGGCGATAACCGGAGGTTTTCTTGCGGGTTCTTTCCTGTCGGCATGCCTTTTGAACCCGTTGTAAAAATTATTAAATATAAAATAAAGTTTAGTGGCTTGCCCACTTTTATTGAAAAATAAATTAAAAAAAATTGAATTAAATCTCATGCAAAGATTAAATTGAAAATCAAAGTCAAAGTGCAAGCACATGCTAAATTGATTAATTAATTAAATCATCATCTTTCCAATCTCTATTTCTATCTTCCACTTTGCTCTTTTTTCAAAAAGCTTTCAATCAGTTAACTATTCAAACTATTTTAATTCATTATTTCAATTAATTGATCAATTTTGCATCATTCTTTAATTATCTTCCAATCATTCTTTTTCATCTTTCAATCAGTTTTTTTCTCAATTAGTTAACTCAATTAACTATTCAATCTATTTTGTACCACCTCCAAATCAGCAATTCAACTATCAATCAGCATGTGAGCTCACCTGAGTTCCACCTCTTGATCAATCTATTCCACCTCTCAATCAATCCTCCCCAAAAATCTATAAATTGAATATTCAATCTCCATTTTCAAGAATCATGAACTTCGAATCTTTGTGTCAATTATAGGTTGTCAGCGGAATATTTGAGAGTCATCATACCATGAAGAAGAGAAGAACAATGGAAGCTATTCCTTATTGCTTTGATTGTGTTATTCTGTTGATGTTGTTTGAATTATTAGCTAGAATAGGGATTCATGATTTTCCTTATTATTTTTAGTTAAGCAATGATGATTTTAAGCATACGACATTATATTTTGCAAATTCAGACTGCAAAAGAAGAGTTGCAGCTGTGAAGTTTGTAATTAATTTTCTCCTGAGCAATAAGAATATCGATACCTTGCCCCGTGGATGTTTCTTTGACATTTTGTCAAGGTTTTACCACGTAAATTTGTGTCTTGTGTGTTGTTTTGATGTTAATTTATTTTTCTTAGATATTTCTTTGCATCTAACTAGTCTTGCACAACATAAACAAGATCAAAGACAAAATTTACGAATTGGCAAATGCCAAGAGATACGACGAGAAATGGGATAAATGTATACAGTCTATCTAAACATAGCTCAAACCTCTGAACATTATTTAATCACAAGTAGATTTTGTAAAAGAAAAGAAGATAGATGGTTAAAACCAAAAGAGAATAGATACAAGCTTAATTTTAATGGCGGGACCAAAGGAAATCCAGGGCAGGTTGGATTTGGATGTATTATTCGAGATTATGGGGGTAGGCTCATTTGGGGAGGCCTTTAACAATGAAGCAGAAATGACTACTCTGGCCAGGGGAATAAAACTGTGTAAAGATAAAGGTATCAATTCAATTGATAAGGAGGGTGATTCTCAAAGAGTGGTGAATGCAGTTAATAAGAAGACCACAACAAATTGGAAACTAGACCAATTATTGAGTCAGATTATAGATTGCCTAAATACCATAGATAGTATTACCCATATCTATAGAGAGGCTAATTATGCATCAAATTATATGGAAAATTTGGGAGTGAGGTTAGATCAAGAGGAGGTGGTCACGAACAATCTAGAACCATGGACTGAAATTAAGGAAATAATATGTAAAGATGGTGAGTTTCCTGAGAATCATGGAAAGAAAGGTGTGGGTTAAGATTTTCTCTCTGGGGAGAAGTGATTGCCCTGAGATAGAATAGTATAAAGCATAAACGTGTGACTCGGGCAATCCTATCAATCAACTAGTATTGTAACTTCTTTATCTGACTGAAAAGGTCATACTCGGTTGATTCGATGGACAAGATGATTATTAAAATGACATTGAAATGAGATTTCAGGGGATTTTCTGGTACCTTCTGTATCTAAATTAGATCAGAATTCCTTCTTGGGGCAGTGTGGCATTCTATCAGAGACACTGGATGCTAGAGATTTTTTCCTCATAAGCTGAGGAATTGCTTTAAATAGCTAGAACATGATCAAGGAGATTCATAGAAAGTGGGGTTCGTTAAAGTAGAAGGAATGCGAACAAGAAGCATTTTGGTGTGTTGTGCAGATGCTGCGAAGAGGAATGAGATGAACAACTAAGAATAATTTTCTATATTGATGAGGACTACCTTCTTTCGGCCATCAAGAACGTTTTAAGAAGGGGACCTCTTTTTTTTTCACTCTCAGCTGGAGAGGCTATCTATAATGGCTAAAGGGATTAATACCTTGGCCTATTGTATGTATTAACTTTTTTATATTAATAAAAAAACATCTCTAATACCTAATAACATAATATACTACTAAAAATTTAAATAATTTAACTGTTTACACTAATTATTCTTTCTCTAAAATTTATTTTGTAGTGTATTATTATTAAACTAAAACTCTAACTCTAACTCTAACTATTATTTTTCTTAATAGTAAAAATCTAACTCAATATTTGACCTTATTGCTCACTATATATTTTTATTAATTAGAAGATGTATCCAATGTTCGAGGCAAGAAAACTTTGTGTGTTGGGACCCTAAATGGAATATAGTCTTTAGAAAAATGATTAGGCATGTTTAGATTTTCTAATTACTTGATAAAAATAATCATTATGATTGTGGTTATTGATTTCTTTGGATGTAAGAAAAATATCGTGTATTGAGACCCTACATGGAATGTAGTCTTTAGAAAAATGATTAGGCATGCTCAGATTTTCTAATTACTTAATAAAAATAATCATTGTGATTGGGTGATTGATTTCTAGTAAGTCCTTCGAAAAAATGAAGATATTGAGGTTTAGGGATATTGCAATTAAGATTATCATTAATGGTTGTGGTAAAGAGATGGAGGATAGCCCACATGCTAACAACATAGGTAGTGAAGTAGGGTTAAGAAGAAAGGAAAATGTGTGAGGTAATGGCTAATACTCAATGCATCCAAGTAGACATGGACCATAGAGATAGTACAACATGCAATCTTGCACAACACTCTCTATTTTACTTTCCCACCATTTTCCAAATAAATAAAGTAAATAAACCCATTCTAACTCTTAACAATACTACACATTCTTTATTTATTAATTTGAAAAACCTAAATATATCCTTTTGATCCTCCCACCCAATCATTTTATCACTCCTTACTAGAGATAAGATGCTCGAACAAACTTTGTCTTTAAAAAATAATGCTTCTTCTCTATTTAGTCAACTACAATTTATATAATGCTTGATAATTTTTTGAATCTGACTCATATGACTTTTGTACATGGTTAGAATTATTATGTCATGATCACAACATTAAATGAGGAGTAAAGGAAAAATTATACAATCAACCAAGCTTCCTTCACATTCACTTTCTTTCTAGCCTCGCTTATCTCTAATTCCATAGCTTTATGATCCAAGAAAAATAAATCATTTTGAATGTTTTTGATATTTTTTAAATTACATCTAGAAAAACATGTGCATGCAAATTCTTGATGGATGTATCATTATCAAATACAAGTGTAAAAATTGATTTAATGCCACACCCATAATACATTTGGGAGTCATACAAATTATCCTTATGAAAGTGAATATTCTCACAAACATGATGAATCATGCCAATGTGTGTACAAGAATTGTAGCATGCTAAGCAACATTTTGGTTGATTGCTAATCACAAGTGTAACAACCAAGAATAAACTTGAAGGTAAAAAAAAAAATTTACTTGAATATAATGTGTTGGTAGGCATATCCTTATTTGGTCCACTATAAACCTTTGAGTCCAACAATAGCATTATCTTTGAAATGTATTGATGATATAGAGTTAAAAAATTTAAACTAATGTCTTGACTTAGGCCTCAAGTGAAAGGCAACTATTGTTAGCCACTCAATTTTAAAATTCCAATTAGGAAAAATATTCATCGAGTGGTAGAACTACACCTAGTTATAAGAGAGATCACTTTGACATTGTAAACCAATTTTATTTATTTTTAATAGTTTTACCTTTGCATATAGGACACAAAATTATCCTTATGAAACTTGATAATTTCATACCTAGGCACATATTCTTATTTTTTCTCTATTATTTTATATTTTATTGAGTAGAAGAAACATATCATACAATATAAAAAATTAGTAAATATTTGATCTAATGACAAATGAGACAAAATCTAGTAAGCTATACAACAAAACCTTCTAATAGGTTGTGTGGGTCTAATATTTTTTGTTTTAATTTATAAACTTTTTTGTCTTGTAACTTGAATTTTATTAGTTGAAGGGATTTGGTGTGGATTGAAAGGGAGCCCTTTTGAAATTTAAGTGTTAATATCCAAATTTTGTATTCGAAATATGCATTAAACTTGATTTGTGCATCAAATTGTGAGCTTTAATAAGTAGTGTTTTAATAAATTCTAGTAAAGCTCTTCAAAAACGACATTAATTGCACATAACTTAGAAGAGAAGAAATCACTTTTTAGAAACATGATTTATATATATGAAGAATAAATGTCTATTTGGTTTAGGATGAAAAGTTGTTGCTATTGTTGCATAAAAAGTACAAACTCAAACTATTCAAACTATTCAAGATGATGACAAAGGCATAATGATTTCTATAGCATAATATTTTAACATACAATCTTTAGACTAACTCACATCTTTTGTGGGGCTACATTTTGTCTTCTATTACGTGTATTTTTAGTATGAGATGAAGAATAGTTGTAAATATTATTGTCTATTAATAATCTATGTCAAATTAAACTAAACCAACTTGCTGATAGTGAATGACATTTTATTTTATATTTTTAATTTTATATTTTTAATAATAATGATAATGTGTTATATTATAGATCATAATATAACAAATACCCCTATAACTATTGGAACATGCTCATTGGGTAATTTCACCTAACTAGACTTATGAGAGAAAAAAAATCATCCCCATTGTATAATTCAATATAGAGAGCTCAAAGTGCATGTACACTATTACATCAATTTTTTTTACAAGAAATTTGTGTAACTTTAGAAAATTTTATGAGGAATGTATTTATGCTCTTTATGGGAATTCTATTGCAATCCTTTATTATTTCCACCTAGTTAGCAGTTTGACTTTTGTGAAAAAATGAATCACTAAGTACAAAAAAATTGGATGATGTAGTTGTTGGTCAGTTGTCTATTGCAATACATATCTACTTTTGTCATCTCTAAGTAGCTTATTAGGTTTTTTTGTTTTTTTTTCAATTCCATCCCCTTTGGACCATCTTAGCAAGGAAAGATATTTCATTTGATCATGACTTTTAAATTTTTATGGTATTTTATTTGTTAAGTTCATTGTTTAATGTAAAGTTTTGAGTGTACATCAACAAACACAATGTCACATCTACATGTTTTTGTTAGTATGTCATAAAATACAAAGTCAAAAGTTAGTTCAATAATAAGTCTATTTTTTGGTACATTCATTTAGCATCACATGATTTGTTTTTTTGCATCACATTAGTTGTTGTTCTTTAATGCAACTTGTCCTAAAGAATTTGTTTTATTATATATATATATATATGATTTTCTAAAAAATCTAACTCATTAGATGTGATATGGTTTCTAAATGAAAGTACAAAATAATCTTATATATTTTAAGCTATTTGTGAATAAATTGTCGTAATTATTAACAAAATATTTTGCTTTTATTTAATCAATAATGATACTATAATTCTAAGGACCTAAATTTGACCAACACTTAGTACAAATTTTTTACTGAATCCTAAATTTCACCAACACTAATATAACATTTATAAGAATTGTTACAATCATTTAAATGTAAAAAGTAACATATTATTTAAGTTTTAATTGATTTTGAATATACATATTTTAAGCTACCATAAGAGTTTATATTACACTATAAAAGAATTAGCAAATACCAAGAGATAGAACTCTTAACCAAGAGCACAAGTATCTTGAGAATTACAAGAGAATCTTTTGATAAAGATTTTGTAGTAGGGAGATTTGATACTTTCATTGGCACTTTTAATAGCATAAGATTTGTCTTTTTTAGGCATGTGCCTGAAATTGATTATATCAAAATCGCATGAAAGAGTACCAATTTTGAATTTTATAATTGAAAGTTAAGTGGAGTAAAGACTTTTTTGGAGGTTTGTTAAGGTTTAAATGGTGATTTTTGAAACTTTATAGTAAGGTTGTTTATAAAATCTATAAAAGTTAATTAAGATCAATTTTACAAATTATAAGTCTAGCAATGTTGTTGATAGTTTTCTCAATAGTGACATAAAAATTAAAAATTTGATATTTGGATTTATCGTTATAACCCTGTCAGAACAATAGTTCAAGGGTTACACTTAGAAGCACCATAAAACAAGAGTTATAAAATAAAGACGCTTATGATGAACCTCATTTTGAACAAGGTTAACTAGGAGCCATCAATTCAGAAGGCATATGTTGGAGGAGGAAAGAGTGCTTAAAGACCAATGTTGCTTTAAGAAACCTTTCACATTAAGAGAAATTCCTATCATTACTAGTAACTTTTGGACAAATTTATTCTTTTGCCTAGATACTCAATTGGCTCATAGCTTTTCATACCATCCTCAATCAAATGGGCAAATTGAGGTCATCAATAAGTTCTTGGAAGGGTATCTTGGTTGTTTCACTCCATATAAGCAATCTCAATGAGTAGACATGCTACCACTACTAAAATGGTGGTACAACACTTCCTTCCATAGATCATAATTTTTTTTTATTAATGACAATATATAGATACCATCCTCCATCCATCACATTATCGAGTTGTGAAGACCACTTGCTCTATCAACAACGGGTACTTTTAAGACAAGGAAAATTTGTTTATGGCACAAAATAGAATGAAACAAGAAATTGAACAACACCTAGTGAAAAATGAGTTTTGAAGTTGGGGACTAGGTTTTCCTGAGATTATAATCTTATAAGCAAATGTTCCTGAAGTAACAAACAAAGAAAAACAAATTATCCTTGAAATATCATGGTCCATATTAGATTATGAAAAATATGGGTAGTGTTGCCTATAAGCTTGAGATACCCCCAACAACTAAGACAAATTTAGTGTTTTTTTAATTTTTCTTGTGTTAAAGAAAGTGATTTGACATGATATTCCTACATAAATAGTATAGCAAGAGCTAGATGAAGAAGGAAGAA
This sequence comes from Cryptomeria japonica, assembly GCF_030272615.1. NCBI lineage: Eukaryota > Viridiplantae > Streptophyta > Pinopsida > Cupressales > Cupressaceae > Cryptomeria > Cryptomeria japonica. Next base: position 630,221,298 of record NC_081405.1, on the reverse strand, counting down.
TCATTTTGGAGCTAGATTTAATTCTTTAAACATGCACAAAGAAGTTAGGGACTAGGACACTAATCAAGTATGCCATTCGGTGAAAGAATTTTTCAGTTGAAGATGTCATATGGGAAGATGAGGAGTTCATCCAGAAATATCCACACTTGATTGACATTGAAGACAATGCTTTTTTGAAGACATGGGCATGCTACTCCCTTAATCCTAGAGTATTTATAGAATTATGAGTAGTCGGATTGTGGCTACCTTAACTGTTAATTAAGTCATATTATCATTATTATATTTTATTTCGTTAATAGGTTGGCTTAGGGATTATATGTTGTTGTCTAAGTAGATTTGAGTGATATCCTAGGTATGAGTAGGGTATATAGAAGAAGTAATGAGTCTTATATGATCATCAAAATATGAATCGTGTTTTTATTAGAAATATTAAGAAGTTTCCCTCTCAAAATAGTTTGTTATTTTTCAGTTATTATTAAATACTTATGAAAAAAATTATATTATATTCGTTGATGTGTTCACTAGGCACATGCAAACTCAGAATAAAGTACCAAAGTATCTTACCCTCTCTTGAACAAAATCTTTTGGATGTCGAAGATTTGCTTAAGGTTCATCCAAGAAAGACTCCAAGGTTTTGAATGTAGGATTTCTACGTGTGGATAAGCCTAGTTGGTCGTTGTAATTATTGTTTCATCAATTATGGTTTGAAAAGACTCAACAATTGATTAGCAGATGGTATGCAATAAGGATTTTTCCTAATACTACTAAATGATTTTCAAAAAAAAGGCAAAAGGTGAGGGTTTAGAGGGAATTATAAGCAAATCTAGCATGAATGGATGAAGAAACAATATAAGTGAAACTCAACTAGTTATAGCATCACCATACATGAATAACTTTGCTAGAAATAATGCAATCTTCTAAGGATGTTTTAAGGTTTTCAAATCACTGTCAACCATAGACACCATCAATTGAATGTATATCAATGGTTAAACAATAATCGAACTTAAAAACTTTTAAATGCTCCAGTTGACCACACAAGGCTCGCTTACAATCAACAAGGAAGTTAGTGGTATGGATAATGAGCTTCACAAAATATCAAATACAACATTCCATCGTGAAACCTGATAATAAAACTATCATCAAAATATTAGCTTAAGAAGATAGAAGAACCATGTAATGAGCTTAAATGATTGAGTAAAACACCACAACTTCAATGTCTCATTAATCCAATGGCCAAATAACAACAATTCTTCAAGTCTAACTCTTGCTATTATCTCTCTCTCTTATATTCTATCAAATTCAATATTGTCTCTTGCTATCATCTATTAACTCTCATTATTTATATTCACATTATTAACCTTTGCAAATGAAATGAGTGGAGCTTATATAGAGCTTCCAAATACAATGAAAGGCCAAGATTGAATGGAGATCAAGGGCCAAGATTTTGCCTCCTAAACCCTAATTAGAGTTTGACATAATTAAAAACCCTATCTAGATAATTATCATCATGAATCAACCAATGAGAGAATAACACATGTTGACACAGAAATCAAGGAAGCATCTTCTAATAGGAATGTGACATGCCAAATGATATCATAACAAAGTTTCTTCTAGAATTTTATTTTCTTTCTCTTTCTCCTTCCTGGCATATTCGATGAATCTGGACATCATGCTTTCAATTTCAGAAATCAGAATCTCAGACAGATTCTTCATACGTTCTTCTAGGTGGATCACCTCATCAAAGGCTCTAAGAAGTGAGACCTCCCATTCATACTCAAGTTCTTTTGTTTTATCAATATGAAACTTAGTGGCATGCATAAGATCCAACTATTTTTTTGTGATCGGTCCGACTTCTCCTTGAAAAATAGCCTTTATCCTTCTTTCTAATTCTTGAATGTCTACATTCGCTTCAATTTCCATTCTTTTATCAAGAATGATACACATTATCTCAATGATCTTATCATGAATAGGATGGACGGTATCTTCCACTTGGTTACATCTATTACTCACATATTCAAAAAGAAATTTCTTGATTTGGAGCAAGGTTGACCACTGTAGTAGATTAGGGGTTGATTCTTTCCTAATTATCCCTTCTTGTGCCAGCATCTGTCTTGGTGCCTTCCTTATTTCTTGCAAAACATGAATGGTGATGTCCCTAGTATGAACGAAGGTATCAACTGTCATCATGAGGTTATTAACTATCTCAAGAACTCGAATGGCTCTACCAAGTATTTTCATCATATTCCTTACAAATTCATTAGCCATTGTGAAATATTTGTTTATCCAAGCCTCTAGAAGTTGTGTTGAATTTATAATTTTCTCCATGTGATCAACTGACTTGATAGAAAGCAAAGGAGGTGGTGTGGTTGTTGGACTTTGATGTCTCAAATGCTGCTGAAACTGTTGAATATAGCTCCTCCATGCACGTACCTCTTTCTCCAATATTTTGTTCTTTTCTATTTCGGCTTTTAGCTTCTCATTTACTTCTTTTACGGATTCAGTGGCTTCCTCCATGACTTGCTCGGAAGTGTGTGGACCCAAGTCGAATGTCTCTAAATCATATTCTTCTGCCAAGATCTCATCTTGATACTTATCTGTGGTGGGAGTGGCAATCTCTATCCTTCTAGAACCTATATCATCTCTTATTATCTTAGACATCTTTGGAGCTTTCCTTTTCTCAATGACCTCTTGAGATCCATTTAAAAGACTATCTAAATCAAATGCTTGTTCTTCTTCTTCATCTATCACTTCTTTGGTAAGACTTTCTTTGAGCCATTTGGGAATGGAGGATCTTCCTTCTCTTACTTGTAATTCTTCATGTGGAGGCTCATTCCTAAGAGGAGGGGTTACTTCATTATTATCCTCTTGTTCTTCATCATCACAAATCTGAATATGAAGGGATGGATGTGATGAGTCTTGAGACATTCTTCCTTGTTCTCTCTTGTCATTCTTGTCATTTTGTATTGTTCTCTATTGATTCATCTACTTCGTGGACTAAACCTTCACTTATTCTTTGATCTTCACCTTGATCTTCTTTCTCATGTCTAGAAGAAACGCTTTGAGGTTGATCTAGATTTATATTTTGCTTCTTCTTGGAGGTTTTCTTCTTTTCTTGTTCATTCTTTCTCTTTGATCCTTTTGAGTGTGAAGTATTCTCATTCACACTTATCCTTTCCCCTTCTTCCATCCTTGTCTCTAAGTTGAAATTTATTGTCACATCTTGCTCCTTTAACTTTTGAAGTTGAATATTTACCCATATTCTTGTGCAAGCTAAAACAGGATCCATCAATTCCCTCAAATCCGTGACTTCCTTTTCATCCCAATTGATCTTTATTCCTTTGTTTGCCTTCTCATAGGTAGATTGGATGTATTGACCACTATCTTGTGCTTGGGCGGCCACTCTATATATCTTGCATCTTCTAATTAGGTCAAGAGGCATCTGAGAGTGCATCTTCTTCTTTATCTCATAATCATCTTGCGCATTCATCCAAAAGTCTTCAACTTGAGACACATGCCTGTACTTCCTTCCAGCCATCTCTTCTACATTACCATGAGGATCAAAATTTTATCTAGAAGCAAATGGTGTAGATAAATAGAGAGATATTTCTGGCTCAACACTTTCAGCTTCTTGAAGTGAAGGAAAAACTTCTATTGAATTTCCAGGTGTGATGGAATTAGTGATGACAACTCAATGTTTATACCTTAAGGATTTAGTACATGCCAACAATTGCCTTGTAACCTCAAGAAATACTATTCTATCTATAGGATATAATGACAACATAAGAGGATAAGAAGGACATCCTTAGATCCTTATATATGTGAACTTGGGAAATTGAATAAACCACACCCCATATTGCTTGATTCGGTCTTGTGCATCTTGAGACTACCTTTAATGAATTCTTCCTTGTAAGGTCCTGGTGATATGCATCATGAAAGTATCATTGACCAATCTATAGTGTTGTTTAGGTGGATGATGCAATATCTCATAAGAATCACAAACCCTTATCTATTCGGGCCCTCTTCCTACTTGGCCTCTATGTGGTAGCCCTGCATATTCATAGCTCCTTGCTAAAGAATATATGATATATGAGCTCATGTGAAATGACTTAGTTGGAATCAACCTTCTCAACTGCACATTTAGGCAATTACTAATGATCCTTGCCCAATTAATTATTCACTTCCCTTGAATGATGATTTGAATGAAAAATAACATCCACTTGTCAAAGTAAAAGGCTTGAGGATCTCCCACAACTCGGCCAAGCAAGGTGATGAAATCTCTGAATTCCTTTTGAAAATCCATGCGATGTGGCCCATTGGGAATCTTGTTAAGATGGAGTCTACTCTTTTGTAACCAATCCCTATTGATGAATGATAGGCATGTGTCAGGATCATCTTGATTAATTGACTTAGCTCCTTCTAGACTCCTATAGATCATGTCTCTATGTTCTGGTAGATGGAAGGCTTCACTTATGGCTTTCTCTGACAGGTAGGCAAGAACAGTTCCATCTTCTGCCACGATCATCCTTGAGTGTGAATCATAATTCTTAGCACATTCGATCATCAATTCATGACATTGAACTATAGGAGGGGAGCTAGCTTTGATGGTGCCACTCTCTATTATCCTCTTGGCTATAGGTGACAGTTTGCCGATGTATGGTGCTTTAGGAAACTTCTTCACATCGAAATTGCCAAGGTTTGTGTCTCCAATGTTGCTCCATTGGGATGTAATATTGGTCTCCAAATCATTACTCTTTTGGTCTTCATTGATAAGAGTTTGCCTTGATGATGATCCACTTGCCTTAGATGTTGTCATAAATTTACCTGTGAGAGGTGATCAAGTTAGTGTTTTGATTAATGCATCGAGGCCTTATCTTCTTAAATATGAATTAAACCTTACAAGAAATCCACTACTGAACAGACTGATATGCACCCTAACTAAGATGAATTCTGAATTTCCAATCTTAATCAAACCTTAATTTTGATTTCTAAATGCAGTCCTTACCTATGATTTAATGAATTTGAACCAAGGACTAGCACTAGTTGATGTATGCAATCCTAAACATAAATCTGAACTAATTAAGAACTAAATCGCTATATGACAACCTTCCTTATTGGATAGATGATGAACTCCTTCCTTCAATTTACTAAACTTCGACTTTGTTGTTGTGGCATCCTTAATAAATTTGCTTTACTAATGATTCATTTTGCTCCCTTGAATTCAAAGTATGTTGATTGCTAAGAAAGTTCGCTCAATCTGTTGATCAAATTCGTTGATGATAGAAGACAACTATTTTGATTTGATTATAAAATAATCTTATGAATGTCTTTATATATGCAATAAGCCCTTTAACACAACTAGGCCAACTTAATGAAGAATGCATATTAGTTAACCTTTCATGCTAGCTGACTCTTCATCTTGATTTTCCTTTATTGAAAATTAAAATTTTGAATATATTTTAGCGCCAAACATTTGTATCATGCGACTTTGCTTGGGAATTTGGTCAAGGTTCATGCATTTTGATTTAATATTGCCTTCGCTCAATGTCCTCCTTACGGACACGCCCTATATGGTTTTTTCATTCTTTGTCCTCTCAAAGGATAGGACTTATAACTAATTTGTTGACTATCCTTGATGAAGGCGGGGCTCTTGATGTATATTTAGCTCTATGACCACCTTAGGGACAGGCCCTATAATCAAAATTCTCTCACTGTCCTTTTGAAGGACAAGACCTATATTCAAAATTTGCTCCATGTCTGTCCTAAGGATAGGACCTATAAACTTGCTTTGGTCAACCCCTTAAAAATGCATGCTTTATCAAATCGCTTCATGTATTTACAGATCAAACTCAAGGCAAGGACTTCGCCCAATGTCTTCTTCAAGGACATGTTCTATAATAAGTGAATTAGCTCCATGACCGCCTCATAGATAAAACATATCAATCAATTCTCTTTATGTCCTCTTCAAGGACAGACCCTATAAATAATTTGTCCTTCATCCTTGCTAAGCACAAGACCCTTATCTTATTTATTTGCCCTATGTCCTTTGTGAGGACAGCTCTCAAGAAATGGTTCACTCTAGAACCACCTCAAGGAAAAATTTTATAATCAAACTCATTCCATGTCCTTCCCAAGGACAAGAATTATTTCTTGAACTTGCCCATTTAAGAAGACAAGTCTGAAATGAAGAAGCTCGCTTCATGTCCTTCTCAAGGATGAGACCTAAATCCAATTTTGCTTTATGTCCTTTGTGAGGACAGACCAAAAGATAGACTTCTCTCACCGACCTTCCCAAAGACAAGCTCAAATCACTTCATGACCAGCTCAAGGACAAGTTTTAAAACATAGTTCGCTCAATGTCCTTGATGAGGACAAAATCAAGATAGGCAAAATTCTCTCTCCGACCTCTCTAGGGATAGGACCTAAATGACAAGATTTTACAACTTACCGTATGATCATTGCAAAAAGTTCATCAATTTGAAAGCAACATCAATTCAGCCCTCTAAGAACACCTCAATGAAATTCGCTTCGAGACCTTCGGAAGGACGAGACCTAAAATAGAATCTCACTCTATGTGCTTTCTAAGGATGTGACTAAAATACCATCTCTTCGCTAAAAGATCAAAGTAAGGACATAAGTCAAATTCTCTCTAAGTTCGATTAAAGTACAAGGCATGATATTCGCTCTTGGACCTTAGGAGGGACATGACCTATAAGAGGGACAAGACCATTGAGCAGTGATGACTCCTAACTTGACCTAACCTGATCTATACTAACTCCATAAACTCACTCAATTTAGCCTGAAAGCAGAGAGAGGAAAGATTAGACAAAAAGAAAAACCAAAAAAAGAGGCGTCCCCATTTTGATGGGGCGATGTGTGATATGGTCACAACAATATTCTTCTTTTATACAAATTATTTTATTACATATTAAAAGTTTCACTTGGTCAAGAATCTCAAAAGCTTTTAGTGCATGCTTTAATGAACATAAGAATGCCCAAATACATGGTGGTGTGAACATAGGTTTTTAAAAACATCTTACAGATTCAACTAAAAAATCAGAGGTGGGTGAAGACACCTAAAAATGTCTCATTGATCATGTACTAATTATTCATCTAAATTAGTTAAATAATTCTTTAATTATTTAATTAAGTTAATTAATCTTATTCTTCTATTTCATATTTCTTCATCATCTTACTAATTATTTCTATTTCAATTATATCATCATTTAATCATTTAACCATTTTCTAATGTTAATTAAATATTTATTATTTAATTAATTATAATTAATTATGATTATTAATCCTTCAATTTAAATAATCTTTATTATTTAAATAAAAAAATTCAATTTCTATCTCCATCCAATTAATCATTAACCCTTTTCTAAATATGAATTAAATATTTATTATTTATTAATTGTGATTTTAATCCTTTAATTTGAATAATCTTTATTATTTAATTAAATTCAATTTCTAAATAATTAAATAGTTTTTTAAATTATTAAATTAACTAATTATTTCCTCTAATTCAAATTCCAATTCCCCAAATTCTAATTTTATTTAATTTCTAATTTCTTCTAATTTCATTTAATTTCTAATTTATTCTAATTTCATTAATTCCCCAAATTCTAATTTCATTTAGTTTCATTAGTTCCCCAAATTCTAATTTCATTTAGTTTCATTAGTTCCCCAAATTCTAATTTCATTAATTCTCCAAATTCTTCTAATTTCAAATACATGTACATGATTTCAAAAAACAAATTGAAAATCAAAGTCAAGTTCTAAATATATTCAATCAACAAATTGAATTTAAAATAAATTTAATATATGAATTAAATCTCATGCAAAGATTAAATTAAAAATCTAAGTCAAAGTGCAAGCACATGCTAAATTAATTAATTAATTAAATCAATTATCTTTCCAATCTCTATTTCTATCTTCCACTTTGTTTTTTTCCAAAAAGCATTCAAAAAGCTTTCAATCAGTTAACTATTCGATCTATTTTAATTGATTAATTACATCAGTTTCGTCAATTATCCTTCATTCATTCTTTTTCTATCTTCTATTTAGTTTTTTCTAAATAAAGTTTTCTTTGTCATCAATTAATTATTCTCCAATCATTCTTTTTCATCTTTCAATCAACGTTTTTCTCAATCAGTTAACTCATTTTATCTATTCTTGATCTATTATGTTCCACCTCTTAATCAATCTGTTCCACCTCTCATTCAATCCTCTCCAATAATCTATAAATTGAGCATTCAATCTCCATTCTCAACAATCACGAACTTTGAATCTTTGTGTCAATTGAAGGTTGCTAGTGCGATATCTAAGAGCCACAATACCACAAAGAGGAGAAGAGCAATGGGAGCTATATGCAGTCATGGAATAGGGAGAATTGATTGATAAATTTTACATTCTCATTTCTTACTTTTGCATTATTTCATTGTGTTTTTGTTTGAATTCTATTAAGATAGGGATTCGTGATTTCCCTTTCATTCCTAGTTGATTGCATGATGAATTTTTACATACGACATTTTGGTGAACCCGACGTGAACTAACAACAATTTAACCTTCTCTGTTTTCTGTGTGATTTTGCAGATCGTATAGATTTTTTTCTTCTTTTTTTTTTGCAGGTTGTACGGATTGCACAGTAGATTCAAAGATCACATAATCGCATAGATAGTATCACGCAATAGAGCATACAAGGTCACACAATCGTCTAGATATTGTCACGCGATCAAGCATATCTTGTTACACATTCGTTAGTTGGTTTATGCGTTCTATTTTTCTGATTTTTCTTTATCTACATTTTGTTATGTCTGGATTCTGTAATAAATTTATTAAATCTGAATATGGTTTATATTTATTGCATGCTTTAGTTATGACATTTTATGGTACGTAAGGTGCAATTCAGAATTTCAGATGCTAGGAGGACAAAGGAACAAAGTTGACAAGCCAAATGCTATTAGCAAATCCTAAGGGCAGAAAAGAAAATATGAGATCTAGAGGACCAACCAGCCATTGATAGATACAACAGCCTAGTTCTCTCATACAGAGTAAAATATGATTTTCTTAACATAGAGTGGATGATGAGAAACCTTGCTAGGGCATCACAATCTATTTTGCAGGTCTTAGATCAGAATTAGCTTTCTTTTTTATTTTTGTTTGGTTTATTTGTGTATCACGCATTTTCCTAGATAGGATCATGCAATCGCTCTATCAGGATCACGCAATCGCTCTGTCAAAATTATGCAAACGCTCTATTAGAATTACGCAATCAGTCATACAGGATCACACAATCGCTCAGGTATCATTACACATTCATTTTTATAAATTGTTGATCTTCTATTTTCTGTGGATTTTATTGGGTTACTGATTATCTGTTTGCAGCATGTGGTGAATTTACAAAGAGGATCAGATTATTATTGAATCATAAACACTCATGCTATCACACTTCAATTTTGGGCTTAAAATAAACCTGGTTAAAATGGACATGCATGTTATCACACTTCAGTGTTGGGCTTAAAATAAACCTGGTTAAAATGGACATGCATGTTATCACACTTCAGTTTTGGGCTTAAAATAAACCTAGTTAAAATTGACATGCATGCTTTCACGTTTCAATTTGGTGTTTTAAAATTGACATGCACATGCGTATCTCACACCTAAATTTGGGTTTTAAAATGAACGTGAATCAGGTTGCTCAATAGAATAACTCACATTTCATTTTTTCTTAAGGGAAAGAACTTTTTATCGTGTTTGGGGTGGACCTATTGTTGCATCAACTACCTTTCCACCCGCCTTCGGGGTCTTGGGAGAAAGGGAGAAGGTGATAACAACGCCCAATTTTTTATTTTAGTAGTGAGGGGTATCTTTGACTGGGGATTTAGTCACCCCACAGAGGTACTTCGAAGTGGGATGCATTGGGGATATCATCTCTCCCAGCGTACTCTCGAGCGGGTTTTTCGAGCCGTTATATAAATATATTGGTCAGTTGGCTAGAGTGTTGAGTGAATTTGATATATGTGGGGGCCTTCCCTGCACCGATAAGCTCAATTAAAGTCTTAAGTGGCTTGCTCTGAGAATCCATCATTGGATCGGGACCCCTCAAAACTTTACAATAAGAACCAACTTAGTAGCCCAAATCCCATATTTAGTGATTCCAGGAGTGTGGATCGTACCCCATAGATACCCCTCATGTACCTTTTATTATGAGACATAAATCCCTCGGCCATAAGATCTTCGGATCTTCGAGGAAAGAGAGACTGGCATGCTCGAGAAGTGTGTACCGTGGAGTGGAGCCAGTGCTACCAAACTCTTTATCTGTTTGTCTTGTTTTGGGTATTTTGTTGCGGGGGCCTCATTGAATGGTGCCCACTTTCCAGCCTAAGATTGTATTTTGTGATTTTATATGTATCGTTGTACCAAACCAGTATTGAGTCAGTATTTGGGCTATTTCAGGCCCTATCTTATGTATATTTGAATTCTCAAAGTTGGTCAGAACACAATTTAGTTAGCTATACCTATCTTCAAACAACTGTTCTCAGATTTGGAAAACAAAAAACTTGTCCTACACACAAAATTACTTGAAATAAAGTTCATCTTGAAACGTCAGACAGTCCTACAAACTCAAAATTTTACATACTTGTGACCATAGGCAGTCCTTGCATAGTCCTCCTAAGTCTTCATTCATGTCCTTATTATCATCCTTAGAAGTTGCATAGTCCTTATTTACGTCCTCATTTACATCCTTACTATCATCCTTAGAAGTTGCATAGTCCTCATTTGCGTCCTTACTCTCGTCCTTAGAAGTTGCATAGTCCTCATTTACGTCCTTAGAAGTTGCATAAGTCCTCATTTACGTCCTTAGAAGTTGCATAATTCCTCATTTACGTCCTTATTGTCATCCTTAGAAATTACATAATTCCTCATTTACGTCCTTATTATCATTCTTAAAAGTTGCATAGTCCTCATTTACGACCTTATTATCATCCACATATACGTCCTTAAATTTGGTCCTTATTAGATTTCATATATATCTATCTTAGTCCATCATCATTTTCATAATCATCCTAGAAAGTCATAGCATGTGTCTTAATGGGTCTCCTAGGTGATGGTTTGCTCCCCTTCAAGCAACCTAATCTAGTGCCAAACGGAGGTCAATGGGAAATCATTGATGGTTTAGGTAACTTGGCCTAACAATTAAAGAGAAACACACCTCATTATATAGGAGTTGAGTACGAACTAAATAGAGAGTATAAAATTACCTATACAATTGATAGAGAAATTGTTGTAGAACTTCTAACAGAAGAGCTTGAAAAACTTATGTTGCAAAAATCTCGAAATACTCAACAAGTCTCACGTCAAAATCCTCAATAAAGAGTCTGGTCTAGTGTTGCACATTCCATATTTAGGTCTAGAGACTTGTCTTGCATTAGGTTCTAAACCATCCTCATATAAAAGTCTTAAATACCCATCACAAGGTCACATAGGCAAAAAGTAAGATGGACCCAAACAACGACCGATCAGTAGATCCAACTTGGAACATGGACATATCAAATAGTTAATAATCAAATTCTCAGGCAATGCCCACAATACATGAACTACAACAAAATTTAACATGCGAGGAGATTGAGTCAGCTCAACAAGACCCACATGTCCTTATGATCTTAGACGCTCTTATACATAATGATAGGGACAAATATCTCTCGTTGTTATTACAAAATGGGGCCAATTTACCTAAAGATTTTGATATCACAACAATCTTACCACTAGGAAATACTTTAGGTCCAAATAGAAGTCAAGTACCATATATGACACAAATGCAAGCGATGACCTCAATTTTTCCTCAGAATGCACCAACATCATCTATACAAACAAATGTCATTTCAAACGCAAATTCTCAATCAAGTGCATCATCCTCAACAATAAACGTTAGTGCACCAACACAGACTATATCGATAATGTCAAGTGTCTCAATACCTATTCAAACACAAGTTCCTCATACAACAAGTGTGACTCAACCTCTAGTTTCCTATTCTATAGGATCTACATACAGTAATCAGAATATAAACCTAGGTTCCGCTAATACAATGACTACTACCCAGTCAAACATGGGTTCATATGTCGCTTATTTCACAGTACCTAGCAAAACCCATAACACATGGAATTATAATTATTTTACCTTTCAACAACCTCCTAGTTATACTACCATGAATCCTTTTGCGGGAAATATACATGCCCAAAGTGTACCCTGACTCAAACAGATATTATGTCCCAACAAGTATAGAATCTACAACAACATATGTCAACTATGCAAATCGGTAACGATAAAAAAGAGCTACATAATGCAGGACTACGTCCTTATCCTTTTGATCACATATTATGCATGCCGCCTTTCCCACCACATTTTGAAACACCAAAATTTGATAGATATCGAGGGAAAGGTGATCCTAGAGATCACATCAGATAGTTTTTTACGGCATGTATAGAGGTTGCAACTGAATACACTTGTCTAATGAGACTATTTCCTAAAAGTCTAGGAGGTTCAGCCTTGGAGTGGTTTTCACATCTACCACCAACTATCACATCATGGGGTGAATTAGCTGAACATTTCATTGCTGACTTCTCATATTATATTGAAAGCCCAATCACTTTGATGGACTTATGTGTTGCAAAACAATATGAGAATGAAATATTCGCATCCTTCATAAAAAGATGGAGAGCTCTCTATAGGAGATGCAAGACTATTATTCCCAAAACGGAGCAAGTTGACATGTTCACAGAAAAATTAATCCCTAAAATCAAGTACCTGATACAATTGCAATGTTTGACCACATTTAAACAAATAAATGAAAAGGCCTTAAAGTCCAAGAAAGGACTAGTAGAACAAGGTCTCATAAAATATGGCAATAACAAAAACAATGATAAATCAATTTTTTTGTCGAAAAACAAAAATGTGACCAACGATGGTGTTGTAGATGCCCATACATTGAACAGAACTCAACCGGCCTTATATTTACAAGGCCCAAGTTAATCATTTAGTCCACATACAAAGAATAATTGTATCGAACAATATAAACGTTGCGCAAACTATGAACACAAAATTCCCAAGGGTAAATGCTCCAAAAAGGAATTACACACCTCTAGGGGAACCTATTGAATCAGTGTTAAAAAAGTTGATATAGACAAACATGATCACTTTTCCAGAAGTAATAGTATATGAGCTAGGTCCTTTCAAACGTACATGGTGGAATGATAGTGATTTCTATGAATATCATCATACTAAAGGTCACAAAACTGCAAGTTGCTATAAATTAAAAAACTTAATCCAAGGCATGATCAATCAAGGTGACATCACAATTGATACCAACAAAACTTCAACAAAAATGAATCATACCATCTTTAAGGATCCATTTGTCAAACATGATAAAGGGAAGGTATCTACATCAGGAACACAAGACAACATAGCCAACTACACAAAAGTCTCATATGACTATACTATTCATGCCATTAGCTCAGGGGATGTAGTAAATAATGATCCACAATAAGCACTTGATAATGATGAGCAATGTCAAGAGACTTACAACTAGGATAACCAAATTTGCATGTTGTTAGAAGCACCAAAATATGATGAAGACAAGAATCTTTGTCTCATGGACTGGGGGCATGAAGAACCGTTTCATTCAGGATGGTTTGAAGATGAACTTATAGCACATATCATAGATGTCAGGCTTGCATATGATGACTATAGGAAGGGATATGAAATAAACCTTGATAACACAGCATATGTTACAGATAGTTCCCTCACAAGAGATGATACCATGGTTACAATCACGATAAATCCCAGAGACAGAGACTGTGCAGTAGTTACTCGCAGATTTAAAGTAATTTTACAAGGAGTACCATCAAACCCACTACCAGCAGTAGGGACCTGTAATATTGTGGAGCAAATCAAGAAAACCCTGGCACATATATCACTCTTTGAACTATTGCGTATATCACCAACACATAAAGCTATCCTGGAAAAAGCACTTCAAGATTCAGTAGTTGATAGGGATATAGATGAAAATGCCTTCCAATCTATGGTGGGTAATTTGGCTAATGGTACCAATATTGTATTCACAGAATAAGATATTCCATGTGATAGGATTCTCCATAATGACCCACTATGTCTAGAAGCTTACATACATAAGAGAAGAATCCAAAGAGTACTTACAGATGGAGGAGTCAATCTCAACATCTGTACATTAAAGTTGGTTAAGGCATTGGGATATTCTGAGCTTCATATTGTTCCTTCAAAAATAATAAATATCAAAGCATATGATGATGAAGAGTGTCCTTCAAGAGGTGTAGTTATGCTACCGGTTCAAATAGGACCTATAACAATAGAGGTTACTTTCCAAGTGTTGGATAGAGAACTACAACATGTTATTGGGTCGCCCAGGGATTCATACCATACAAATTGTACCATCAACATTTCATCAATGTCTTAAATTCCCGTACAATGGCATTGAAATCACCATAAAGGGTGATACAAATCCATTCCAACACTGTAATCACTTAAAGGCAAGTGTAGATAACCATGTACCCATTAATCAAGAAGCACCCCTCACTCAACAAATGGAGTCATTAACAATCACAAAAATACAGAATAATGTGCCTACAACATCTTCTTTGCAGATTAAGGATGTTGGTTGTGGGGAATACTCTATTTCAAGTACCTCAAATGGAAAACAATTATCTCTTTCTCCTAGGTCTTTTGGGAAGCCTCAAAGCATAGTAATGAAACAAGACAGAGGAAAAGAAATAGTAAGATACTCAGATTCATGCTCTTTCATTAGGTGGGGAGATTTACAAGAAGAATCTCTGAATGAAGATGTCAATCACTAGATATATAAAGAAGAGGATGACATGACAATACCTAGGTTACCTTTAGATCAATATGGCAATGGATTCCACATGCTACAAAAACATGGGTATGATGGCACCATAGGCTTGGGATTACAAAAGCAAGGAAGATTAGAACCCATTGTACTAAACGGAAATCCAAAGAATAAAGGGTAAGGATATAAACATGTACCAAATATAACAAAAGCAAGACAATGTACATTAGATATACTGAACAGACCAAGGCTACTGTTGGAGTACATATCTCAAAGTGAGTTGTCAACATGAGCATTTCCTTCTTCATCTCAGACAAGAAAGAAAGCACCAACATCTCCTAGTACAAAATCAGATGGTGAAGATATGAGACAACTTCTACAAGAACCTAGCACCGAGTCACCCAATAATACAATATCTGAAACATCCGCACAAGCAAATATGGTAACAGACGCAAGTTTAGCACCAGTAAATGAGCCTAATCCTTGGTTGTTGTCAATACTTTTGCCAATGGAAACAACTCAAGCTCCACCCAATGAATTTGATGAAGAAAGACTACAACAACTTATACCAAGTTTAAGAAGGGTGACCCCCATAGAAAGGAGGCCCGTGAATCTAAAACAAAATTAGATGCAAGAACAAGAGGAGATAAGCAACACAACCTCAGAAACTGAAAGGTACATAGAAAGTGTGATAGATTCTCACAACTAGGAATTCCTATCTAATCATGATGTTAGTCCATAAACAATAGACATGACAAAAGACCACAAATCACCTATTGATAATGAAAATAAATCAGGTCATTCAAATAACCAAGTATTCATGTTATCAGAATTTGTTCCAACAGAAGGGAGTAATGAATTACCCCTTATACACTCGCATTTGATTGATTGGGGACGAGAAGGAAAACCAAATCTAGATTGGTTTGAGAATGATGAAGCTATTGAAGAATTCCTTGGTGTCAGAGAAGGGTTTCCACAAGGTGATCACAAGATAGGATTTGTTGTAGACATGGATAGAACAACATACTTTGGAGAGGCAAGTGCCTCTATGACAAAATATATGGATCAAAGTGATTGCAATGGCAAAGAGTGAGCTAGACAACCTCCCTATTGAAAAAGAGAATTCAACATTACTCATGGAAGAAACTGAAGAAGTCAATATAGCAGAAGGAGAAGTTGTACATAATATCCACTTAGCAAAATCATTAAACCAGGAAGAAAAGGACAAATTCATACAGTTTTTCAAACAACGTCCTATCAATTTCACTTGGTCTTATGCAGATATGCCAGACCTAGATCCAGAATTGGTGTTACATCATTTACCATTGCTACCAAGAATTAAATCATACAAACAAAAGATAAGAAAGATGCATCCACAGATTGCATTACTGGTCAAAATAGAACTCCAAAAGCTTCTGGATGTGGGTTTCATTCGACCTATTGACTATGCAGAATGGATATCCAATCTGGTACTTGTGACAAAGCCCATTGGGGGCATAAGAATCTGTACTGACTTTCAAGATCTAAAAAGGTATGTCTTAAGGATGATTTCCCATTACCCAACATAGACATGATAGTTCACTTAACTGCTAGGAATGAAATGCTTTCATTAATGGATGGTTTCTCGAGATATAACCACATTAGGATTGCACCAGAAGATCAACACAAGATGACATTTACCTATCCATGAGGAACATAATGATGGAACGTCATGCCATTTGGTCTTAAGAATGCAGGAGCAACGTATCAAAGGGCTATGATGACATTATTTCATGACATGATCCACAATATCATGGACAACTATGTGGACGATCTATTGGCTAAATCACAGACAAGAGAAGGTCACCTTGAAGTCGTTGCAAAAATATTTGATCGATTAGAGCAGTACAATGTCAGGATAAACCCCAAAAAGTGTGTGTTTGGTGTAACAATAGGCAAAATTTTAGGATTTATTGTGTCTAACCAAGGAATTGAAGTAGATCTTGCAAAGGTCAAAGAAATCATGGATATGCAATCTCCATCAACACTTAAGCAGTTAAGAGGGTTTCAAGGAAGACTATAGTCTATAAGAAGGTTCATAGCACAACTAGCAGATAAATGTCATCCATTTCAGTATTTACTTAGAAAAGGAGTTACTTTCAAATAGACAGAACAATGCCAAGAAGATTTTCAAGCTTTAAAAGATTATATTTTGAATACTCCAGTATTAGTTCCACCTACTCAAGGAAAGCCCCTATTACTATATATATCATCAACAAACTCATCTTCGAGAGCCTTGTTGGCACATCATGATGATCAAGGAAAGGAAATAGCAATCTACTATATAAGTAGAACGCTAATTGGATATGAGCTTAATTACACTCCTATAGAAAGGGCATGTCTAGCAACGATCTTCACATCTCAGAAACTTAGACATTATATGTTGAGTCACAAAGTCTAACTCATTGCACGTTTTGATCCACTCAAACATTTGTTAAGTAGATCAGCATTGACTAGAAGATTGGCTAAGTGGGTCATCATTTTAAGTGATTTTGATATAGAGTATGTGGACAGAAAGGCAATCAAAGGGAAAATTATAGTAGATCAGTTAGTAGAGGCTCCCTTACAAAATAGTCACCCGCTACTAATAGATTTTCCTGATGAATCTGTGTTTACATTGACAACATCTACCATGTGGAAATTATACTTTCATGGGTCCTATACAAATCATGGAGCTGGAGTTGGGATTATTTTCATCACCCCTCAAGGTGATTCTATTCCTAAGTCATTCAGAATAAATTTTCCTTGTACAAACAATATAGTTGAATATGAAGCTCTCATCATAGGACTTCGTATTGTTGTATAGTGGAGGATAAAAGAATTACAAGTCTATGGTGACTCACAACTGATTATAAATCAAGTCAATGATGACTATAACACAAAAGATGATAATTTGATGCCTCATAAACAAATGATAGAAGATTATAAAGAACATTTTTGTAATATCACTTTTGAACAAATTCCAAGGATACAAAACAAGGCAGTCGACGCCATGGCTACAGTAGGGTCTCTATTAAATATGCCTAATAATGAAACTCAGTTTGAGTTTATTGTAGAACAATTGATGATACCAGCATATGGGATTCCCTCATCAGAATATGTATGTGTAATTGTGGGTCCTAAATCCCCATGGTATAATGAGATATACACATACTTACATACTCAATATATGTCTCCTGATTTATCTAGAAATCAAAAGAAAACTCTTATTCATCAGGTGTCCAAATACACTATTATTGCTGACACATTGTATAGAAATGGCTTTGATGGAACCCTTCTCTGATGCCTTGATGAAGAAGAAGCACAACTTGCCCTAAAGGAGGTACATGATGGAATTTGTGGGGCGCATCAAAGTGGCCCACCACTATCAAATAAATTGTTAAGAACAAGATACTATTGGCCAACTATGGAAAAGGATGCCAATAAATATGTACAAAAATGTAAACAATGTCAAATAAATGGAGACCTCATTCATGCACCATCACAGGATCTTCAACCTATTACATCACCATGGCCATTTTCACAATGGGGGCTAGATCTAGTTGGTAAAGTGAATCCTACTTCTTCCAATGGGCACAAATTCATCTTAATAACTACTGAGTATTTTACTAAATGGGTCGAGGCAATTCCCCTTACATACACCATTGGTAAGAAAATAACAAAGTTCGTGCTTAATTACATTATCTATCGATACGGGATTCCAATGTGCATAGTGACAAACAATGGATGTCCATTCAAAAATCAATAAATGAGAGAATTATGTGAAAAAATTCAAACACAATAGAGATTTGCAACACCATATTATCCGCAAAGCAATGGACAAGCAGAGGCAAAAAACAAGACAATATTGAAGATATTAAAGAAAGTGGTCACTGACACAGGACATGACTAGCATCTCCAGTTAAATCCTGCTCTTTGGGCTTATAGAACAGGAGTATGTACCCCTATAGGAGAAACACCATATTCCTTGGTCTATGGTACATAAGCAATACTACCTATTGAGATAGAACTACCGTCTTTAAGAGTCTCCTTAAAGAACATCATATTAGAGGAAGACTATCGGGTTGCAAGATTACAAGAGCTTGAAATGCTCGAAGAAAAGAGACAAATTGCTCTAAATCATTTGTAAGGTTACCAGAATAGATTGAGAAGGAGTTACAATAAACGAGTACACCTAAGGAATTTTGAAGTGGGATATCTAGTTCTCAAGGAGAACCAAAGGAACCTAGCAAAATGAGAAAAGCCAGGGAAGTTTGAACCTAACTAGCTAGGTCCTTTTATCATAACAAGGGTTATCAGAAATGGAGCATACAATTTGGCTACCATGGAGGGAGATCCACTCCCTGATCCTATGAACAACAAGCACCTTAAACAATATTATATCTAAGGGTTGGGTTAGCTTAGGTTTTTCTTTCCCCATTGCATCTCATTTTCTTAAAAGCACTGCATCACATATAGTTTCTTTTTCAAATGCATTGCATTCACAAAATTTCTACATTAGCATTTAGCAGCATCAATAAAACAAGGCAATTATCCAAGTTTATCATTTGTTTGCATTCAAGAGAAAAAGGGTCATCTCCTTTCTTAGATATTCATACATTAAGTCTTTGAGGTCCTAAGGTCATTCATTTTCAACATTACCCTATGCTACGATGCTTTACTTATGGTTGGGTAGTGATTTCACTATTTGAGACTTGTTGACCCAAGATCTATCAATTTCTATATCTCAAACACATTAACAAAATCTCTAATTCATTCTAGACACCTAGTTGATCATATGACTAGTGAAAAATCTAAAATTCTACTTCAGCACTGTTGTAATTGTCACACCCAAGTAGGTTTCATTACTTACAATTCAAGGCAAGAAAATAAAAAAGAAAAAAGTGCTATGCTAAATAATCATCTCAAGGAAAAAGAGAAATAATATATAACTGAAATATCACGCATACAAAGTGCGACAAAAAGCCTGACTATGGGAACACACGAGTAACTCCATCAAGGCTATGAACACCTGCTGGCAATGGAGCAATATTTGAGAAATTACAGCCTATAACCTCGTCGAAGCTCTAAAAGCTTGTTGGTAGCAAGGCTCTATTCGAGATGCTTTTGTAGTTAGGATAATCTAGGTAGCTATTCATATAGGATGCTAAGGATCTTTAGTGAACACAAGAGAAGGAATTAACTCATTTTCACACACATGGGCAAAAGAAGAACAAAGTTTCAAGAACTAAATGGGAAGTTTTATGTCCCCATTTGTAAATCCTAGTCACTAAGTGTGTTAATTTGGATGTTCCAACGGACCTTAAGGATCAATTGACTTCTTATCTATGAAATGTTTTGTACCTCCAATTCAATTGGTGTATTATGAAATACTAAACAAACACAATCATCCTTGGTCGAATAGGAAATGCATCTTCATCATGCATATTGCATTAACATAGGTCATGTCAAAAATTCATTGCCTCCACATGCATTCTGCAAATCATCATGTCATATAGGTCTGCACACTGGGGGCATAACCGAAAAAATCCAAAAAATCATATAAAGTCTTGAAAAAATCCTAAAAATCATATAAACTCCTAAAAAATACTAAAAAATAATTATTTAAAAAAAAAAAAAATATATATATATATATATATATATACAAAAAACATTTAGATAAAGTCCTGAAAAAATTCAAAAAAACATTAAAAAAAGAAAAATACCAAAAACATTCAAATAAAATCTTGAAAAATCAACCAAAATCCAAAAACAATCAAAAATCAATCAAAAAAAAAACTTGCAATAAAATGTCTCGCAAGAATCAAACACCCTAGCAAATATCCAGTAAACGCTTCACACGAAGTTAACAAAGGGTACGACTATCCAATCAAATATCTGCAATCAACTGATCAAATTGTCTTATCAATCGTATCATATCCATATCAAGTGATCATTATCTTGTCTTAAACAGAAGATGATACACTTGAAATCAGACAGGTCAGTCTTAAATGAGGTTCACAACTTTCTGAGATCAGACATTATCAACTATCATATCAAGCAACTGAGAATGAAGGCACAAGATTGGTATAGCTGCTGAATTTTGTCCGGGTCAGTCTTTATCTTTTATTATTTGGCGATAGATTGTGTTCCTATGCTACTCAAGGATGTCCACAAGTGACTAGAGGAGCCATGATGGTCATGATCTTTTTCTTTGTTTGTTGTTTGTTGTTTGTGGTGTGAACCATTGAAGTTATAGGGAAATTGCTCTAGTGGGTGTCTATGATAGGAGCATTTAGCTTGTGAATGCCACACATACCTCGACCCCTAGTGTATTTCCCAGAATGGAGGGTTTCACTCTTTGTTTGTTACGTGTTTGTTTCTTCAATGAGATATCTTTACATCTTGGTTCCTTATACCCTGATGTACTAAGCTCCATCATTCAATAATAAGGCTCAGTGATGAATATATATTGCACAATATATAATGACTCGAGTTCGTGAATCAATCATTCTCATTTAATCTCATTTTTATTTTTTTTGGCAAAAATGGCAAGCCACATATAGATATATATAAAAATAAGAAATTGATTCAAGAGATCAACAGGTAAAGAATCAAGAAGAAAACCCTATATCCTTGCTCAGATACAAAGGAGAACGATAAAACAGAGCTATAAGGAACCCCTACAATCCACAAAAAGGCCACATATGAGAATAGTGGAAGAGGATAAACTAAGAGAGATCCTAGAATTGGCCCCGACAACCAGTTATCAATATTGTAGACCAACCATCTCCAGAGTCCAGAGTATTGCAAACCAACCATCACCAGTGTCCAGAGAGCATATTCCAGTATTTGTAAAGTGCAGAAAGAGGAATGCATCCGAATGAAATATTCCAGAACTAAAATATCGATACAAAATTATCACAACCACCAAAAATGAAGTCGGTAACCGCAAAGACACTTTTACCGGTACTAATACTGGATACCAAAAGACTAATACCTACTACCGGTGGAGATGAGAAACTGTAACACAAATGAAACCAGATAGAAGATGGGATCTTTACCAGTACATCACTGATACCGGATTCCAAAAGACAAGCACCTACTACCGATGGAGATGTGAAACCAAAATACTGATGATACCCAATAGCAGATTGGAGTACTGGATCACAGAGAAAATAGTAAACAAAAAACCGGTTATGTTATCAGAGCATTAAATACTAGAATGCAGATGCAACCGGATATGTTATACCGAGAAGAACAGGTATGCAAAGTAATTTACTAGCTTACGGAAGTGCTAAAAAAATCAGTTATACAGAGCTGAAATACAAAATGACTCTCATATCGGTACTGCAAAGACTCAATGAGTTGAACTGAAAGGCCCCAAACCTTGTAATCTCGACAAAAATCCATCACCAATATTGAGTGAAGCGAAGGCCAAAATCAGATCATCAATTGGTGAACCGTGGATTTCATTGATTTGATCAAAGGAGAGCCGAAGAGGAAAAATGTTGTTCACCTACATATAAATTTCATCACCCACTAACATTACTGGAGGAAAAATAGATGACTTTGTTTGTTCATGATCATGACTAAAATTGCAAGGATGGCATGCATTTTAGAGAAAATTCTGCTTTTTAATTATGGGTGTAAGCTTCTCCCAGCGTTACGGGCAACAATTTGGAAGGGTTTCACATTTTGCAAGGAAAGAGGCCGCTTGATACTATCAAATATTCTAGGAAATTCCTCATGTGAGAGAAAAAGGTGCCTGGAGAAAAGTCCACCCACACAAGCCTGACCATTCCACAAATCATATTGACAAATGGCAACCAAGAGTTGATTATCATTCAAATAATCATCTTGAATCGTTTTATGAACAATATTTTCCAATGGAGCCCAAGACTGCAGCAAATCCACTACATTGGAGAGAAATATAGAGCACAGTTGTGAAGGAAAGAGAAACCTTTTCTCTTGCGGATAAAAAATTTCTTCCCCAATAATCCGCTTGATGCTTCGTATGCAATGTTGGCAGGAGGTGTTGAAAACAAAACCCAACTGATCTTCAGAAATATGATCCTTGAGTGGCTTTTCCCAATCAACCATTAACACAGGCACTTTGTAATTTCTTGGGGAGTAGTCCATAACACAATAAACAAGGCAGACTATAGAAGAAAACGTATGCCAGTTATGAGTGAAACCCGAAAGAAGCAGTGTCTGTCTTAAATTCTCAAACTCTGCCAAATCACTTCATATCTTCATCCGTTGTGAAATAAATAGCAGGAAAGGGCAAAATGCTTAATTTTGAGCTTGTTAATTATTCTATAGGGTGATAGAGGAATTTGCATGTGTGAAATTAATCCTGGAAATGATTTAGATCTCACAAAGTTCAAAGGGATGCCGCCATCGTACTTCCAACATGGAATTGTATTAAAAAGGTCGATTATGCCATACTTATCATCCACTTGCTGCATTATGGGGAACTTCATTAAATGTTCGCTCAACAAAGCTAGAATAAAATCTTTCAAGCAAGAGGTTGATGGTAGGTTGAGTGTGACAACTATTTAAATAATTTTCCTTTGCTCATTAATAGTGCTTGCAAGTTGAGGAAATTTTTCTAACTTGAAACTTGGGGATGCAGAATCCACTACCAGCTTATCACATCCCAAATTGGCTAGAACATTTGCAACTCTATTACCTTCTTTGAATATGTGAGAAATGCAACTTTCCTCAAATGAGTCTATTATTGACCATGGTTGCTTTAAAATGTAGGAAATTTTCCATTTAAATGAACATTTGGAAATGCAAGCTTTTACTATTATAGAGGAATCTCCTTCAGCATGCAACCTGTGAATTCTAAGTTTTTTTGTGCCAATGTTAGTCCATATAGTAAAGCAAGAGATTCAACTACATTATTAGTTCCAGGAGGAATGGAAGAGGACTTAGCTGCTAAGAGAGAGCCTAAATGATCTCTAATACAAACCCCAATTCCTGAAGCACCAGGATTTCCCCTAGATGAACCATCAAAATTTAACTTGACAAAGCCAACTGAGGGAGGTTTCCATTTAGTTAAGCTTTTGTTGATTGATTGAATTTCTCTACCAAATGTGGCACAAAAAGAGGGGATAGTAAGATCTTTCCAAATTTTGCTAATGTAGCCATCCCAAGATGAAAAATTAAAATTTCTACTTATATTCTTGATATGAGTATTAACCTGTTCTAAAGCATATATCTCAATTCCTTCTAAAACCAAATAAATTGGGGATTCCATTTGTCTAAAAAATCTTTTGTTCCTTTCCCACCAAATTGACCAAATGACAGTTGTCGGAATACATTTCTATATACTAGCAAACAAAGATTTTATGAAAAGAGTAGGCCATGATTAAAAAATTCTCATAAAGTATAGGGTAGTGGCATATATATATTTAATTTATCCATGAAAAGGATCCAACATTGCTGATCAAAAGGGCACCTAAGAAGTAAATGGTCCACAGTTTCAGTTTCAGTTTCAGCTTTGCATAGGACGCAAGAGAAAGAGTTAGTAATGTGTAGTTTTTCCAACTTATCACTTGTTAATATCCTTTTTCTTAATGCTAACCAAGCAAAACAACCTGCTTTAGGAAGTACAATGCTATTCCAGCAAAATGAATAAGCTCGTCTCTTCATTGACTATTTTTCCATATGTCGGGTAGCCACATAACCATCTATGACTGAATATTTGCCATCCTAAGCTAGAGCCCATAATAGATTGTCATCATGATTTGAAATATACACTCTTCTTGAAGATAATATTTCCTGAAGACTTAACCTTTGATCATCTCTAATCGAAAGATCAAGAGGATCTTTCCAGATAGCTTCCCAGAAAATATTTCCACCCCACTAACATAATCTATCAAAAGCGAGCCCCAACATTTTTTTATAATTGGAATGGCCTCCAAAAAGAGTTCTGAAGATTTTAGGGGAGGTAGGAATCCTCCCAAAATTGAATGCTCTCACCATTATGGACTTCCCAGGAAATATATCTTGTAATAATCTGCCTGCAAGACATCATGAAGTTCCAGACAGCCGACCCTTTCGGGGGATCAAGGGTTGTAATGAATCAAGAAGGATTTAAGGAGTCCAAGTATTTTTCTTGCATGATTTTGCACCATTTGGTGCCTGGTTTGGAGACCATTTGCCACAGAATTTTACCTCCAAAGGCAATGTTCCTTTTAGATAGATCATGTAGACCAACACCCCCTCCTCTTTTATCATGAGCCATTTCCTAAATTGAAATAAGTGGTATCTTCTTTTCTTCTGACATATTATCCCTCCATAAGAAACCTCTAATAAGTTTTTCAATCTGTTGAATGACTCCAACAGGGGCTTTGAGGACAGACATAAAATAATTAGGAATGGCATACATTTTATTAGGAGTAATCTCCCTGATAAAGACAACCAGTGGGCCTTCCATGAGGATATGGCATTCTTAATTCTATTTATAATAGCTTTCTAATAAGCTAGTTTATTGGCACCAACAAAAAATGGAATTCCCAGATATGTGGAAGGGAGACTTTCTGAACAAAAATCCAAAGAATACACAATATTCCTTGTGGCTATATCATTTTTATTAAAAACATATATTTTAGATTTTTGAGCATTCATTCTTTGACTTGAAACCGCCATGTAGAGGTCCAAAGTTTGCCTGATTTGCTTTGCCTCCTGAATGTTTGCTTTACCAAACATCAGTGTGGCATCAACAAATAAAGAGTGTGTTACTAACATAGATGTACTTTCAATATGTGCACCCGTCCAGAGATCTTGATCATGCTTAGACTTAATAATTCTACTAAAAGCTTCTGCCATAATTATAAACAGAGAGAGGGATAGGGGGTCACCTTGTCTCACACCTTGCGAAGCAATAAAAAAACCAGTAGGAACTCCATTAATTAGCACTGAGAAATGAGCTCCTAAGATGAAAGCCCTAATCCATTTACACCATTTTTCAACGAATCTGAATTTTCTCAAGACTTTAAACATAAAAGACCAATTAAGTTTGTCATAAGCTTTCATCATATCCAATTTGATTACAAAAGTAGATGTGTTGTTGGAGTGAATGGAGTGCAATACTTCATGAGAAACCAAGGCACCTTCCATGGTTTCTCTTCTTGGAACGAAGCCACCTTGTTCTGGGGATATGATTTTGATTATCAAATTCTGCAGTCTCAGATAAATGGCTTTGGTAATGATCTTGTAAATTGTGTTACATAACGAAATGGGCCTAAAATCTGCAAAAGTTGTTGGTTATTTTGTTTTGGGAATAAGAGCAATATTTGTAGTGTTGAAATTTCGAAAGATGGATGAGATTTTTATTGACTCCTCCATTACTGCCAACAATTATGTGCCCAAAACATCCTAGCATTTTTGGAAGAAAAGAGCCGTAAAACCATCCGGCCCCGGAGCCTTGTCTGGTGGAAAAGAAAAAACTACTTTTCTGATCTCTTCAATTGTAAAAGGGGCCAATAGTTGTTGGTTATCCAGGGGGAAAATGATATAGGGAATAGCATCCATAATCTCATGTTCTTGCACATCAAGTGGAATGTCAGAAGAAGGGGGGGCAAGTAGGTTCTTAAAATAATTAACTCCTTCACCTTGAATTTCTTGAGCATCATAAAGGAGTTTACTCGGGGAAGCCTCCTTAATGGAAAATATAGTAGAGGCTACCCTCTTCTGCTTGGCTAACATTTGAAAGAATTTGGTGTTTTTATCCCCTTCCCTTAACCAAATCTCATGAGATTTTTGTCTCCAATATTCCTCCTCTCTCTTACATAGTTCTTCCCAATCCATATGAGCCTAATTCTTCTTAGCGAACAATTCCGAGTCCAGTCCATTAGAAATAATATGTTGATTAATTAAATACAACTGATTTTCAACAGTTTCTTTTTGAGTAAATATATTTTTGAAGACACCCTTATTCCATGCTTTAATTTGTGTTTTAACATGCTGCATTTTTTTGTGGAATTTAAACATTTTGGTACCCCTAACCAGAGGGGCACTCACCCACCATTGCCGAATAAAAGCATGAAAATGAGGATGTCAGAACCACATCCTTTCAAACTTGAAGGAGGGTCTAATATTATATTTTAGAGTGACTACCTTTTTTTCAATGCTCACAAGGATAAGGAAGTGACCTAAGCCTGATAAGGGTAAAATTTGAACCTGTAAAGAGTAATTCTGAGTCCTCCATTCTTAAGAGAAAAGAAATTTGTCGAATCTCTCTGTAATTTGTAAGAAATGAACTCTCCTATTGGTCCAAGTGAAAAAGTTGTTATGTGGGGGACTATCAAATAAGTCATTATCATTTATAAATTCTTTGAAATCCTCAATCGTTTTTATGGGTGGACAAATACCCATTTTTTCTTGCCTAGAGAGGTAATTGCATTGAAATCCCCCCCACAATGGTATTTTGCCCTACCACTTGATGAATGATACAAGTGAGAGACGACCATAAATTATTCTTCTCCTGAGTAGAGGTTGGACCATAGACATTTACCAAGTTAAAAGATATATCATAACGCTTTATACTAATATGTTGTCAATTGGTTCATTGTTTATGATCGACTTTGGATTCCAAAGAGCCAGAAGACCTCCTGAAGCACCTATACTTTGACTGTGGGCTGACGTCCAATTACACCATTTGGTTATTGTTTTCTGGAAAACCTCATCTGATAATTTAGTTTCTTGAAGTAGCTTAATATCTGCCTGAGAAGAATCAAGTTGTGACTTGATTCTTTTTCTTTTGTCAGGGGCATTTATACCCCTGACATTCCAAGATTAAACCTTCATACTTGCGGAGGAGAACGACATTTAGTTCTCCTCGTTACTCTTTTGGAAGCTGAATTTTTTTTATCAAGGGTTGTTTGAATACCTGCATCAATTTCTTCTTTTTCTTTAACTGTTTTTGACTTTCTCCCTCTTTTTTTAGGAATTCTCAATTCGTATTTACTTAGAGTAGGTGTTTGGGATATGGAAAGGGTTTGAGAAAAAAAAGGGTTCCTTTATAAAGATCTTCTGTCACTGATGAGTTACAAGGGGCCTGGTCTAATTGTTCTTCTTCTGCTATAGCCCCTTCTTGGTCTATAGATGTCAGTATACTAGGAAACACATCCAGAGAAAACTGATGACAGATATCATCCTCATCTAGGCCAGGATAAAATGGAACACATGATTGCATTCTCTCCATATTGGCATGATCTATTGGCAAAAAATGATCAAGTGCAAAAACCTGATTCTTATGTCTCCCAAACCACTTATCAAAATGAGGCTATGAAATTATTTCTTGGCTCACAAGTTTAGTTAACTGAGACCTATTATCAGTTTTTCCATTCATACAAGGACCCTTTTCACTATCATATTGTATTTGTTGCATACAGTTAGCATACTTTCCCAATATCTCCTCATATGCAATTTCATCGAAGCTTTTTGAGGCTACACTTAAAACTAGCTCATCACCCATTCTTTGAAGTTCTTTTTCTGAGATTTTAGTACATTTAGTCAAATGCACAGAGGGAGAGCTTGACTCTATATGGGTAGGATCCGCAAAATTATTCTGGAAGATCAATCTTTGGACAATGCTTTCCCTTTTGAAAAAAAACCGGAGGCCTTTGTGTGAGATATTGATATATTTATGCTTACTAAATTTAAGCCTAAATGTTCCATTCAATGAGAAATTATCATTGATAGTCTTGTCGAAAGACCAACTTTTATTAAACTCTAAACACTTGTTCCTTCTCAAATTAGATGAAAGAAATGTCTTAAGAAATGCATCTAGAAATGCTTTATAAATAATCTTAAGATTTATATCATTAAGGTTTTTCTGGTAAGGAAAACCAAGTGGATCATCTAGATGGGCATTTTTGCATACTAATTGGGAAGAGACATTGGAAGTCATCCCATCCTGCACCTTAAGCGGATGCATTGAAAAATCAACACCCAACCCCTCCTCATAGTTAATACCTTTGTTTTCCAACAAATGTAGAGAGCATTGAAGAGGATATGAAGTGTGATATTTACACACAAAAATCCTTTGTTGAGAAGAACCCTGGCACTGTGTGTTGTAATGGCCCAGGACATTTTGGTGTTGATCTATATTGGTAGTATTTTGGATTTCTATTTTCTGATCCCAAGTACCCCATTTTCTCTTAATAGAGATTAGATAGGGAAAATACTTTGAGAGGTTAAGAAGGAGGCACACTCTGTCTTGCAAGTGCATAACCTCGAATGGGATCAAGTCATGCTTTATAAAAATTCCCACCTTATTGGCCATATTTTCAATAATATCAAGGTCTCAGTATTCAAGGGGCAAGTCTGGAAATGAAATCTAGAAGGGCATGAATTGACATAAATTTGGATTCGGCTTAAAATTAGGAACCCAAGACAAAGTAAACAGGCTCGAACCCATACAAAACCATCCCTTGTTCTTATGAACTTAATCTCTATTGGCTTTCGAATCAAATAAAAAAATTAGGTAGCTTGAGTGTGAATCTAAAAATGAAATAGTTTTAACCCCTAACCACATTTTATTTGCTCATTCCATAATATCAGAAACCTATGAGTGTCGTCTCCTTTAAAAACTTGATGTGAGAGGAAAGTAACTCATCTGGAAGTTGACTGTTATGCATGCTGGTAGTAAAACCCCCTTTAGGCTCTTTCTCTATCGGGTGATGTTGGGGCCTGTTTTCTTTAGCTATTGCGAGTTTGTTGATTCTTTTCTCATCATCTCTTTCTAAATCATTTTCTATCATCTAACATTATTCTCTTTCATTATAAGGTTCATTCTCTCATATTTTTTCTCAATATCATCTTCATATCACCTATCTCTATCTCTAATCAACTAACTATTCTTCTATCTAACATTCTCCTTTTTTTGAGAGATCATTCACGTGTTTAATGCACAAACAATCTCTTGAGGGGGCATTACACCCTAAGCATTACTGGGGCAAAAAAAATTTCATTTTGTTTGAAACAATGTCATTTCAACTTTGTCTCAAAGAGGGGCAAATGTAGACACCTAAAAATGTCTCATTGATCATGTACTAATTATTCATCTAAATTAGTTAAATAATTCTTTTTTTTATCTAATTGAGTTAATTAATCTTATTCTTCTATTTCATATTTCTTCATCATCTTACTAATTATTTCTATTTCAATTCTATCACCATTTAATCATTTAACCATTTTATTGTTAGAGTATTCATGTATTTACTTGATTAATTAAACAATATTTGTTTAATTATTTAAGTTCCCTTTATCTCTTTTACACTTAAGCTAACTTTAGGTGCATAATAATTAATTCTTTTATTAATTATTATGTGCAAACCTAGGTTTACCCTTTTAGGGTTTCTTGACCTATTAAAGGCTGAGTTCATTGTTTTCATTGTATGATGAAGAAGGTTTTTTACATTACACATTTTGTGAATATTGAGCTCTCTCTTTTTGAGCATTTTTTATGTGTATTTCTTTCTTCTGTGATTTGCTTCCTTGCTTCTCCTTGTAATAGGTTTTTTAGCTTGTAGAGATCATTTGGGCTCCTGAGGTGTTGTATTTTCTCAACTCCAACATTTCTAATGTTAATTAAATATTTATTATTTAATTAATTCTGATTAATTATGATTATTAATCCTTCAATTTAAATAATCTTTATTATTTAAATAAATTCATTTTCAATTTCTATCTCTATTCAATTAATCATTAACTTTTTTCTAAATATTAATTAAATATTAAATTATTTAATTAATTGTGATTTTAATCCTTTAATTTGAATAATCTTTATTATTTCATTAAATTCAATTTCTAAATAATTAAATAGTTTCTTTAAATTATTTAATTAACTAATTATTTCCTCTAATTCAAATTCCAATTCCTCAAATTCTAATTTCATTTAATTTCTAATTTCTTATAATTTCATTTAATTTCTTATTTCTTCTAATTTCATTAATTCCCCAAATTCTAATTTAATTTAATTTCATTAATTCCCCAAATTCTAATTTCATTAATTCTCCAAATTCTTCTAATTTCTTCTAATTTCAAATACATGTGCATGATTTCAAAAATCAAATTGAAAATCAAAGTCAAGTTCTAAATATATTGAATTTAAAATAAATTTAATATTTGAATTAAATCTCATGCAAAGATTAAATTGAAAATCTAAGTCAAGGTGCAAGCACATGCTAAATTAATTAATTAAATTAATTAATTAATTAAATCTATTATCTTTTTGTAGTCACATAAATCTGTCCACTTAATTAAATGAATACTTAGTATTTATTTGATTATTTAACCATCAATTAATAATTAATTAGATTAATATTTAATTAATTCATCTTAACCATCTTCTCCTATTAATTAAATAAATTATTCAATTTATTTGATTTAATTCACTTAACCAAATTCAGACCATTAATTAAATAAATAAATCATATTTGTTTAATTAAATCTTCTCTCACATTTAAATAAATTAATATTTATTTAAATTCCACCAAAATCCCACCTCTCACATTTAAATAAATTAACATTTATTTAAATCACCTTTATCCTCTACCCACTTGTATTTTCCTACAAATGCAAGTTGCACAATTATTTTAAATAAATAATTTATTTAAATCACATTTATCCTCCACCCACTTGTATTTTCCTACAAAAGCAAGTTGCACAACTATTTTAAATAAATTATTTATTTAAAATCCTATTTATCCTCACCCACTTGAAACCTTTAATGGTTTCCCTTAAAGTATTCAAACTTGATGGCTTTAAAGTCTTCAAATTTGATGGCTTCCTTCTATAGTCTTCTTAAGACTTTAATGGTTTTCCTTAAAGTCTTCAAGCCTTTAATGGTTTCCCTCAAAGTCTTCAAGCATTTTAATGCTTTATCTTCATTTTTCTCATTTAAATAAATTAATATTTATTTGAATATTTATCCAAATGCAAATTACACCATTTAATTGAAATAAATGATTTTATTTTAATTGAAAATACCAAAATTTCTCCCACTTGCATTTTCCTACAAAATCCACTTGCATGCCTAAACCCCTTCTAGAATTTTCTAATAACTTCTAAATAACCTAACCCCTTCTCTAAACTTTGTCACATTCCTAAGCAAAAGGGAAGTCACTTCTCAAACCCTTAAAGTCTTTGATAACCATTAAAAGCTTTCAACCTTCAACCACTAAATGGCTCAAAGTCTTTGATAACCATTGAAGGCTTTCAACCTTCAACCACTTAATCCCCAAAGTCTCCAATAACCATTAATGGTTACCTCAAACCCTCCCACATGGTTAAAACATTTGTTTTGACTCAACCTCTACCCAACCCAAAGGTCTCATCAGGCCATTAATGCTTTGACCATGATTATCTCTTAAACATTTGCACAAAGGTTTATCCTTGGATTAACTCTTAATCCAGTGGGTAATCTTAATTTGGACTTGACCCTTAGCCTCTAGATAACCATGAGGTCTTCTCAGGCCTTTAATGCCTCCAACCTCTTCTCTCAACCCAATCCTATGTTGACACTTGTCACCATTTTATTGGTGCCAATTGTGCACATGGATCCCCAACTTTCAAACTTGGCCCTTGATTAAACCATTCAATCTTAACCCTTCATTTCTCCATTTCTTCTATAAATAGAATCCTTCTCCTCAAGCAAAAAAAAAGAAGCATTAGAGTATTGTTGTTATACTGGCATTAGCATAGAGCTTTCTCATAGCATCACTATCTACACTTGCATAGCATTTGCTTATCATATTCAACTATCTTGAATCTCCATATGGCATCCATGGCTAGTGCTAAAAGCTGAGAGCTACACTCATTTGGGACTTGGAGAGGAGAGGAACAAGGGAGGAGCAACTATGAGCATCTTGATTAGCTATTTTATTCTATGTTTATATGCTTTCTATTTCATGCTTAATATCTCTCTTGATATGCCTGTTTAGGATAATCTTTTGTTGCTAACACTAACGTTTGTTTCTTGTGCTCTTGTGTGTGTTGCCATCAAACAGATTTTCTGATCCTTTTTGCAGAGCATCACTTTCCAATCTCTATTTCTATCTTCCACTTTGCTTTTTTCCAAAAAGCATTCAAAAAGCTTTCAATCAATTAACTATTCCATCTATTTTAATTGATTATTTCAATTAATTGATTAATTACATCAGTTTCATCAATTATCCTCCAATCATTCTTTTTCTATTTTCTAGTTAGTTTTTTCTAAATAAATCTTTCTTTGTCATCATTTAATTATCCTCTAGTCATTCTTTTTCATCTTTCAATCAACTTTTTTCTCAATCAGTTAACTCATTTTATCTATTCAATCTATTATGTTCCACCTCTCATTCAATCCTCTCTAATAATTTATAAATTGAGCATTCAATCTCCATTCTCAACAATCACGAACTTTGAATCATTGTGTCAATTGCAGGTTGCTAGCGCAATATCTGAGAGTCACCATACCGCAAAGAGGAGAAGAGAAATGGAAGCTATATGCAGTCATGGAATAGGGAGAATTGATTGATAAATTTTACATTCCTGTTTCTTGCTTTCGCATTATTTCATTGTGTTTTTGTTTGAATTCTATTAGGATAGGGATTCGTGATTTCCCTTTCATTCCTAGTTGATTGCATGATGAATTTTTACATACGACA
The DNA here is from genome assembly GCF_030272615.1 of Cryptomeria japonica. Classification (NCBI taxonomy): domain Eukaryota; kingdom Viridiplantae; phylum Streptophyta; class Pinopsida; order Cupressales; family Cupressaceae; genus Cryptomeria; species Cryptomeria japonica. Next base: position 630,187,733 of record NC_081405.1, on the reverse strand, counting down.
GTGGGTGCTCTAAAAAACCCTGTCAGACTCTGTTGATCACAATGAAAAAATACAATTTAAAACTATTACAGCTCCAGTCACACCATAATGCTAAGAACTTAAATTTAACCAGGATTTGTACAAAAAATTTAATCAACCCCAAATTTCACCAGCAATATTATAACATCTATAAGAAGAGATACAATCATTTGTCGCTAAAAGTTAGCAAGTTATTTAAGTTTTATTTGATTTTTAATATACATGTTTTAAGGGACCGTGAGAGATTATATTACAGAATAAAAGAAAGAGCAAACATAAAGAGATAGAACTGTTAACCAGGAGAATTACAAAAGAATCTCGATTCTTTTAATTGGCATTATTTTCAGCATAAGAATTGTCTTATCAAAATTAATCATATCAAAATTGCCTGAAGAGCATCAATTCTGGATTTTATAATATAAGTTTATATTGAGTGACAACTTTTTATAATCTAAGTTTATATGGAGTGAAGAATTTTTAAGTCTTAAAAGGTGAGTTATAAAACTTCATATTAAGGTTTTATATACAATTTTTAGAAGTCAATTAAAGATAAATCTTCCAAATTATAAGTTCAACAATATAGTAGATTGAATTTGAAGTTTTTTAATAATTTTTATTCGTTGTTGTAAATTAAGGTATGGTATTGTTAATTGTTCAAGTAAATTAAGGTATGGTATTGTTAGTTGTTCAAGTACATAAGTAAGAAATTGGAGGGGGATTTCCTGGTGAAAGTATGGTAATGGATAGCTCTCTCAAACAATTGGGATTCGATGATAGATTCTCTTGTGGTCTTAGTTTCAATAAAATAAATTTATGACAGATGGATCCTTGCTCAATGGCTAGGCAAAAATCGTTGGAACATTTTGACTTCAAACTGTTAAAGTATATTAGATTTCTTAGTAGATAGAAATATAGGTATATTTTAATTTTATTGTCTCACAAATGATGCTCTCACAAACCTATTTATCTTGCAGGTTGTTGCAAGTATAAGGAGAAGATAGTATGTCCACAAAGTATGTTGATTTCCCAAGTGTTGTTGATTATATCAAAAATATTGTTGGGCGTTTAGAATGAGATCGATCTTCAAAGGCTTGCACTAATAGATTGTTGTGTAACCTTTCACCGATCTATCATGGATTATATATACATGGGTGGGGAGACATATCGATGGATAGACATGTCTCCATACATGTGAAGACATGTCTCTCCACCGATATGTCCATTCATTAATCGTTGCAAACATCATATTGATTCATAATCGGTAGTTTATAATCCATTAACAAAACCGATTCCTAATCGGTATGTTAGAGTGATGATAACACAAGCATCATTAACTTGATACACATTATTGATTATAATAAAGATCAACTAGTAAATTGATACACATTATCGATTATAGTAAAGATCAATGAAAGTAGTCGATACACAATATCGACTGGGTTTAGATCATGCACGATACTCAATGTAGATCGATAAACGTAGATTTATACTTGGAAGAACAATAGTAATGATGATCGATGTATGATCAGCCATTTGATCATTCAATCGAATCGATGCTTATTCATAACACGATTATTTATTCCACACAGAATAAATTAATATAATGATTTATGATTTAATATCTATTTATAATTATGTATGTATGTATATTAATATATGTAATCATAATAAACTCAATTATTATTATTATGTATATTGGTATACATATATAACAAAATCATAAATCAATCTATTTATGTAATTGTTATCCATGAATATATTTATCTAACCAAAGCTATCATCATTAACACGAACCACCCTCAATTTAGGTTGGCAGTTTGTAAGTGTTAGTTGTTTTGGTTTTTTACAGCTTCATTATTGTTTCTCTTGACTATCTTTTACTGTCTTGTAGTGCTTAATGCTTATCTTTCTGATTGTAAAAGGATCATGACCCTTTAAAAATATCTGCTTACCTTAATAAAAAAAAATATCTTTGTAATTTTTTCAATATTAAGATTAACATTAAGATAAACTTGTCATCGGTAATAATTTAATTATTCAAGGATTATAAAAAGTAGAGTTAGAAGAAGAGATGCAAATAGTTATTAGGATGGTTAGAAAGAACCTTATTTTGAATAATGTCATATATTGAGAAGGTATTTTGGAGGGGGAAAGAGTGCTTAATAATCAATGTTGTTTGAAGTGTAAATTTGTATCTTTGATGACGATGGAAAAACAACTAGTAGCTTTATAAAAACACTTTCTTGATTTCTATCAAACTAAAAGACAAGGGAATGCCATATATATTTAATAAGTGGCTTGTGATGAAAGCCAAGTCATTAATAATGGTGTGAAGAGATATCCTCAAAGCCTATGCAAGAGAAGCCCAAAGATAGGCATCTTTTGAACATTCAAAGAATAAATAATCCAAAATTTTAATCATTTTAAAATATATGGGACATATTAGCCACAATTCCACTATATCAGGTTGTCACCTATCAAGATTTTACATTATCATATAAGCCACTAAAACAAAATAATTTTTGGAATTAGGCATTAACTCCAATTAAAGTGGAGAGATGTATTACCAATATCGGTGAGGAGCAACAAAGCAAGACTACCATGAATTGAGAATTGACCAGTCTAATTAAGGCCCCCCCAAATAAGTTTATTCTTATTAGAGTCATAGGTGAGAGAATTATTGTCACGTCTTCTTTAACTCTCTTTCATCCTGGTGATGAATCACAGAGTGTGATCCAAAACATTCATGATAAAAAAGTGGCACAAAATCAAATCCAGAAACAACAAAGATAATTGTTCTCTTACTTGTTGAAAAAAGTTATGTTCCAACTAAAAGCCTGAATAGTAGTCGAAGAAACTTGGATGTTCTCCCACTGGACTAATTGAGCTAGCTTAGTGACTTGCATAGCTTGAAATGATTGTAGATGGTTTTTAGGAATCTAGAAGTATAGCTAGTGATGGAATGCTCATAACAAAGAATACATTAACCATCATTTGGGGGCCACGAGATCTTGTAACTAAAGATATTAGAAGACTTGCAAATCAAATTCCATATTTGAGAAGTATTCTTGATAGGGGCCTTTGGTCTGCTGGTGAAGTTAAGTGGTTCTTAATGAGTCCACCATGGATAAAATCTTGTTGGCTGCAAGGTTTAGACATCATGAATGCCCCTTAGTCTTTGGCACTTAGTCAAAGATGTTTTAGCCTAAGACTCATGCCTTTACCATATTGATGAACAATGATGTTCAAAAAACACAAACAAAAAATCTCCTTTATGATTTACCAAATTAGCACCAATATGTAGTCCTTTGTTTCCGTTTTTGTATTCTTGTTTTTTTCATCTCCCTTGAAGTTTTACCCCCTTTGAATTGGAAGTATGGCAACTCGCTAGTAATAAGGAATAAACTTTAAGCTGCAAAACCTTATTCCCTTACGGTGGACCAAAAATACCATAATAAAATATTTATTTATTCAAACCAAAAAGTTTCTCTTATGTTTCTACGTTTTTGCTTGAAGACCTTCCTTAAATCTTTGCGGTGAGAGATTGACCCATGATTTGTCCTTTTTCTCCACAAATAAAGTATTTTTTTGTTAGGCTCTAGGTATTATTAGGATAAGACAAGGCTTTTAAAGCCTTCCATTTCCATCGGTGCCCTTCTAGAGTTAGGTCAAATTAGGTTTACAACTCTTTCATCATCTAAATTTAGTTTTTGCGCGATATCTAAAATTTTATATCATTGATCATATTCGTTAATTAATTAAAAATTAGAAGAAAATTAGAATATAACAGTTTTAAATTTTAATTAATTAATAAATATGATCAATGGTACATTATGTATGTTGTATAGATGACATTTCATTTGATCTCTATTTAATTCTTTATAGAGTAAAATTAGCATATATGAAAGTGGCAAATTTCATTTTCTTCTTAACACAAGTGGAAGTATATCAAACTCAAACTTGAAGAGTACTCAACAAGTCCAAATTTTTTTACTTAACAAAAGCTTGGTAATTTAAAAAGTAATTAAATTTCTTATAAAAATATTTTTATTTTTTGCAAAATTCAATTACAAAATGTATCAAACGAATCTAAAAACTATGAGGAAGTGTTTTCTATTAAGTTTGATTCTTGAATACATACATATTACAAAATTTGCATCATGGTGCAAAGTTGGGTAGTGGATTATTGTAGTCACATAAATCTATCCATTTAATTAAATGAATATTTACTATTTATTTAATTAATAAATCCACTAGCCAACAATTAATTAAATTAATATTTAATTAATTCATCCTCAAACATTCTCCTATTAATTAAATAAATTATTCAATTTATTTTAATTATTTCATTAAACCAAATTCACAATCAATTAAATGAATAAATCCTATTTATTTAATTTAAACCCACTTTCTTCTTTTAAATAAATAAATTATTTAAATCATTAAATCCACCCCCCACTTGCATTCTCCTACAAATGCAAGTTGCAACCACAAGTTGAAATAAATTAATTTTATTTTAATTAAAATCGTATTTTCCCTCACCCACCAAATCCACTTGCAATCTTAAATCCCCTTCTAACCACTTTCTAATCATTCCTAATTAGCCTAATCCATCTCCTAAATATTGTCACATTCCTAAGCAACTTGAAGTCATTTCTCAAAGCCTTCAAAGTCTTTGAAAAGCATTTAATGTTTTATGTGTTCAACAAGCTAACCCCTAAAGTCTTCCAAACCACTAATGGCTCTTACATGACCATTAATGGCTCTTACATAACCATTTATGGTTAACTCAACTCACCCACATGGTTAGAGACTTTCCCTCTAACTCAACCTCCATTTGACTCATGAGTCTCTTCAAGTATTGATTGCTTTGACCATGGTTATCCTCACTAACTCTTGCACAAAAGTTTATCCATTGGATAATGGCTTTATTCTTTCAACTCAACATTAACCTTACCTCCCAAGTTAACCCTCAAGTCATGTTAAGCATTTAATGTTTATTTCCTCTCCTCTCAACCCATCTCTTGTTGACATTTGTCATCCTAGGATTGGGTTGAAAGTCCTCACATGGATCTTAAGCCCTTCAATCCCGACCCTTGTTGAGATTACTCAATCTCAACCATCCATTGCTCCATTTTACCTATAAATAGAGCTCATTTCTTCATAATCTAGATCTTGAAAACTTGTATGCATCTAACTTATAGTGAATTTTAGAGAGCATTTAGCATAATCATTTACATTTACTCTTTTGGACTAAAATCAATACTAGATTAGATAATAATCTCATTTTTAGCTTGTTTGTGTTTACATTTTCATGAGCTTTTATTCACAATCTTAAACCTCCATAAGACATCCAAAAAATAGTGCAAAAAGCTACTGAGAGCTACACTCATTTGGGAACTTGAAGAGGAGAGGAACAAGGGAGGAGCCATTATGAATGTTTTGGTCAACATTTGGAGGAGTTTAGTTTACCTATTTTGTCTTTGCATGCTTTCCATTTCTTATTTAGTATCTCTCTTGATATGCTTGATTAGGCTATTGTTTAAATTGTGATTTCTAACACTAACTCTATACACCTAAAAATGGTCTGAAGATAATTAATTAAATAAGCAATTATTTAATTAACCTCCGCCTTTCATCTACTTATTAATAAATCTAAGGATTTATTTAATAGGTTCATTTTAATAATCCCCTTTAATTAATTAATTCCCCCCATCAAATTCATCATCAAATCCATTTCTACTAAATCCCCTAATTAATCAAAACAAATCAATTTATGAGTTGTTGAGATTAATTAGCCTTTTCTTATTATTTGAATTTTTAAATTCAAATTTTCCTAACTTCTAATCACCTAACCTAACCCCTTCTAAACCTAACTCATTCCATCTAACCTCGGCTTTAATTAACCCCATCCTAGCTTGCGCATCCTAACCACCATGTCCCCTTTACTTAGACACTTGCTCTCTCATGAGCAAAGTTTCTTGACACTTGTCACCATAGAGATGGCAAATGTTCCCTTTCATCCAACCTTTCTAGAAGCTTCTTGACACTCGTCACCATGGAGATGACATTGTCCCCTTTCATCCAACCTCTTATCCTACCTACCTCCAAATGTTCCCTTTCATCCAACCTCTTTTCCAACCTCCTCTAATTTCACCATTGATATCTTCAGACTTAATCTTGACCGTTGATTCCTGCCACCTCACCCCTGGCCTTGGAAATCCTATAAATAGACCCCATTTTAGAGCAATAATGATCCCATCTCATTTGCATTCAAGCATTGTTACTATAGGCATTGCTACTACTTACTAAGTTGCCATTAGTTTTATGTCCAAAGTCATTCTATATACTCTAGTCGGTTACTACTACTGAAATATTCAGTCGGTAAGCACAAAGCAATCGGTTATAGAAGAAAGTAGTCATAGAGCCTAGTATACACCGAGTTGTCTACCAAGTAACACTCTATGTCTACTGAGCAGCAAAAATGATATACCGAGTTAACACACACCGAGTGAAACATGTTACCAGATTCATTGAACCTAGACACACATGGGAAATGTGTTACAAGATCGAGGAACAAAGAACCGTTATCACATTGGAAATTGCACTTAAAGATTTTGTATGATCTTGAGGTCATCTATCCAATAAAATATTTTGTATGGTTATTCATTCGATAAATCATGTTTGTAAGATCGAAGCAATGAACAGATTACCGACATAAGAGATCTATTTATACAACATGAATTAAAGATCAAACAATAGAGATATATGAAGCAAGACATGTGTAATAGATAAGGAAGCACTAAGTATTGTGACTGTTAGAGACACAGAGGTCACCGAGAAGGATTTCAGAGAACAGTCAAGGAACAGAGTAAATAGAAGGGTTTACTGAGTTACTTTATGGATTACCGAGGTATGCTATAAGCAAGGTAATCTCATTTTGAGCACATAGAACCTGCTATAACATTTCAAATGTAAAGTTGCAAATATTTGTAAAGATTTTATTGTAATATTTTGAGTTGTAAGAGAAACCTTTAATAGGGTAAAAGACTCTAACAAAGTCTATAAATTGTAAAGCCTTTAACCAGGTGCAACATTTAGAGTAAGTGTTGTAAAATCCTTTAGCAAGGTAGATCTAACGATCTTGATACTCCTAACAGGGTAAGCTATCAGAAATAGATAAACATGTAGCTCTAACCGAGCAACTTTTATTATTGCAGTAGTGAAGTTGTGGGTGCCATACCCACCGCAGTTTTTCTCTCTAACCAAGAGTTTTTGCGTAACCAAAATATATGTGTTATGGAGTGAATCATGTATGATTGTTATTTATTTGTTTTAGCTTTATGTTATGTTACATCAGTTTTTGGTTTATGCATAACAGTAAAGTTATTGTTGAAGAAAAGATTTGAAGTACTGATTCACCCCTCCCCTCTCAATACATTAGCTTTCCATATTGGGCCTAACAATTGGTATCAAAGCTTCAATCTTGGAAAAGGGTTTAACAACCTAAAGAAAAAGATCTTATCAATGGAAGGCTATAAACAATCTCGAAGAATTGTGTGTCTACAAGAAGAGTTGGATCATGCTAATCAAGTGATTGCAGACATGCAAAGACAAATGCAAAAATCATTGAAAGTCAGAAGAAGATTGTCTGATGATTTGTAGGACTCTCAAGAGTTAGTGGAACAAATTGAGACATCATTTGAGAATAGTATATCTGAAGAGACTGAAGAGATGATTGGAGAACTGAAATAAAAGAACAAAGCACTGACTGATCAGCTAAAAGCAATGAAAAGAGGACATGAACATTTCAGCACACAGATGACTGAAAATCTTGATGCATTGAGGACAGTCGAGGATAAAGTAAGAGATCTAGAAAGAGAAAAACAATAGCTTGAAGCATTAGTATCTGTAAAGAATGATGAAATCACAAGGTTGATTGGGATTCAACAAAATCTGTCAGATCAATTGGGTTATGCACATCATGAAGCAAATCTGAAAGATGATGAGAATCAAGCATTAAAACTTGAACTATCAAGATTGACTGATGAACTTGAAATAGAGAAGAAATCCAAAGAAACACTGAAAAAGAGTTATTAAGCATCAAAGATGTTGGATGAGCATTTGAATACAAAAAGACCCAACAAAGTTGCAAGACTCGGTTACAAAGGAAAAGACTCTACCGAAAAGGGAATCCACACTACCGAGAGAGGAGAATCATCAAAGCAAGCTGGAAACAAGAAGAACATCAAAGGAAAGAAGCCTATTTGCAACTACTGTGGAAATCAAGGACATGCTACCAACATGTGCCAAATCAGAAAAGGTAAGCAATCGAATGTCACAAGGTCTAATGGTTATTGTTACAATTGAAATAAATATGGTCACACATCTAACCAATGTAGGACAAAGTCTACTAGCAATTATCTGAAGGCAAAATTCAAAGGGTTTTGTAAAAACTGCAATAGATATGGACATAGTACCGAGAAGTGTTGGTTTAAGCAAAAGAACTATATGTGGTCTACACACCGAGCAAATATTGAAAGCTACCGAACTCACATAGATCCTAACCGACAATATTCTGCAGTACCATGGGATTACAATACAAGGATATGGTGTGAATGTTGTGGAAGATATGGACATATAAGTGCCAACTACTTTATAAGGTTTGGAATGAACAACCGAAGATCATGGAGAAATCCTGGTATGACATGTTTTCATTGTCACAAAGTTGGACACTTGGCTAGAGATTGCAGAGATCAACCTAGAGGAGACACTGAGGAAATAAAAAGGCAAATTACAAATGATTTGGAAAAAGAAGGAAATTGTGCCAAATGTAGAAAGCACCTTATCTACCGAGTTAGGTGCACCTATTCCAAATTAATCGGTAAAGGTATGAAGGGACTGTATTCTCTCAAGGTTAAATCTTAACAGTTCCTATTTTATCATGTACTTAATTCAAAATCTGCATAACTAAAGATGCATTAGGAAATTTAAAATTTTATCAAGTCTTTTGGAATCCTGTCTAGTCGGTAAATACAGGAAGTCTGGCTACTCGGTAAAAGCATAAAAAGGAAGTGGTACCGAGTGTATTTAATGTTTTCTGACCTAACTGCATGAAGCTCGATAAGGTATATTGTGTACTTAAAGTTTTTGCGCGGTCATTTTACACTTACTCAGTTTTCAGAAAGCAGAGCAAAGCGATTCAAAGGTGATCAAACCTCCTCCGAAGCAAAATTCAAGGTATTTACATCAATCACAACGCATTGTCAAGCTCGTTTATCGATCATATCAGTTGTGAATATCTGTTTTACATTTGTTAAGTGGAAAGCGTCTATCATTTAAAAGCTTTCAAACCCTAAGAATCTTTTGTTAGTATTTATCCAAAATTTGAAATGGCACCTAAGATCCAGAAGCCCATTGTTGTTGAGAACATTGAAAAGCCCTCACTGAAATACTCTCTAACTCCCAAAGTAGCATCTGAACTGGATGATAAAACTGCATTTTCACTCATTCCGGATAGGGTTTTAGTAGTTGAGGATGTCAGATTCTTCACTAAGTGTCGTATTGAGGAACTAGGTCATGTTGAAATCAAGGACACATATGATGAATTGTGTACTGATGGGAAATTGGATAGCAAGTATGAACACATTAAAATCAAGGGATTGACCGAAGCCCTAACCTATCCCTGTGTCTTCAAACCCTAGTGGGTCAAGTTTGTTTTGAGCAGAGTTCATGATGATTTCATGTGGTTAGAGGAGCAACCATTCAAGATCACCAAGGAAATCATTCATTTGATCACCGGTTACCCTATTTTTTATCATGCCCGAGCTCAGAAGATGATATCACAGAAGGAATTGATCACTTTAACCAGAGTTGAATCTGATTGCAGAGGATTGAAATTGAACAATGTTACAGATGCAGAGCTGAAGTTTGTCATTAGAGTCATAGGTTATTGTTTCTTTCAATCGGCAAGGGAAAACAGTGTACCCTGTGCAACAGTCAATTTAGCATATAAAATTGTGAAGAAAGGAATAAAAATTGATCTATGCGAAGTATTGTTGAAAAACCTGTTTGAGAATCTAAACACCATAAGGAAGCCGAAGAAGAACAACTCGGCTAACACACTGAAGTTTGGATCACTTTTGGTATGCATGTTTTTCTATTTTGAGAAATTCTTTCCATCAGTTGATAATGTAGTTTGGGAGCTACACCGACCAATCATCCATCAAATCAATGACTTCATCAAATGGCTAGGTGATAACTTCAATGATATTATGGATGATTACTTTAGCAAGTTTCAAGAAAAGATGCATAACAGGTATAAAATTCCACCCAAGTTAGTAGAGAAATACAATGATGATATATGCTTTGAAGTGGACACCGACTACTGCTATGTTAATGTTGTGGAACCGAGAACTCAATCTTTGCCACCTATGGGTTATGAGATTGATTTTGACATCACACAATAGTAGATAGGTTCTTTTCTTATATTACCAAGGCATGCTACCGAGCTGAGATACAGTACATATGAAGAAGTTAAAGAGAAAGTTAAGATGAGCATTGTAGTACCAAAGGCTACAAGGAAAGCAAAAAAAATGATCAAGGAATTAACAGAGAAATTTGGAGAAGGTTCTTCCTCCACACCTGTCAAGGGCACTGTAGTCATCACCGAGGAGGAATCTAAAGCCCAAGAGGCAGCTATTACATTAAGCACCGAGTTGCCTAAAGGGAAAGTTTTGAAAAGGAAGAAACAAGATACATCAAAGGTATCACCGACTCCTTCAGTAAAGCGCCCAAACACAAGATCATCTACAGCATCACCGAGTAAGAAACCAAAGAATGTTGTCACACCAAAGATAACAAAAACTTATAAGAAATCTACTCCGAGACTCATTTTGACTAAAGAGTCCAGTGACACCGAATCTGAAGACAAAAGTAAATTTCAGATTGTCAAGAGTAAAAAGGAAGAAGTACATAGTGTTGATAATTTTTGTGCTAATCTAAAGCAATATGGTGGATTTGGAGCATTCAAATATGTAAAATATGACTCCAGATCTGATGCAAAAAAGAGACAAATTGAAGAAGCCATAATCTACACTCTTCTGAAATTCTGATTGGTCCCATTGGAAGTAACTAATTCTCTTCCAAAAGAATTGTATTCGCATATTGATAACAATTGGAAATATGTCATGGACTCAGAAAAGAAGATGGGAGAAAGAAGTCTGGTACATCTCTTTCCAGACATGTTGGTAGATGAGATCAATGAACATCTGAAAAAACTACTGTAGTCACATAAATCTGTCCACTTAATTAAATGAATACTTAGTATTTATTTGATTATTTAACCATCAATTAATAATTAATTAAATTAATATTTAATTAATTCATCTTAACCCTCTTCTCCTATTAATTAAATAAATTATTCAATTTATTTGATTTAATTCACTTAACCAAATTCATACCATTAATTAAATAAATAAATCATATTTGTTTAATTAAATCTTCTCTCACATTTAAATAAATTAATATTTATTTAAATCCCACCTCTCACATTTAAATAAATTAATATTTATTTAAATCCCCCAAAATCCCACCTCTCACATTTAAATAAATAAATCATTTATTTAAATCACCTTTATCCTCCACCCACTTGTATTTTCCTACAAAAGCAAGTTGCACAATTATTTTAAATAAATAATTTATTTAAATCACCTTTATCCTCCACCCACTTGTATTTTCCTACAAAAGCAAGTTGCACAACTATTTTAAATAAATTATTTATTTAAAATCCTATTTATCCTCACCCACTTGAAACCTTTAATGGTTTCCCTTAAAGTATTCAAACTTGATGGCTTTAAAGTCTTCAAACTTGATGGCTTCCTTCTATAGTCTTCTTAAGACTTTAATGGTTTTCCTTAAAGTCTTCAAGCCTTTAATGGTTCCCCTCAAAGTCTTCAAGCATTTTAATGCTTTATCTTCCTTTTTTTCATTTAAATAAATTAATATTTATTTGAATATTTATCCAAATACAACTTGCACACATTTATTGAAATAAATGAATTTTTATTTTAATAAAATCCTATTTTCCCTCACCCACCAAATCCACTTGCAAAATCTAATCCCCTTCTAGATTCTTCTAACCCCTTCCTAATTAACTTAATCCATCCCCTAATTATTGTCACATTCCTAAGCAAAATGGAGTCACTTCTCAAAGCCTAAAAGTCTTTGATAACCATTAAAGGCTTTCAACCTTCAACCACTAAATGTCTCAAAGTCTTGGATAACCTTTGAAAGCTTCCAACCTTCAACCACTAAATGGCTCAAAGTCTTTGATAACCATTGAAGGCTTTCAACCTTCAACCACTTAATCCCCAAAGTCTCCAATAACCATTAATGGTTACCTCAAACCCTCCCACATGGTTAAAACATTTGTTTTGACTCAACCTCTACCCAACCCAAGGGTCTCATCAAGCCTTTAATGCTTTGACCATGATTATCTCTTAATCATTTGCACAAAGGTTTATCCTTGCATTAACTCCTAATCCAGTGGGTAATCCTAATTTAGGCTTGACCCTTACCTTCTAGATAACCATGAGGTCTCCTCAGGCATTTAATGCCTCCAACCTCTTCTCTCAACCCAATCTTATGTTGACACTTGTCACCATTTCATTGGTGCAAATTGTGCACATGGATCCCCAACTTTCAAGCTTGACCCTTGATTAAACCTTTCAATCCTGGCCATCCATTGCTCCATTTTTCCTATAAATAGAGCCCATTCCTTCATAATCCAGATCCTGAAAACTTGTATGCATTTAGGCTATAGACATTTTTAGAGAGCATTTAGCATAGCATAACTAAAATCTTGTCTTTTTGGTAAAATCAATCATTTTAGCATCAATAGCATAGTATTTAGCTTTTCATTTCATATTTGAAGCTTAATATTAAATCTCAATCCTCCATAAGCATCCATAGTGCAAAAAGCTGCTGAGAGCTACACTCATTTGGGACTTGGAGAGGAGAGGAACAAGGGAGGAGCAACTATGAGCATCTTGATTAGCTATTTTATTCTATGTTTATATGCTTTCTATTTCATGCTTAATATCTCTCTTGATATGCCTGTTTAGGATAATCTTTTGTTGCTAACACTAACGTTTGTTTCTTGTGCTCTTGTGTGTGTTGCCATCAAACAGATTTTCTAATCCTTTTTGCAGAGCATCAACTACCACACAAACTTCCTAGTCAAGCAAAGAGCCTTGAAATTGATGAATGGCCTTTATTTGGATGTAGAGAATGAGACCAAAGAAAAATGGCAAGAAATATTTCGAATCAAGAATGATGGTGAGCAAGTTGAAGTTGAAATAGTTGATGTCATCGAGCAAGATCCTGATATCACCGAGCAAGACCCTGCTGACACTATACAAATTGATGAGGATATCATGGACACCGAGGCACAAGAACAGGACATGATAGAAGGGAATGCATATGCCAAACTGGTATCCAGTGAGTCAGTTTTGGAACAAGTTCAGCCCTATCCTCCGGTCACTTAGCCTGTTTCAACCGAGGCCCCTCAGGATACTGAACAAGGAACAGAGGGTCACAAGTCTACAGAAGGAGAAGCTACTTCTCAGGCAGCCAGGGAACAAACTTCTCAAGCTCCTTCTAGCACTAAAAATGTTACAACTAAGACCCCGAGCAAGGATTCACCGCAGGCTACATCAGAGGTTCAAGAAATTGACAAAAGTGTTGCCTCTACTGAGCAACCTACCGAGGGTCAACAAGCCTCCCAAGCCATTGTATTAGTTCAACCGGTGAAAACTAACGAAAAGAAAATGAAAAAGCATAGTTTCAAATTAGATTTGTCAAAACCAATAGTGTTGCCAAATGTAGACATATCCGAATTAAAAGGGCAAGCACTCATTGAATTCGATGAACTATGCAAAGCCAAAGCAGAATAGGAAAAACAAATGGCTATTCAAAAGACAAACAAAGTACTTCAAAAGGTGAAAGCACTATTAACAGATATGCTACCTGAAGCTACAGTGACAAAAGATGCAACCATCCATATTCAACTGGATGAACTCCTAACTAAAATAGAGACATCTGGAGTAGACGCATCTGAATACTTGAGCAAGTTAAAGGACAAAGAGCTCACTGCAAAAATGATTGAAGACGTACAGAAAGCTATTGCTATTGGCAAAGTAAAACTTGTCAAATTTATTGCTGAGTTGTCCCCTCAACTCAAGCACATTCTTTATTTATTTCAGAAAATCTGTACATTCTCTTTATTCATTAAAGATATCAAAAATAAAACAGAAGTGATTGAGAAAGAGATCACCGATCTCTCAAATAAGTTGACCACTAAGTCAAATTCTATTCAGAATTTCTATACCAAGCTACAAAATCTCATGGCTCAACAATTGGAACTTAGGAATGAAGAGCACAAAATAAGGATGGACATTATGACTCTTCAAACCTTATTCATTCCACACTTGTCCTCCGTCCAAGAAGATATCAACAAGGCTACCTCCCTATCCACTCAACCAGAGGGAAGCACATTAGATGGACTAATTTCACTGTTAGCTGACATTACAGCTCAGAATTCACTCATGGATAGTGTCAAGGATGCCCTCTCTACTGCTCTTACCAATGCAAGGACAAAGTACAAATCCATTTTGACCAGTTGCCTCCACCGAATGGTAACTAAGTTTTGATGTTTGTCAAAAAGGGGGAGTATAGTATCAAAGTATCAAAGGGGGAGTGTAGTATACAGGGGGAGTATACCGAGCAGAACAGAGTATCCAAATGCACAGTTAATTTTGACAGGGGGAGAAATGAACCGAGCAGTGACAACCGAGCAATTAATACAGAATATTGATCACAACACATGCATAATCAAAGTTTTGTATAGTATATTGATAAGGGGAGTATATCTGAATACACTATTTTATTGACAAATGTATATACTATCTGATTAGTCAAATTTTGTAAGTATAGAGATTTTTGAGTTATGACTTTGAAAGAAGTTTTGTCAAACATCTCAACTAATGTCAAAAGGGGAGATTGTTACTACTTACTAAGTTGCCATTATTTTTATGTCCAAAGTCATTCTATATACTCTAGTTGGTTACTACTACCGAAATATTTAGTCGGTAAGCACAGAGTAGTCGATTATAGAAGAAAGTAGTTACAGAGCCTAGCATACACCGAGTTGTCTACCGAGTAACACTCTATGTCTACCGAGCATCAAAAATGATATACCAAGTGAAACGTGTTACCAGATTCATTGAACCTAGACACACATGGGAAATGTGTTACAAGATCGAGGAACAAAGAACTGTTATCACATTGGAAATTGCACTTAAAGATTTTGTATGATCTTGAGGTCATCTATCCAATGAAATATTTTGTATGGTTATTCATTCCATAAATCATGTTTGTAAGATCGAAGCAATGAACAGATCACCGACATAAGAGATCTATTTATACAACATGACTTAAGGATCAAACAATAGAGATATATGAAGCAAGACATGTGTAATAGATAAGGAAGCACTGAGTATTGTGACTGTTAGAGACACAGAGATCATCGAGAAGGATTTCAGAGAACAGTAAAGGAATAGAGTAAACAGAAGGGTTTACCGAGTTACTTTATGGATTACCGAGGTATGCTATAAGCAAGGTAATCTCATTTTGAGCACATAGAATCTGCTATAACATTTCAGATGTAAAGTTGTAGATATTTGTAAAGATTTTATTGTAATATTTTGAGTTGTAAGAGAAACCTTTAACAGGGTAAAAGACTCTAACAAAGTCTATAAATTGTAAAGCCTTTAACCAGGTGCAACATTTAGAATAAGTGTTGTAAAATCCTTTATCAAGGTAGATCTAACAATCTTGATACTCCTAACAGGGTAAGCTATCAGAAATAGATAAACATGTAGCTCTAACTGAGCAACCTTTATTATTGCAGTAGTGAAGTTGTGGGTGCCATCCCCACCGCAGTTTTTCTCTCTAAACAATAGTTTCTGCGTAACCAAAATATATGTGTTATGGAGTGAATCATGTATGATTGTTATTTATTTGTTTTAGCTTTATGTTATGTTACATCAGTTTTTGGTTTATGCATAACAGTAAAGTTATTGTTGAAGAAAGGATTTGAAGTACCGATTCACCCCTCCCCTCTCAGTACATTAGCTTTCCATATTGGGCCTAACAGGCATATGCAATTTTAGTTTATCATTTGAGCATTGTTATCATAGCTTAATTACATCATTTTAGCATATTTTCTAGCATAATTTGCTTATCATCTAGCTTAATATCATCATTTCTAGCTTAAATGCATCATCATTATCATCTTAAATCCTCCATCTAGGTGTAGTCAAGTCACTGGAATTTGCCTAATCAGATCTGAGAGCAAAATTCATACTCGCATTTACTAGGAGGCGATGGATCGCTTAGCTATGGTTTTATCTTTCTTTGCTTTAAATTCATTAACCATACTTTTAATGATATATTGAGTGTTTTATGTTGCAGCTGCAGGTATACACTTCACAGGCATGCCACTAACAATTGGTTTCTTGCTTGTTGCTTGTGTTTGTCATCCTAACAATCTCCTTTTTGCAGAGCATCATTTGGTGAACCCAACGTGAATCGAAGACGCAACCTCCCGACATCATTTTTTTAAACTACTAACATTTTTCCATGTTTTAATTGACACACAGATCGCGCTTTAGCGCTTTCGTTCCCGCTTTAGTGCCTTTGAAACTGGGCACTTTAGCGCTATTTTTCCTAATAATAGCGCTATTAACCCTTAAATAGCTCTATCGTATCTTGTTTTAGCGCTTTTGGCTCTTTGTTTGACAAAATTAATTCTATCTGACAGAGTTCTTTTAGCGCTTTTGTCTCTTTTTGTAGCGCGTTTATGTTTCTTTTAGCGTTTTCGCTGGTTATTTAGCGCTTATGTTTTCACACAGAGTAGCGCTATTGTAACAGAGAGTTGTAAAAATAATTTTTTGTAACCGAAAGACCAAAAAATTAGGCTTGTGGAAGCCCACCAAAAATTCGGATTTTACTAACCACTTGGTTTTTGTGGAGATTTAGACTAAACCCCTTTTTTGCAAGATTTTTTTTAGGAAGTTAAATTGTGTTTGCTAAACTCTGTCTTTAAAGTTGGGTTTAAAATAAATTCACTTTCTATTACAGCTTAAAGGAATTTACTTCACTTCAATTTGGGTTTTAAAATTAATCACACTTTTTCAGTTTGGAGCTCTAAAAAGAACCACAAACTCAAACCCAACAAATTTGATTTTTGCAAGTTAGGATTCATTTTATTTTGGGTTTTAAAACAAGACAACACAAATTTCATTTCTTGCATCAAACTAAAAATCACAATCAACACTTCATTTGTGCAAGTTTAAAAAAACCCTCAATTTGTCACAATTTTCAAAGTTCAAAGCGATTTTACTTCAAAGCAAAACGTGTTCTCAATTCAATTGACCAAGATTTCAAAGTTCCTAGTTTACAAAATATTTTGCCTTTCAAGTTAAAAAGAACACCATTTTTGTTGGAACATCTCCAAATAGTTAGATCACATTGCAATGAAAATCAATTAAAAAGAACAAGTGTTTTTGGTGATTGGCACACTTGTGCAAAGTTTGTCGATTGGTCCTACTTCTAACACACACTATTCTCTCCCTTGGCTTTCGTGGTCCTAGGTGCAAGAGAAAAGTGTTAGTAACACTCAAAAATTTATCTTTTTAAGAGAGGCCTGCCAAGAGACACATCACTCTTAGGAATGACCTTGCACAGTAAATCCTTCGAGCCATTATAGAAATCAGGTGTGAGTGAAAGTTATAGCCTTGGGTATAGTTGTTCCTACATTGTAACTTGCTGAAAGGACATATGAGCCCCACCACAAGTTACAAGGCTCTTAAGTGAGTCACTGCAGAATGAACTTATGTCCAAAAACATCGAAAATTACTAGACACCTTTTTATGTAGAAACCCACCCATTCTATTGATTGAGAATATTTGTGATAAATTTAGTGCAAGAGCATAGATTTTTTTTCTCCCAGGATACTCACCATACATATTTCCTTGAGTAGAAATAGGGCTTTTTGAAAGGCTACTTGTTGCTTGATAAAAGTGGTGACTCCCCTATCATAGGGATCATCTAGCTGTTATGCTCGCACAAGACTTAGTATATCACATCCTTACCTACTACGACGAGATTTATAAGGTATGTAGTACCAAAGTTGAAGAAATATCAAGATGTGGGCTGAAGTTATCGCAACTGGCCATTTGACCTTAGGGATAAAATGTGTTTGAAGTGTCTTCGATTTGTATCAGACCAATGATAAATTGAGATGACTTTAGGCTTTTGGAAAAAATACACAAAAACATTTGAAAAGGGGTCAAAAAGTTCAAAGATTGGGTTGACTTAAACCCACACTTATTTGTGCCTTTTGAGGCAACATTATTGTGTTTGTATGCTTGCTCTATTTTCTTGTCAAAGAAAATCAAAACCAATTCAAAAACAAGTATTCATCCAACACAAAAATTTCAAAACCAACATTTGGCAAAGATCAAAATAAAAGTGCAAACAAGATATCAAACTATATGACCATCCTTCACATTTTGACAAGGAAGAATCTTCATCAACATATCAATTTGAAGAAAATACCATTGAGCTCAAAGGCTTTCATCAAAAGAAGGAATTTTTTCTATCTCAATAGACAAATTTTTGTCTCGCATAGAGCCTTCTTGCATCACATGTGTCTATATCTTCAAGGAAAATCCAACGAGTTTGATCAAGAGTCTTTAAACAGTCGACCTTTTACTCAATATAGAGCTTTGAGTTATCATAAAAACAAAGGAGGCAAAATCAATCCTACCTTCTTTCTAGACATTTGCATTACATATAACATAGCTCGAGAAGAACCACCAACCCCCGAGAGAGAAGAGGAAGAATTTGTCCCATATGTAACACACAATTTTTATTGAAGTTAACATTCCATCCATTCATACATCATCAATCCATTCCAACTCTCGAAACATAAAGAGGTCTTGTCCTAAGTTCTTTTTAGATATTGCTTGAATCAAAAACATCACATCACTTTTTAAGAGTGTCTCCACATCTAGGATAAACTCATCCTAAGAGGCATTTCTACATAGGTTAAAACTAGTCTATGAGTGCATCCTCTCATTACTAGGTAGCTTGGTATGTAACACATCTCAAACTTTGCTATAACTTATCATCTCAAACATTGTCAATAAAACACAAACAAGCAATTCTTAGCACTTTGGTAACATCAAACCTTTAGTGTTAGAGATCCATATGCTAAACACTTCACCAAACATTTATCTCTCATTCCACCACCAACTCATAATCATTTTCTCCAAAATTTAAACAACAACTTTCAAACAAAATGGCTCAAACTAGATCAAGGACTAGACAACTAGAGATCGAAGAGGAAGAGGAGGAAAATCTCAATGAATTCCAAGAAGCCCTTGGAGGAAACACAAATGATGAAAATCCTAGTACTCCCACTCCTGAAGCAATAGAAAGGGCACAACACAACCCCCTCTTCAATCGACTTTTCAATGAAATCCTCAAGAACAACGTTGATGCTCACTTTTTAAGACTTGCCCAAGAGGGAGCCAAACTACCCTCTGATTTTGATACTGCATAATTATGGCAAGCATCAGAACACCATAGTCATAATGAGGGTGGAAGAGGTTGAGATAAATTCAGATATGACCTTCATCAAGGAAATCCTCCTCCTCCTCCTCCTCCTCCTCCTGATGACATTCACATGTTGAGGCAACAAGTCAAGAATCTAGCCCAACAACACCATAGTGGTGTGAAAACTACCCAATTTCCACTTAATGATATTTGTCCCTATCCCTTTGATAGAAATCTACATATGCCACCTTTTCCATGAGGGTTTGAAACACCTAAGTTTGAAAAGTATCGGGGAAAAGGAGACCCTTGAGATCATGTCAGGGAATTTCACTCAGCTTTCCTAGAAGTGGCATATGAAGAGACATATCTAATGCGCCTCTTTCCTCAAAGTTTGGGAGGGACAACCACACAATGGTTTTCCCGACTAACAGGCGGCATTAGGACATTCAAAGAACCGGTCCAAAAGTTCATTGCACATTATTCACACAACATAGAACATGATGTCACCATGGCAGATCTGTGTAACACCAAGCAAAAATCAAGGGAGCCATTTTTCAGCTTTCCTGCAACAATGGTGTCAAATGTCTAGCAGACGTTCTCTTCAACTACCTAAACGAGAGCTAGTGGAAATATTTATTTCCAACTTGAACAAAGAAATGGAATTCCATCTAGACATGAAAGGCACAGAGTCCTTTAATGACATGATCACCCAAGGATTAAAATGCGAATGATCCCTCATCAAAAAGGGGCTTATCAAGATATACAATGAACTAAAAGATAGCCCTCGCTCGCACTTTAACAGTGATAAACCTAGCTTCTGGAATAAAAACAAAAACATCATCAATGACTGGGTTGTAGATGCAAGGACCATCAAGAGTGCACAACATATGGTCCGATTTGTGGGGCAAAATCCCCCTCCTAAGAACAACACGGCTGCTCCTTCACAAAATCAAGGACACAATGCACCACAAGAGGAACTGAGACAACGACAACAAAATTATAAACCAAAACGTACATACACTCCCTTAGGGGAACCTATTGATACAATATTATGTTAATTGGTCTCTTCAAATCTGGTGACCTTACCAAAGACATCTAATTACGAACCTCAGGTCAAACCTCCATGGTGGAGGGATAATGAACATTGTGAATTCCATCAAGGGAAATGGCATAAAACAAGTAATTGTCATAGACTGAAAGATCTTGTTCAAGATCTTATTGACCAAGGAGAGATTGAAATTGAAGGACACGACCCAAAAACCTCAAATAATGATCATCTCATGTTTAAAAATCCACTTCCATCACAAGATCAAAGGGGTCCTTCCACTTCAGGACGAAACACATATATAGTTGATTATACGCGAGCTGCCTATACTTACACTATGAATCACATATATGATGCTGATGAACAAATTGTAACCATTAAAATCAAAGATCCAAGCCCTACCTGCAATGTTGTTACACGTTGTAGCAAGATCACCATTAAAGCAGTTCCACAAGGCACAACATCCATCCCAAAGCACTATAACCTTGTGGAACAATTAGATAAGACGCCCGCACTTATATCCATCTTAGAGCTTTTGCACTTATCCCCATCTCATAAAACAATCTTGGATCAAGCTCTCTAATAGGCGTCAATCCCTGCTAATCTAAATACAGATCAATTTCAAGCTATGGTTGGTAATCTAAGGTCATCACCATGTCTCACTTTCTTTGAAAGCGACAATACATCCTTCCAACAACCTCATAATGCCTCACTCCATATTGAAGGATTTATCAACCAACATAGGATCAAGCGAGTCTTGATCGACAATGGAGCAGACCTGAATATTTGTACATTACAATTGGTCACAACATTGGGATATGCAATTAAATCAGTGGATCCCCGCAAAAAGATAACAATAAAAGCCTATGATGATGCAGAGAGTTCTTCAAAAGGAGCAGTTGTGTTACCAATCCGAATGGGCCTAGTGGCGAAGCACATCATATGTCAAGTTCTAGACCTTCCTATGTCATATAATTTGTTGTTAGGAAGACCTTGAATACACGCCATGCAAATAGTTCCATCCACCTATAACCAATGTATCAAGCTCCCTCATAACGGTGTAGAAATTACAATCCTGGGCGATGCAAATCCATTTGCATATTGTAACAATATCAACCATTAGCCAAAGATCATTGTTCCCAACAACAGAGAAGTTATCCCATCCACATAATATGTAAGTCCAGACTCTCTTTCCAGTTCAAACACCACTATGCCAAAGCAAGAGAAGCTAAAAATGAAAATGGCAGAGGAAGGTCCTGGGGAATACAATCTAAGACAACTCTTTTGTGTTGGGAAACTACCCACTTCCCCTAGAACTCATGGTAAACCTCAAAGGTTACTTCAAACACCACTGGCCAAACCAGCATGCACTTTGGTGCCTTTTATCCTTGGAAAGAGTCAAGAAGAAGAGACGAGAGATGAGGACTTAGCAGAATGGATCTATAAAGACCCTATCACCATGCAAATCCCACAAGCTAAGCTTCCCACAGATCAATATGGAAAAGGCCTTACCATTATGCAAAGAATGGGTTATGATGGTCAGCGTGCTTTGGGACCTCACAAGCAAGGATGACATGAGTCATTGTAGCCTGAATTAAAGCCTAAAGATAACACTGGATTAGGCTTTCAAAAGGATACTCTTCCTAATCTCATATTCAAAGGGAAACCCAACAAACCTCTATATCAACCTAGTACTCTAAAGAGGCCACCCTTGATTATATCAACAACACCAAGAATAGCACCAACTGCCCCAATGAGGATGAGAATCCCAACAATACCATCCATAGCACCAATCATACCACCAATCAAACCAACAACCCCATCAACAACAACAACTACATCAATAGCACCATTAGCAGTATCAGAACCCTCAACAGTATTGGCAACACTGACAATTCCATCAAAAGCAACAAATTCAACAATGCCAATACTCCCAGTATCGGATTCAATGATCCCAATAATCCTCCCCGCAACACCAACCATTCCATCTCCAAAGGTACATCAGTTGATCACACCTGTAGTATTTGACTCAAAGAATATCTCGGTTTGGTATAGTAATTAGATACTGGACAATGACTCAGAGATTGACTCACATGAGTGGGAATTTGATTATGTACATCTCTATACTTCAGATGAGGAAGACGCGTCACTACCTCCACCTCACAAAGAAATCCCTGTTTACAGAGAAGCACAGATTAAAACCTCTTGGGTTCCTGAACTACAAACACCTTCCACAGACCCTACATCAAATCCTACGCCTGATTCTGACAGGGAGAGTACCATCAATGACCTTCACCACAACGTCTTGACCCTCACTGCCACATCTTAAGAACTTAACCTAATCGATGAGGTAATGCCCATTATCCATCCTGAACTCATCTAATGGAACCAACCTAATCCCCCATGTCTTGACCAACTCCAAAATGATGAGGCCATCATTGAATTTTTGGAACTACGAGATAACATACCAAGGGAGGATCACAAAGCTGGATTCACCATTGAACTTAATAGCGCAACCTACTTCGAGGTGGATGCCAAACCTTTCAGCTGCAAAAATATTACAATAAAACATGGATATTCCAATGAAAACCACACTATGGCACTGTTTGATCCCAAAAAAGTAAAAAGAAAGAGCGTATCCAATGGTGAAAACCTCTCTGAGGCACCTACGGATGAAAGGTTTGACATTCTCCTTTCTAGTACAAATCAGGAATGATCAACAATCCTTATTGAGGAAACAAAAGAATTCAATGTGGGGACTCCTGAGACTCCTCACCACATACATCTGGCATCTCTTTTAACTTCAGAGGAACAATCTAAGTTTGTAAAGTTCTTCCAGAAGCGTCAGATCAACTTTGCATGGTCATATGTAGACATGCCTGGTCTTGATCCTGATTTAGTCATGCATCACCTCACCGTAGCAAAAGGAGCTAAACCTGTCAAACAAAAGCTTTGCAAGATGCACCCCCAAATTGCGGTACTCGTCAAAGAAAAACTTAAGAAACTCCTGGATGTTGGTTTTATTAGACCAATTGATTATGCAGATTGGATATCCAACATTGTACTTGTCAGCAAACCAAATGGGGGCATCCGTATCTGTACTGACTTTAGAGATCTAAACAAGACATGTCCTAAAGATGACTTCCCCCTACCAAACATTGACATGATCATGGACCTAACAGTAGGACATGCCATGCTTTCTCTTATGGATGGCTTTTCAGGGTACAACCAGATAAAGATCGCACCAGAGGATCAACATAAGACAACCTTCCCATGTCCATGGGGAACATATTGTTGGAATGTAATGCCTTTTGGTCTAAAGAATGCAGGAGTGACCTATCAAAGATCCATGACAACCATCTTTCATGATATGATGCACACCATAATGGAGGATTATGTTGATGACTTATTGGCAAAATCCTTAACAAGAGAAGCTCATCTTGCAATATTAGATAAAATCTTTGACAGACTAGAACAATATCATGTTCGAATCAACCCAAAGAAATGTGTCTTTGGAGTAACCTCAGTGAAGCTTCTAGGGTACATTGTCTCAAGTAAAGGCATTGAGGTCAACCCAGCAAAAGTTAAAGCAATCATGGACATGCCACCTCCAAAGAACATCGGTCAGCTAAGGACATTACAAGGGCGACTTCAATCCATCCGAAGATTCATTGCACAACTAGCAGATAAGTGCCATCCTTTTACACATCTATTACACAAAAACATCCACTTTCGATGGGATGCCAAATGCCAGCAAGCATTCCAGATGCTTAAGGACTATCTCATGAATACACCATTGTTGATCCCACCATATCCAAGTGGACCTCTATTGCTCTATATCTTGACAACAAATACATCATTAGGAGTACTACTGGCACAACACAATGCAGAAGGGAAAGAGTGTGTTGTATACTATATCTCTCACACACTGGTCGGCTATGAACTCACTTACACACCTATTGAGCGAGATTGCCTAGCAGTAATCTTGGCAACCAAAAAACTGAGGCACTATTTGTTAACGCATAAAGTACAACTCATTGCTAAGATCGATCCACTAAAGTACCTACTCAACAAAGCAACATTGACAGGTTGCTTGGCCAAATGGGTAATGATTCTGAGTGAGTTTGACATCGAGTATGTGGACCGTAAGGCTATCAAGGGCCAAGTTATTGCCAATCAGTTGGTCGATGCACCCCACATAGGCACTTATCCTCTTATTTCTAATTTTCTAGATGAAGAGATATTCATGATCACACCAGCACAACCATGGAAACTATACTTTGATGGTTCATATACTAGGCATGGCTCGGGGGCAGGCATTTTGTTTATCACACCTCAAGGTGACAACATCCCGAAGTCTTACAGGCTAACTTTTCCATGTACAAACAACATAGCAGAATATAAGGTCTTGATCACAGGACTCAAACTAGCCATAGAATGGAAATTGAAAGAGTTACAGATATATGGTGACTCCCAATTGGTCATCCGACAAGTCATAGACGAATATCAGACCAAGGATGATAAACTCATGTCATACAAGCAAATGGTGGGCAGTTTAAAAGCATCATTTACTACTATCACCTTTGATCAGATACCTAGAGATCATAATCGATCTGTTGACGCCATGGCTACCATTGTATCTCTCCAAGATCTTCCACATAATTCGACACGCTACAAGTTCTTGGTAGAACAACTTTGGATTCCCACTTATGATATCCTTGAATCCTAGATGATATGTCTCCTTGTCGGTTATGAATCCCCATGGTATGATGAGTTCTACACCTACCTCCGCGATCACACACTTCCTCCTAACTAATTGAATAACCAACATAAAACCTTCATTCGCCAAACCGCTCAATATACCATCATTGTTGAAACCCTATACCAACACAGTCTTGATGGTACTCTCCTTCGATGTTTGGAACAAGATGAGACAACAAAGGCCTTGGAAGAGGTACATGAAGGAATTTGTGGGACTCACTCAAGCGGTCCTTCCTTAGCAAAGAAGATCATGCACGCTGGATACTATTTACCGTCCATGGAAAAAGACTCCTACTATTTTGTCAGAAAATGCAATAAATGTCGAGTTCATGGAGACCTGATACATGCACCAGCACAAGAATTGCAACCAATCACAACACCATGGCCCTTTTGTCAATGGGGACTTGACCTTGTGGGTAAAATTCATCCATCTTCATCCAACGGCCACAAATTCATCATTACCGCCACCTAATACTTCACAAAATGGATCAAAGTTGTTCCACTTACCCAAGTCATCGACAAGCAGATCGCCTCATTCATCCTTAATTACATCATCTGCTAGTATGGTGTACCCATGTCCATCATCACAGATAACGGACTTCCTTTCAAAAATCAGGATGTCCGTGAGCTTTGTGAGAAGTTTCACATCCAACACCACTTTTCCACTCACTATTACCCACAAGGAAATCATCAGGCCGAAGCATCGAACAAAAACATATTAAGAATTCTCAACAAGACAGTCAATGATGTCGGTCGTGATTGGCATTTCAATTAAATCCAGCACTATGGGCATATCGAACTAGCATTCAAACCCCTACAAGCGCCACTCTCTACCCACTGGTCTATGGCGCATAAGCCATCCTTCCTATTGAAGTTGAGATACCATCTCTATGGGTTTCCTTGCATAACCTCATAGATGGTGAAGCATACCGAGTCTCCCATCTTCAAGACTTGGAACTACTTGATGAAAGGCGACAAGCTGCATACAACCACCTCAAAGCCTATCAACAATGCATGAGAAGAGGCTATAATCATCGGGTTAAACCTCGTACATTTGAGGTAGGTGATCTTGTTCTCAGAGAGAATCCTCGTAACCAATGAAATAGAGAACATCAGGGAAAGTTTGAATCAAACTGGTTGGGTCCATATGTTATCACTGTTGTATTTGGGTCTGGGGCATATTAGTTGGCTACATCAGAAGGAGAACCACTAGTAGATCTGATCAATAGCATGCACTTCAAATGGTTTCATACATAAGTTGTACAGAGCATCAGGCTCCAATACATATCAGAAAAACACCAAAAACATTCAGATAAATGTCCTGAAGAAAATACAAAAAATCAAAATAGTAAAGAAAAATCATGCATCCAAACGGTGAACAACCACTCTGGTGGCATCTTGGGTAAGTACGATGGTGAAAACCTAGCAAACAGGCACCACTTGTAAAGGCTATGGATCCATTGTCTTTCAGACTTGTTGTGATCACATTCATTACATCCACTCCTCCATCAGTCAAACCATGGCTTGTTATTGATCTGCAATCAAGGATGGTACTTCATGCGTCTTGCATCTCGCTTTTTCATAGTCATGTCTAAACTAGGGGCGACGCTCTTAACCTATTGATGGAAGTAGATTCTGCATTACTTATGATTCATTGAGTTCTTCATTCAAAACTGTCTCATAAAATCTAAAAACATTCAAAACTGTCTCACAAAATCAAAAAACATTCAAAACTGTCTCACAAAATCAAAAAACATTCAAACAACTCAATCCAAAAACATCATAAAACATCAAAAATCGATCAAACACATGGCAATGCATAAAAATCCTTTGTACGTACGCATCAAAGAAGACATTAAAACAAACATTTTGCGCCACTCAAACAATGATTGCTTATCACATCGACCAAACAATCAAAAATGTCTACACACAACTGTCTTAACAAGGATGCATCCTTCCTTACCAAAACAAAGACATGATAACATTTTCTTTGACAAGAAAATTATGTTTAAGCTATCAAGTACTTAGTCAGTTTGATAAAGTTATTTATTCATTTATATCAGGTTCTTACGCTACTTCGGGATATCCACAAGTGATTAGAGCAGCCAGGATGGTTCCTAAGTATCATTTTGTTTGTTATCTATGAATTATTCCAATGAAGTTCTGGGGCATGTACTAATGGTGTCTACGTGGGAAGTTCACTAAGCTACGTGATCATATGCAAAAATCTAGTCATGGATCACTATGGCTTGCTGACTACATCATATACCTCGACCATATGAGCATGAACCATTATCTTCTATCTATATCTATGTTGCTTGCTTATAGGTACAATGCTCCAAACTTGGTTCCTACTGCCTCATCCAAGATTGATACTACCATTTCTCAATGATGAAAAATAAAGCACTATGGATCGTCATTTCATCTCATCTGTTTATGTTGCATTCTGTTGCATATGACCAATTCATTATTCATAATTATGGTTTTTTATGCAAGTGTGAACAAGTTAAAAAATGATAAATTATTTAAATAATCAATCAGTCTTGGATACAATCAGGGCAGAGTTCTTTGATACATCATCAGTGCATTATACAAATTCTCATCAACTTGCATTCATCTATCATAAACGCAAGATATCATCATTATCATTACATTTAGTTGCATTTAAATGCATCTAGTTCATTATCATTTACTTACATATAGGTTCATTACATCCATTTTAAATATTCATTTAAGCACATTTAATATCATTTAGTTGCATTCATTATCACTTACTTGCATTCACATCATTACATCATTTCATCATTGCTCAATAAAGGCATTTAGATTCATCTGTATAAATTTCCCATCATTTACTACCATTATTTAGCCATTAAATGTACATTCATTTAGTCATCTAGGTACAATTATATATATTTTACATCATTCACAATCATTCATCATAATTTAAGTTTGTTTACAATACATTCATCTAGATTCATTTAGTTGCATTCATTTGCATTTATCTATCTATTAGTTAAGTACATTCATCTATCAATCCAGTATATTCTTATACTCATTCATTTCATTCTCATCTTTACAAGTTTCCTCTGGATTCATTAAAAGATGCATTCATATCCTTTTAATTGCATTAAGGTGCAGTTATTCATTATCCCTTAGTTGCATTATCATTACATTATCATTTCACTTAGTCATATTTTAAATCATTTAGAATCATAACATAAACATTTGTCTCAATATTTGTTTATTCATTTTTACAAGTGCATTCATTTAGAAATCATCACATAAAAATTTGTACTTTACATTTGTTTATCCATCTTGCATTCATTTTTTACCATCTATACACATTTACATAAACCATTCAATTCATCGCATTTCAACATATCAAAGACAACTGCATATCATTATTTCATCAACATAAACACAAGTGCTATCTATCTCATAGTTAGCCTCATTTCATTATGCATACATCATCATCATGGCATTCCATACATAAAGCATTACAACAATGAATCATACATATATTAACTTGCATCCACATGTTAGCATCACATTCATAAACATGCATATAGACATCATAAAATCATCATAATATGCATGTAGAAATCATCTCATCATCATATACATCTAGCAAGTAAAAACATCTATCTAAGCATAAATCATAAATCATCATCCTACATAAACCTATACATATCATCAGCATGTATATCATCACAAAATATGGGATCTCCTCATATATCACATCATATATCATCTCGCAAAAACATACATGTATCAGAGTACAGTGACGTAAAAAATATCGGCTACCAAGAGCCATCCAAGTCATAGTCCAAAATAACAATGTAATAAAATACATAAGGATTTCTCAAATGGTACTTTGGCCAGATGCTGCACCACCATCACCACTTGCTCCCCCACTACCCCCTGCACCAGCCGCACTATCTCGTCATGGAGGACCCATCACACCACCATTGCTCTGCATCCTATGAGACCACTCTGATCTCGCTTGACGCATCTATGAATAGCTCAGTGCCTGCTAACTGGATGGCAGCGCCTGCTCATATAAACCCTACCAATAATCTATCTCTACTTGCACTCGCCGTATCTCCCTCATCACCTCCCCAGTAGGACCCTATTCTCCTACCCCAACTCATACTATCTCCTTTAGCTCCATCAATCTCTCCACCGCATCATCTATCTCCCGCAGCACTACAGTCAACTCTGACTCCTGTGCAAACAACTGAATATCTCTAACTGCAACCTATGCCTCCATCTCCTCCACCCATGCCTCGACTACTGTAATTCGAGTCTACATATATACTAGCATATGCTCTCGTGCATCTCCCATCCCCATCGGATACTCTCCTCCACCAGTAGCTCCCTTTCCTGTATCCATAGGTGCCTCTCCCTCCCCCATATCCCTGCCACCTAATCTGACTCCTCCCTGCATCAAAGGCCCCTGTGACAGTCACAATGGCTACCCGCCTCTCCCTCTCCATTGTAACCGTCCACCATCACCACCTCCACCTCCAAATCCACCCCTACCTCCAAATTCACCACCACCACCACCTCCTCCTCCTCCTCCTCCGCCTCCACCTCCATCACCACCTCCTCCTCCTCCATCACCTCTACCTCGTCCATCTACTACAAGTCCTTGACCTCCTCTCCTCCTCTGTCTCTATCTCCTATCATCCTCAAAATCTGGAATCGGCTCTACTGGATCCGATATACGTGGAATAGGATGTGCAGTAATATATTGTGTGTACTCATCTGTAACCTCTGCATCTACAACCCTTGGCCTCATATGCCATGGTCTCGCCTGTAAAGTCCGAAACTCCGCTAACGCCTGATCATATGGTAACACTGGCCCCCACTGGAATCTCTACCATACCGCCCGTGCATACTCCCCTGATCCACTCGACAATCCCTGCCTCTGACCGAACTACCTCATCACTCTGCCAGGTACCTATCTCTCCACATTGTAGGATGTCCTACCAATCAAGTACCGTGTCATAAATACATAAGGCAAGACCTCTGCATCATCATCCTAGGGCTCACACTCAATATAGGGCCTCCAGATCACTATATCTAGATCATCTAATGCCCATCGCCACCACTCTAACTTCCCAGGTGGGGCTGACTCATAATACCTTCGTAGATATACACATAGGGTTGATCTACTGCCCTAAATCTCAAACTAATAGGTCATGTCACGGGTAGGTGCTCCCATGCCTAGATATACAGTAGAGTGATCCCAACTCCTAGAGAACTCGTCTCTCGGTACACCACCTCATGCAGATCCCGATATAAATGTGTCAGAACGCACAGTCCCCATGCAAAGCAGGTCCCCTCAGTCACCATCTAATCTATTACCTAGCCCCAACCCACGACCAGTCCATGTGATCGTCGATCAGGGCATAGCAGGCCCCCAACAA
This sequence comes from Cryptomeria japonica, assembly GCF_030272615.1. Lineage (NCBI taxonomy): Eukaryota > Viridiplantae > Streptophyta > Pinopsida > Cupressales > Cupressaceae > Cryptomeria > Cryptomeria japonica. The sequence continues at coordinate 630,156,791 of NC_081405.1, read as the reverse complement.
TCCCTGATAGTACAGCTGGAAGTGGCTCATATAATGCAGCTATCTCCTCCCACATTACCGAGCCATCGTGAATAAAAACATCCTCATCAAATATTCATTGCACAACTGTTGTCCCCCATGCTCGGTCATATGTCACCAGATCCCCTCAAATATGGATGTGTAAGATCCATCACACATCCTCCAGTGTCACGGTCATCTCCCCCATAGCTAGATGGAATGTGCAAGTCTCGTTGTGCCACCGCTTCGCTAATGCTGTCATCAGGCCATGATTCATCTGAATCATGGGCATGTACATCACATCATATAGGCCTATTGCCGCAATGCAATCAATCTCGGCCTCCATCAACCGATCTCTCAATTACTGCGTAGCTGGATGCCTCTCCCGCATCTGTAAGATGGGAAGATCCTCCTACACATCATCACACATCCACATCATCATCAGTTGTTTTGTTTCAAACTTTCTAAAGTTTAAACCTAGACTATCAACAGATACTCTGATCAAGTATCTTCGGGTCTCAATAGGTAAGCAATCATGGCAAACCTAGACTACAACAGACATTTATCATAATGACCTAGTCTCAACGGGGCTGCTATGGTTCAAAACAACTAACCTATCCATCCATCCACCATCGACATCAGGAGATCATTTTTCTAACATTGTGGCATCTATTTTTCAGACAATAGCGCTATTCTTCTAACCATCACGCTAAAACAACTACAAACTAGTGCTAAAAACCAATAGCGCTAAAACCACTACACAACAACGCCATTTTTGGGCAATAGCACTACAAGACTGACTTGATCGCGCTAAAACTACAATCGCGCTAAAACAATTGTACAAATGCGCTAAACCTTGCAATAACGCTAAAACCACTATGCAATAGCGCAATAACGACACAAAAGTGCTAGTTAAAGTGACAACAACGCTAAAACACAATTGTAGCGCTATTGTCTTGACTCAACTTGGACACTGGAAAAAAGACATAAAAAATACACAAAAAGCAAAATCTCAAATTGGCGTACCACTAGTCCGTAGTCATCTCCCCGCTGGAATCGACAAACCCGCTCTAGTTGATGATCTGCAATCGGTATTGGCATCCTGACTGCTGCTCGCTCTTTCACCAAGGTCACTATCAGAGCTCTGAATCACTGTGGAGATGGATGCAAATGAACCCGTTTTTACCCCTTCACCCCCATATATACCCTTTGCCCTAACCCTAAATGTTACCTCGCTCACCACCGTGGTCCCCGTGAACTTCCAGCGCCTCCTATTTCTCCATTTTATCTCCCAATTCTTCTATTCTTTCACCGTTATTGCTAAATTCTTCTCTTCTACCTCCCCGCCAATTCTCGTTCTTTTTCGAGAGATCGCCCGATTTTTCAAAAAATTTCAGCCCATCTCTCGAGGGGGCATACCACCCATTAAATTAACATTTATGGGGCATATTTCTTCACACCTATTTTTCTTTCTTTGAAACGACACGATAAACCACACCATCTCAAAGAAGGGCAAATGTAGTCACATAAATCTGTCCATTTAATTACATGAATAATTACTATTTATTTGATTAATAAATCTACTAGCCAACAGTTAATTAAATTAACATTTAATTAATTCATCCTCAAACATTCTCCTATTAATTAAACCAAATTCACAATCAATTAAATGAATAAATGCTATTTATTTAATTTAACCCACTTTCTTCTTTTAAATAAATAAATAAAGCATTTATTTAAATCATTAAATCCCCCCCCCCCCCACTTGCATTCTCCTACACATGCAAGTTGCAACCACAAGTTGAAATAAATTAATTTAATTTTAATTTAAATCCTATTTTCCCTCACCCACCAAATCCACTTGCAATCTTAAATCCCCTTCTAGACCCTTCTAACCACTTTCTAATAATTTCTAATTAGCCTAATCCATCTCCTAAATATTGTCGCATTCCTAAGCAACTTGAAGTCATTTCTCAAAGCCTTCAAAGTCTTTGAAAAACATTTAGTGCTTTATGTGTTCAACAAGCTAACCCCTAAAGTCTTCCAAACCACTAATGACTCTTACATGACCATTAATGGCTCTTACATAACCATTTATGGTTAACTCAACTCACCCACATGGTTAGAGACTTTCCCTCTAACTCAACCTCCATTTGACTCATGGGTCTCTTCAAGTATTTATTGCTTTGACCATGGTTATCCTCACTAACTCTTGCACAAGAGTTTATCCATTGGATAATGGCTTTATTCTTTCAACTCAACATTAACCTTACCTCCCAAGTTAACCCTCAAGTAATGTCAAACATTTAATGCTTTTTCCCTCTCCTCTCAAACCATCTTTTGTTGACATTTGCCATCCTGGGATTGGGTTGAAATTCCTCACATGGATCTTAAGCCCTTCAATCCTGACCCTTGTTGAGATTACTCAATCTCAACCATCCATTGCTCCATTTTACCTATAAATAGAGCTCATTTCTTCATAATCTAGATCTTGAAAACCTGTAAGCATCTAACTTATAGTGAATTTTAGAGAGCATTTAGCATAATCATTTACATTTACTCTTTTGGACTAAAATCAATACTAGATTAGATAATAATCTCATTTTTAGCTTGTTCATGTTTACATTTTCATGAGCTTTTATTCACAATCTTGAACCTCCATAAGACATCCAAAAAATAGTGCAAAAAGCTACTGAGAGCTACACTCATTTGGGAACTTGGAGAGGAGAGGAACAAGGGAGGAGCCACTATGAATGTTTTGGTCAGCATTTGGAGGAGTTTAGTTTACCTATTTTGTCTTTGCATGCTTTCCATTTCTTATTTAGTATCTCTCTTGATATGCTTGATTAGGCTATTGTTTAAATTGTGATTTCTAACACTAACAATTGGTTTCTTGCTTGTTGCTTGTGTTTGTCATCCTAACAATCTCCTTTTTGCAGAGGATTAGATATAATAGCTAGCCATGAACTAATAATTAATATGAATTTATGACATGTCTTTGAAAATCATCATCATAATTTTCATATTGAGGCAAGTTAAGTTTTTACATTTTCCTCTTTCCTAACCTAGTGAAAAATTTGGAGGTAGAGGGTATGGTCCTTGCACCCGATTTTAGCTCCTTGCTTGGCATATAAGATTGTGCATGTGGCTCCACCCTGCTAGTAGATGGTAGTGGCTTCTTCTCCACCATATCAATGCCATCAAATTCAATCTCTCTTGCTTCTGTCGCAAACACATCCTCCATAGCTTGCCTCTCAAAATCAACAATCTCACCATCTGTAAACACGGAGACCTTATTATCCTGCATGATCTAGTCAATGTAGGGATCAATCTCATCCAAATCAATAAGTTTGTTTGATTGGTCTTGCACCTTTCTTGTGTGAAGTTGAAGGTTATATTGCACAAAAACAAGATCATTGAGGCATTGTTGATTCAACTTATTATGTTTATTCGTGTGTATGGCATCAAACAAACTCCAATTGCATTCACAACCAAAAACACTATAAGGTTGAGATAAAATTCAAAGAGCTAGCCTTTGCAAATTTGACAAATTTCAACCCCAATCTTCCTACCAAAAACTTGCAAATAAGACATTCAAGTTTTTGTAAATAAACAATATTCTATTAAGAATTTTAATTTATAACTTGCAAGATATAAGGCTTCACTTTTTCTTACTTGGTGTTTGAGTCTCTCTTTCTCGTATACCTAATTTTAAATATAACAACCTCCCCCTAACTGCCTTATGCTCTTGCAACTCTAAATTAATGAGATCTCTCATTGCAATTGTAGGTGTCATCCTCTCAATATGTGTGGATAGGCCCTCCATAACTTCCCAAGTAGCATTTGTGAAGATTAGAGAGGAATAAAATGGGTTGAGATAATACTCATGTTCATGAATGGGTTGATGGAGTTGATTGTACCACCTTTGATCAATGATCTCGCTAATAAGGGCAAATCTGTTTGCACCCCCATGTGATAGTGTTGGATGACCCATTTGGCTCTATCCATTGCCTCATAAATATATCCCACTGCATTTTCCTTGCCATCCACTAAGAAAAAACCCTCACTTATGACTCAATCACCTACAAAGTAGAAGAAAAATTAAATTACAACTTACAATGAAACAAAATACTTTTGAAGTTAAAGTAAAAGATTCAATTTAAAAATTAAATTAAGTTGAAATCACCTTGACAATCTCTAATGCTCTAGTAGCAAAATCACCATAAAAAAATATTTTGGCAATCCTTTCTCCATCAACCTTCTTTGAATATGTTGACTCTACCCATGACTCAAACATTGCTTCACGAGAGTCAATAACTAGTAATACTTTGCAATATTAGAAAATTAGTCGCAAACCTTGTAGCACCTAACTCTTTCCTCTTAATGTGATCTCTTATCAATTTAAAAAGCACATATATATTTATAAGTATATGTATGTGTGTATATATATGTATATGTATGTATATATGTGTGTACATATATGTATATGTATGTGTGTGTAAAAAAATAAAAAAATTGATAAATCTCTTAAAACAATTTTTCACCCAATCAATTTTACCTATGTCCTCCGATATCAAAACATTACCCCATATATATTGATATTGTTGAGATCTAATTAAAATCTCCCCTACCTAATACAATTTTCCTGATATTTTGAAGTACATTTTACAACGGCCAACTTTAGGCCCGGGCGCTCACCTTTCTCCCTGCAAAAATATGACAAATGCTTTTTTCAAATGCCCGCGCCAACGGCAAATTCGTGCTATGTTTTCATCTCTCACGCTTAATATCCTGTGAATGTAAGGAGCAGGGTTCACATTTGAAGAGGCATAAAACGGAAATTCTTCGATATTTTTTTCCACATTTTAAGAATTCGAGCTGAGAAGAATTCGAACTTCTGCTGAATATGGGGCTGTCAGGGGATTATTCCTCGGAGATTGCAGGTGTGGTGTTAAAATTATTCTTAAAATGTATGGTATTTGCGATGGGAATACTCGTTTTAAATACAATTTCAATGTTACTTCGTTTTTTAAAAAAATTTGCGCATCTAATGTTGTCTTTGCACAATATACCCTGTTCAGGGAAATTTATGAAGGCAAAGGAAAGGTTCTTTTAAGGTTGCACATACACTCTGAATTTGAATCCGAGACTTCAGCCAAGAACAAGATCTCCACTGCCACGTTCTCTGAGGCATGCTTTTATTGCTACCGTGCTTCATCATATGAAATTTTATTTTAAAAATATGCTATATCCTTTAGTAGATTTTAATATTTATCATCTTAAACAGCACTTTGTTTTATACAATGTATGCATCATCCAGGATGTTGACACGTAGTGCTCTTGTATCTGTTTTTCTAGTGCAATCTGCAGTTGTCTTATGCCAGTGGCCCTTGGCTATTTTCTTTGATGTGACCTATATTACATATATTGGGTTTTAATTATAAAGCTATTTATGCAAATCAAAGGAACTGGAAAGTTAGATGGTGCTGAATCCCTTGTTCAGATTCAAAGAAAAAGTTACAAACCCCGGAGATCATGAATTCAAGGCTGAGGAATACCTTACGATACAGCAGGTTCAAATGAGTGTGAAGTCTGATTGGATCTGCTTAGCATTGGTCGTAGTTGTCCTGCATTCTTTTACTCAGCAACTTGGTCTTCTGATTCTCTTCATGCAAGCACTGCAATGATAGGAATACACTCTGTAGTTATATCATTTCATCTGTAGAGTCTATCATCCTTTAGCTATGTAGTATCAACAATTCTGTAGTGAATCACGACATTACAGTGCCCGCTATTGTGCGGTAGACATGTCCCCTATCGACGGAATCTCCTATGGAGTACCAAGTGCAATGTTACACTCAAAGAAGGAAGGGTTTGTCACATTAAAGACGATAATTGATCAGAATCATGACAACAGTGCATTCACGGCCCAACTATCTATGTTGATGATCATTTCTTTTGGTAACACTGATTCCGAGCATTGTGACGATCTTTGTTGTGCATTCAATATGAATCTTGGAAATCATTTTGGCAAGACTTACTGATCAACATTGTCTTTTGTGATATTATTTGTTATAGGGCAAAAGACTTTAGTGAGCAAACTGTTGTGACGTTTTCACACATCGCCCCATTGCCAATGGGAACCCCCACTTTTTGCTTTCAGGCGTAGTTGTTTTAGCTGGTTGTCTAGCTTAGCAGTGGTTTCCTTAGTCTTCAACCTCTTGCTTGTGAAGGAGTGCAATGCCTTTATTGTCACGATGTGATCAAGTTAGGTGGTCTAGCAGCAGTCAGGTCTTCCTCCAGACTAGTTTGAGGTCTTCTCAGCTTTAGGTGCTCAAGTGATAGATGGAATCCAAGTGATAGATAGAGGTCAAGGTGATCATTGTGTGATGCTTCATAGTGGGTCGAGCCAGGGTATGAGTCTCAAGTGTGATAAGCAGTCAAGCGAGCAAGTGGATATCTTCGGGATAGGATGAGGAAGTGAGGATTGATCAAACCTCCGTGATGATGAAAGGAAGAAAACACCAAGTCAGCCCTATGAGCCAGTCACTCTACATTTGGTGAAATCAGTGCTTGATGAGGAGCAACCAAGGTCTTGATGGTGATGTTGAATGGAGGTGGCAATGAGTAAGTTACCCCTTGAATCCTTCAAAGTTTGCAAGCAAAGGCAATGAAATGATCAAATTAGGCCAGCATTGAAGTGGTCAACTCAGAGTGAAAGGAATAAAACTTCCACTTCACCTCGACATCCACAGCCTTCCACTTCCACTTCCACTTCCACTTCCACTTCATGCCCAAATCCACGGCCATGACTGATTTTCCCTTAAACTTGGCAATGAATTCATCTCACTTTGAAAGTGAAGAACATCATGATACTTGATAAAACAAATGGCTAAGGTTGATGAAGGAATGAGGGTTATAAATGAGACCAAAAATTTGGAGAAGTTATTGACTTCCACTTACCCCTCAAAAGCCCGGCCATTTTTGAGAACTTCCACTTACCCTTGAAATCCACAGCCATGAGGTGATCCTTCCCTTACACCCTCAAAACCTCGGCCATCCTTAAGCAGTTCCTTTGCACCTCCAAAAGCCCGACCATCTTGACATTATTCCTTCACTTGACGAAATCCACGGCCATGAAGTGATCCTTCCCTTACACCCTCAAAAGCACGGCCTAACTCAAGAACTTCCTTCATCCCTCCAAATCCACGGCTGGAAGGAAGTGGATGACAACTCCAACGTCAGGAAGAAGATTAAGATAAACGGGACTTTGTCAGCAAGCATAAATGGTTTAGGCAAACATAACTTGGAGAAATCACCAAAATCTTCCCTTGCAGCCTCAAATCCACGGCCGTTTTCATTTGTTCCACTTGCCTCCCAAATCACCGGCCATCATGAAGAAATTCCCTCACATGCTCAAATCCACGGACTTGATGACATACTTCCTTCACACCTTCAAATCCATGGCCATGAAGTATTCCTTCCTTTGCATGCTCAAATCCACGGAAGTCATCAGCAGGTTCTTCCTTAGCTTGCTAAGATCCACGGCAGTCTTGGTGAAGGGCAGTAATTTGTTTACCACTTGGAAGAAACCCCAATCAGACTGGCGAAAATGAGAAATCAGACCTGTAGAACAGAAAAAAAATCATCATTTCACCATCATTTAGAGCACATATCAGGTTGAGGGTTTGTGAAGTCTGTCCATACCATGTGTGTTTGATATCTTCTTTGTTTATTTTGCAGGTATGATTGAAGAAAAAGAGAAGGAACTGGCTGCAAGCAACATCAAGGTCTGATGCAGGAAGCAAGCATGTGGAATGATGGAGAGAAGACATTATGACTTGGAGGGATCAAGATATTCAAGGTTCGAGGAATCAAATACAAGGATGTAAATGTCCCCACTTTGATATACAAGTTAATGGTAAATAATAATAATAAAATTTAAAATTAAAATATACAGGTTTAATTAAATATAATTAAATTTTAATCAAGTTAATGAATGGTCAAAAGACAAGAAATGAAAAGTTGTGACTGCCTGAAACATGATATATAAAAGGGAGAAGAGAATATCATTTGAGGGGGATAATTTGGGGAAGCAGAAGTGCAGATCTGATTGTGAAAGGTTGTGTCCCTTTCAAAGGGCAGAAATAATGAAGAGTTGCACTCTTTCAAAGGGTGCTAATGGTGAAAGGGTGTGTCTTTTGCCAAAGGGCATACATGATGAAGAGGTGTGACCTCTCCCTCACATTGGATTGGAGGGTATAAATAGGAGAAAGTCTCATTTGAGGAGGACATCCAAGGGAGATCAATTTGGAGAATAATTTATTATTCTCAAAGGGCAGCAATGGAGTGATGACTCATTTCTTTTGAAGAGGTGTGACTTCACACAAATGAAGATATAAAGAAGAGATTAATTGAATTGAGAAGAGAGAATTGGAGGAATCATCTAGAAGATCAAAGAAGACAAGAAAGTCAATGGATCAATATCTAATATCAGAATTAATAAGGGTGAAAATTAGCAGACTTTGATATTTACAAGGGCTAGATTTAGGGAAATCCCAAAAGGGGAAAGTCCAAAGGACTTCACAATGCAAAGGAGGAGGTCAGCATATTCACTTTACAACTTCAGCATCATATTGATAGCATGAAGGAATCATGACAGGGAGGTGTCATCAGAGGAAAGGCGCTACAAAGCAAGTGTAGAGATCAACATCAAGGAAGGAACATATGACTATCTTGAATTTCCTTCGGAAATCCAATAATACTTGGTGGGATAAGGAGGTAATCTAAGATAGGAGGTTCAAGATGGAGAGTAATGCAATAACAAGTTCTAGACAAAAGGAATGAGTTTCCATACAAGAGAAAGAGAACGCAAAAGTGATCAAGTTGGAGAGGATGATGCAACTTGGGAATATCTCCCACCATCATCTCATACATCAGGCGCTTGGAAATATTGAGTATTAAGAGATATTGCTCAATCACAAGCACTTGTGATGAGTTACAAGAGGACTAAGTTGAGGTGGTACCCAATCATCTTCAATCCAATCACATTCCAAGTGGAGGCGTCTAGATTCAATGCACTTGACTCATCCAATGAGGAGGATAACTACCACATGTGGAGCCACAAATTTCGATGTACCTAGCCTCATCAATCATTGGTCAAATATTAAATGTTATGTAATGGGTGTAACAAACCCTAATTAGGGTTTCTATCTTTCAATCTTGGCCATTGATGTGGATTTGATCCTAGCCATTCAATTGCATTGAGAGCACTATATAAGGCTTGCTCTCCTCATTTGTAAAGGTTAATAAAAGAATAATTAGTAGAGAGCAGCAGGTAGCAAGCAGTTAGGAGTTAAAGTAGAGTAGGAGGAGAAGGCAAAAATTGCGTCCAAGCTTGTAAACAAACATCCTTTTCATAAAAAATATGGTGGAAGGTGTTGTTTCTTCTACATATTGCATAATTTCTTGTTGTATCCTCATGTTAGATGAAGTTCATTGATTGTGATGGAGTAATGTGTGGATGTTGATAATTCCTTGGTTCATACTATTTGTAGTTGGATGATTTTCAATTGTAGTGCATAGTTAGCTTGAACATTAAAATGTGCTAAGTTCAATTGTGGATATGTTTGTTCAAGTTGCGCTAGTGTATTGGGTATTTGGATAAATGATTCATGATATGAAAACCTTTCAATTCCCTTGGAAGATTGCATCGGTTTTGTGTAGTTGTTGGCAACATGGCGAAGCAAAGCTTGGTTAAGGAATGTGTCCATCTTAGCATGATACGGTGCTATCATTGATCATAGGAGCAGTGTAGTTTCTCTAAATCCTTAATCTTTTTATCTTTTTTAATTCAAGTCAATTAGATCTCAAGTTCCAACCACATTCAAGAAAGAGTTCAAATAGAAATGTAAGTCCCCCTTGTGATTCCAGCAATGTCACATCAACCATTGAGCTTATCCGCATGTCAAGACCTGACACTTGGAACCTTGGAGTCACCTCAAGTGATCACTTAGTTCAGCATTTGAGAATATTTTGTTCAAGAGAGGATAAGATACCTTGGTATTTTATTCTGTGTATGAGGTGCATAAAAAACACATCAACACAAACTATCTAGACTGTTCTGGTCCTTGTCATCATGTTATTGTTTGTAAGAGATAGGCACATTTACTCGTTTGGCTATGTATGGTGGTGTCTAATTCTCCCATCTTTTTCTGTTGTTACAGGCTTAACTCAGCCTTCTCATTTGATTACTATATATTACTTGTGTGGTCTCTAAGTTAGGTGCAAACTTCTGTATATGGCTTTTTTTCCATTCATCTTCTTGATTTAATTTCTACTGCCTTATTTTCTTTGAATTAATATTACTGCATTAGATATTAGTTTAGAGTTCTCAACCTGATTCCATATCTGTTGTATTATATAGAATATTCACACTGTTAAATTGTATGGCCTCACACACTACATATTTACATCATTGAATGCTTTTAGTATATCATTACATAACAATATCACACACCATAACTACCAAATGTTCATAAGGTATGATTGTCCTCCACACTACAACCAGGAGAATGGATTGTTCTGGCATTGGTACATAGAAGCAAATCATGCCTCTATGAATCAGGTCTGCACATAAGGAACATAGAGTTTAGCACAGAATTCTTCCTATGAGCCAGTCTAAGGACTATTGTCTTTTCTTGTATTATATCCAATTAGCATTTTAATTGACAGGAAAAGAGATATCCACTTAGTAATGTACACACATTCATTTATGAAGCCATTTAGAAATACAGATATGAACCAGTAAGAATAGTTGTGGACTCTATGACATGACTCATCATCAACTAATTTTGATCCAATTTCAAGCCTACGACATACAGGACAATGGCTTCATGATCCATTCAGATAACAAAGTCTGTGCCATTTGTGCTAATCTAGTTAGGATCCCAGTCCCAGCCTGTTTCTTACATATCAGTAAGGCCTTCTTTAATCTGCTCAAAGTTAGCCCATAAAGAAATAAAAGTCATGAGTTTATTGTGATTAATCACAACTGCACCTGTAGGCTGATTAAATGGTTTAAAACTTTGTGGTTTTTCAGTTTCTTGGTCAAATGCATGTTGCCCAATAATTCGTGAGAAAATCCTGAATATATCATGGATTCACAATTGTTTTTTTCTGATTTTATTTGTATATCAAATGGATTTTCTCTCTTTTTCATTCTGCTCCAATTTGAAAAAAAAAATTAGACAAAAAATGTGTCATAACCCCAACACTAACCTGTTTTTTCCGATGACTGTAATTCTAACCCTCACCCATTTTTTCTCATTTTTTCTGATAAATTCTTAGCAGGATTTTATATATCCCTTTGTTTCTGGCACTTTTTATTTGCACTTCTTGTTGTGTATTTTACTTTTCAGTTACTAAATATTTTGTTACCATCTCTAGAATTTTCATAGAGAAATTAACATAATGCCTTTTAAATGATTCTAGATATCGAGGAGTTGCTCTGTTTGTGACTTAACAATCTGTCATGTTCTATTTGGTTTGCTGAACCCCACACTATAAACTTTTCTAGTTGAGAATTTTAATGGGGATGGAGTCGTAAAATATTCTTGTCATTATATCTATAAAGGGGACCCGAGATTGCAAATTCCTTTCAGGGATTAGGAATGATATATGATCCTATACCTCGAATTCTTATAGGTAAGGCTATCAATGAAAGATGAATCCTTCAAATCTGAAATAGGTGAAAACTATTTGTTCTCTTGTATTAATTCAAAGCATTCCATGCTTATAAACTCGCATGATTTTAAACTGAATTTCTTCTTATGGCTTCCAAATGTAAGTGGAGTAATGATAGACGCATAACCATCACTCCTTTTGATCATCTTTCAATGATTAATACCTAATAATGTGCATCACATTTGCAGAAATATAAATTCAGTCATAAGCGAAGTACATGTGCCAATCATTAATGAAATCCAAGGACATTAAACATAACTCAGACTAGAACCCCATGGTATGAGGGGATTGTTTAATTTCCTCTAGAATGCAAGTTATCCTTCTATAGTGTCTTAAGTTTTCTTATTTTTTGACATAGCTGAGCATTGGCCACTCATGGTGAAAATTCAAATTGATCTTGATCTTTTGAGGTGTTAAAATATATAAGCTGGATTTAAATGAGGAAGTGACAATGGGCAGTGTTGGCAAGTAAAATCAATTAAAAATTTTGACTTTACAAGCTATCTCTTACTTATTTCAAGAAAAAAACAAACTTATTTACAAAATGATGATGAGCAAATGTCAGTCTTGTAAGTCCATATTGTGAAAATGTAGTGCAAGTTGGTATCCTTTATTTTTCATTTCTATTGTCCCTTCTGGGTCTTGGTCTCATGCTATGGTTTTACAATTTGGTTTATTTGGCTATATGTGTTGACAATTTGAACAAAGATTTGCGATATCATTGGACAACTCTTTTGATATGGTATCCAATGATGTTAATTGCTTGTCCTTATGATTCCTTGTCCTTATGATTCTTGTATAATGTAGTTCTTTATGCATCGTTGGTGCTTTTTTTCACATGTTATGAGTTCCACATGCCTCAATCATCAGCCAACACATTAATTGGTTGTGCAGGTTTAGAACCAAACTCTCTTGGATTGAACCCCATAATACCCACAAGCTTGAATAGGGAAGGCCATGGCCTCCTTTCCTACAGACATCATTTGCTTCAAGATTCTAACAATTAGTGATCTTCTATATTATTTATATGATAAATGCTCAAGTTCTTCCAAGAGCACCAAAAGAAAAGTGATCAACCCCCTACTTATGGAAAAAGAAGAAAGTGGTTGCTACTTGAAGATCAGTATTCCATCTAATATTTACTTTCATTTACGAAAGGAAAAAGAAAAAACGATATTTGTTTTGAATGCACATTTTTTTTAGAACAACAGAATTCAAGAAACAAAAACTCTATTATTGGTTTGCTTAAAAAAATTCTCCAACTTGGGTTTGGTTTGTATGTGATTTGGGTGTGTGGTCCTATTCATTATGGGTGCAAACACGGCTTTGTACAGTGCACACATGTTCATCTAGGTTCGCTTTGTAGCATGCCCAAGCAAATTTGGGTGGGTTCTATAGGGTCCAAGATGAATTTGCAACGAACAAGAAACCAATTTATTTTATTTTTACTTGAATGGTAGTGTAGAAGTTGGTCATTATTGTTTGTTCATCGAGTGGAAACATTGAGTCACTTTTGTGCACGAGCATTACCCATTGGCCAATGTGCTATTGCGAGAGATTGAGGAGATTTCTAAAGAGGCACCCTCGTGTTTCATTGTGCTCAAGATTTTCATACTTATGAATAATACCAACAATTGAACAATATTACTCAAAGTAAAAGTTAAACATCCACATCAAAGCTCAGGCTAACTTTACACATTAAAGAAAATCATCCATCCAAAGAAAGTATGAGCAAAAGTTTCACCAATCTAAACTATCAGTCCTTCATTCATCTAACAACTTGTTGTGCGTTGCACGCGCTCCCTGTCGCCGACAGGGTCCCCCTTCCTGTTTTGAGCTTTCCGTTGTTGCCCTGCTGAGTTTCGCACGGAGTTTCTCGTGTCTCTTCGAGCGAGTCCGCGACTGGCCCGTAAAGTGATTTATGTTAGAGTAATGAGCCGATGAATTTTCCCGGCTAGTCCAGCTCTCGGGCGTGAATGCCAAGAGTTTGTTCAAAGTTTTGAGAATCGCCTTGGGTAGGCGTAAGGTAGTAGGAATTGGCGAGGCCCGCCAAGCGAGAGCAGTGCGCCTAAAGGTCGCACGAAGACCAAAGTCGTCATTTTTTCGCACAAGAGCTATGAAGCGGACTGCATAAGGTTTGTTGCCGTGATGTTTATAAGATCTGAATAAGAGATGATGTTTGCTTGCTGATGAACGATCGAATTGCCTGACCAGAATGCCTTAGAATTCTGAAGCCTCCTAAATCCAAATTTGTGGAATTTGGCAAAAGGCTAGTCTGAGGTCCGACGTTTCGCGCAAGTTTTCAAAATTGCCTAAGGGGCAAATTTCAGACCCAGAGGCCCAAAGGGGTTAGAATTTCACTAAGTTAATCTTGCCAAAATCGCCCAGGGGGCCGAATTTCGGACCCTGGGGCGAAAAGTTCAAAGTCTCATGCTTCCCATTTGGTCCGAAAATAATGTGAAAGCCTTTAAGTATTGCAAAAGATGGTTCCAGGTCTGAAAATTGCTAAAAAATGTCCAAATTCGGACCCTGGGATGAAGGATGGAGGGTGTAAAATGCGAAGTTTTCCTCAGGCCCCCAAAACGCCTTAGAACCCCCCTATTTTCGGACCCCAGCTCCGAAATTTGAAAAATGGCAAATGTAAAAAGCACGCATATAGGCGTTCAGGTCCGAAGTTCCTCCGAAAAGCACTTGGGCGTCCATTTTCAGACCCTAGGGCGAAAGTGTAGGTGCAAAATGTCGCAAGGGGTAGCTCAAAGTTCGAAAACCCTTAACTCGCCCTTTTTCGGACCTTGGAGTGAATTTTAAAAATGGAGATAAAGTGCGAAGTATTCCGAAGATGCTAAAAACCCCGAAATCACTTAAGTTTTCCTTTTCGGACCCTAACGCGAAAATGAAAAGTGGTGAAATCGCGAAATTCTCCAAAAGTGCCCCCAGCTCCGAAAATCACTAAACGATAATATTTTCGGACCCTTGGGATTAAAGTGAAAACGCAAAAAATTTGAAAAGGGACGCACTTGGTCCGAAATTCGCCAAAGTGCTCCTAGCTCCGAAAATCCCTAAGCAATTATATTTTCGGACCCAAGCTCTGAAATGAGAGACAATGAAAAATCGCGAAAGATGCTTTGGGGTCCGAAAATCGTTTAAAATCTTGAAGTCCTCCTTTTCAGACCTAGGAAGCGAAAATTAAGAAGGATACAAGTGTTGCAACTCGCTAAGGAAAATTGCGAAGACGCTCAGGTTCGAAGTTTTATTTACGGAGGAGGGCGAATGCTCCGAAGATCGAAAACGCCCCAAGGTCCGAAGTTTCGGGCGAGGCGTTGAACTCTTGAAGTCTCGAAAATCGCGAAGGGTGGCATAGTTTAAAAGGTTGGCATAGCTTGCGAATTCATTCAATCCTCCGAAGTTCTATTTGCAAACACTCTGAATCCTCCGAAGTTTTTTTTTCGAATCACCAAAACCCTTCCTTGGGTAGCAAATGCATCTAGCGTAAACTGCATATAGGCATCGAGCTCCAAAATTCCAAGAATCGCCAAAATCGCGAAGGGCGCCATGACTCCAGGGTTTTGCAAAGCTTTGCAAATAACGTTCAGGTCTGAAATTTGTCTAAATTCGCGAAATACACTTCACAAACCCCATGCCTCAGCCGATTGAAAAAAAAATCGTGAACCCTCCAGCTCGTAGAAGACGTCCAAGCTCCAAAGTTTTTATTTGCGCATATAGGCGTTCAAGTCCGAAGTTTTCCTCAGGCTCCAAGCTCCGAAATTCGCCAGAGGTGTGCAAATCACGAAATATAAAACGCGAGATTTGCGAAACTTGCAAGGAGGAAAACATAGTTCAAAATTTGAAAACTCTCCGAGGTCCGAAAATAAGAAGGTAAAACTCTGCATTAGCACTCCCTCCTGATCATTTAAATTCAGATTGCCAATTACCCAGGAAAAAAACATTTAAAAACGATAAATTCTCTTTTGTCCAGCAACTGTGAAAATTTAAAACAAAGAGATAACCGTTGGAATTCAAACTTTGCAGGATCGTTCGTTCATTTCACACGACAAGGTTGGGTAATCTCTCGCCATCCGCTCCCATCAGGTAAGTACGCTTTGTTGCGTATGATCATTTGAAAAATGTGTAAATTGAATAGACAAATGCATGAAATTTGATCACAATGCTCGAACACTTGAAATCTGCATCTCTTTTGCTCATAAAACGTTGTTCAAAGCACTCGAAAATTTAGAATTCGCTCCTAAGGCTTCACCAAAAATCGCATCTCTTTTCAAACTTAGGAAAATTTCCATGCTTTGCCTCTATTGAAAATTAATCCAAAATCCAGAAATGATAAGTATAAATGCGCAGTCAGAGATCTTCATAAATATGCTATGGTTAAAATTGATCAAGCTGTTAGCTAGAAATATTGCTCCATGTCCAAACTAAACTTTAAATTAATCCCGACATGCTAGAACATTTTGCTATCTAACCCGCATTACTCTTCTTGTATCACCTCGTAATCCGCATCTGGCTGTGCAGGATAAATGCCTAAATCGGTGGTGGAATCATCAAAAATGCCCGCTGCAGCCGAGGCCTCACGAGCATCCAAATCAGATATCTCGCATAAGGTTGAAAAGATGAAGTATCAATATCAGAGGGGAGGATTGAGGGAGTCGAAGGTTCAGAGCGTTTGGGACAACATTGGTGATACCGACCTTGGCCATATCGATATTCAGGACTTCAGGAATCAGGTCTTCTCACCCAACGCATATGGCAGGCCTAGGCAGATGGTGGAAAGTGGCATCGCCCAAGCAGCAGGTTTTCCTCCAGCAATACAGAACTATGAATTGGTAGTGGAGGCTGCCCGGCATTATGAATCGAATTCCAGACTAGTGTTCCTAGAGAATATGACTATCGCCGACTTCTCTCCTGAGGCCATTGGTGATGCATTTGACATCCCCTTTCCAAACAATCCCACAGCTACAACCATAGACGAAGCACAAGGGGCATATGATATGAATCCGGCTCGATGCAGGGCGCTGATCAACGAAGAATGGTTCAAAGAAAAAAGGCCTTCAAGCACCAAAATTGTGAAAAAGACCCCCAGGAGTGATTTTCATAATGAACATGGGGATATGGTCACCTTACTCAGCCGAGTCATGGGACTTCCTAAGTCCAGCTACTTTGAAGAGTGGATGTTCTATTTTACAGAGTAGGTCTTCACCGGAAAGTCTAAGTTTGACTGGGCCCAGATCATAAGCGATAACATCCACACTCAGCTGATTGAGCTCGAAATGAAGAAGTACTTCACCACGACCTCTTATTTGGTCTATATGTTTGCCAAGAACCAGCCACTGCCAGGATTGATAATGAAAGGTGAAATCGGGAATGGGCCTGGTCAGGTGAAAGTGTATGATTGATACCCCCAGCTGCACTACCAAGATATAGCTCAGAGGGAAAAGAACAGCCCGGATTATGCGGTTGGTTAGTATGAACGCGTCAATGACGCCTTCACAATGCGCTTGGTCGGGCTAATGCAGGGAGGGTTACACATAAGGCTCTCGGAGCAAGCTACTACTTTAGTGCAGAGGTATGGAGCCTGGTTCATTCAGTTCCCAAGGTTTTCCTACATCCGAATAGCTGGCTTCGATGGTGCTCCCCTCCGACTTCCACGGTATCCAACCGACAAGGTAATTCTTATGGAGGTTGCAAGGCAGTCACGCCCAGCCGACATCTTACTCCGGGAAAGCAAACAGGCTGGATTCACATTTCCTATGATCATAGGCAACCATGATGTCCACTTGAAGACCCCTACCCTAGCAGAGGAGTCCCTTGCAGAGCTGGCCTCTTATGGCCTACAGGACCATTTTCCAAGAAAATACTAGACGACTACGAGGTTAGGCGATGGGAATATTCTAGACTGAGTGTGCAGCAGATGCGACTCTTTGAATACCGTCGGGTCCCAGATCAGCTCACAGACTCAGGGAATTGCCTCCAGGTCAAAGAATTTGAAGCAGTAAGGCATCTCTTGCCAGGCGTCGATTGGTCCCAGGACCCAATCACAGATTTCGAGGCAGTCATGGCAGCCCCAGCAAGGTACACAGATCAATGGTTACATCAGCAGATCGAGAGGCTAATCCATGAGGGAGTCCAGTTCACTTACCATTTAATGGGCAGCCTCGAGTCTTCAGAAGATGAAGGAACATCTAGTGCACCCCGGGAAGGAATTGAGAAACCAGAGAAAAGAAAGAAGGCTAAGGCTTGCAGAGGGACTCGGACGTCCAAAAGAACAAGAAGGGAAAAGATTCCTATAAAGAGATCGGAGGTCACTTCATCTTCAAAAGATCCCAGTTCATCCGACGATGTTGTAGAATTGGATTGTATACCTGCTCCGCCTTCCCAAAGCGACATCGATGCATTTGAAGCTAATGATCCTCCTGCGCCTGATGTCCTAGACACTGAGCTAAGAGCCCTCGAGTTGACCGAACTCGGTAACCAAATAGAAGAAGGAGGAATTCCATCCACCCAGGGGGTCAAAGTGCATGAACCTACTCAACAGAGCCGTCACGAGTTGCTACTTCACCCTGCAGCCAAAGATGACTCCATCGTCGAGGGAGAACAAAGGATAGGCGAGACCCATGAGCTCGAGAGAACTGAAGAACGACCCTCACACGAAGATGTCAGGCAATTGTTCAGCGAAATAGGGGAGAATTCAGCTGCAAGCAAAGAGCTTCACACCTCTTTCACTCCTCCGGTGGTAGGGCAGCTGCGAATCTGTGGTCAGTCGGTTGAGAACGTAGGAGAACAAAATGCTGACTTGATCCTATCATCAACCCAAACAGTGTCTCAAGAGTGGCTGATTGCCAGAGCTCAGCGCAGGGCCGCCACCAAACCATCCATTGATCTAGAGGATATTTTCTCACGTATAGATCAAGCAAAAGCTAAAGGGAAGAAGAAGCCCAGGGCATATTCTAGAGTGACCAAGGACGAACAAAGGAACCGCACTCTTCATATTGCCACCCCGCCCGTAGACAAGCCAGCAGATCAGATAACACTGGCAGATTATAGCATCACAACTGTCCCCATCGGACGAGCTATCAAAGAGCAAGAAAAGGAAGAATTTAAGGATTTAGTGCAGAATATACTCAGGCAGCTCGAAGAGATCACAACGGAAAAGGACATGTATCGGGTCCGTGCTGAGCAAGCCGAAGGATACATCGATCAGCTCCTAAGGCCATTGCACACTCCCTCCGAATCCCATATTCCCTCGACAGCATTGGCGCAAAGGACCACAACTGAATTTGAAGGAGTTCGGGACACAACAAAAGCCGTCAATGAATGGATACAAGAAATCAAGAAAAAGGGAGAGCAGATCCT
Organism: Cryptomeria japonica; assembly: GCF_030272615.1. Taxonomy (NCBI): domain Eukaryota; kingdom Viridiplantae; phylum Streptophyta; class Pinopsida; order Cupressales; family Cupressaceae; genus Cryptomeria; species Cryptomeria japonica. The sequence continues at coordinate 630,137,687 of NC_081405.1, read as the reverse complement.
TAAGGAGGTAAAAGAAATGGCCCTTCATCGAGAGCTCACTCTAGTCAAGTTATTGGAGGTAAAGAAGGAATCCCTTCATATGCACGAAGTGGCAGCCACTACCCTTCCCCTCATGAGAGCTCTTTTCTGGACACATGCGCAAATTCCCACATTGTCTGCCATCCTGGATCCTCATAGCATCAGTGTTCTCAAGGAGTGGTACTGGACCATCACCATGAAGAACGACACCAAAGAAATTATTGACAAAGAAAGTGACGCATGTGAAGCAATTCTAGGAAACATGCAAGAACTAGGTAAGACCATACTCCGATCAATGGTTTCAGGATGGATAAACGACCTGTCCGATAATGCAATCCAGCCGGACTGGGAAGAAAGATGGACGGATAAGATTTCCTATTCCGCTAAGGACTTGAGTTTTGTTGGTTAGTTCCATTCAGACATATTATGCTTTGAGAGTAATCGCTCCAGCTGGAAGGACGGTTTAGAGCACGTGGACCAATATCTCGAGGGCATGCAATACAAAATTCGCCACACTCCCATGCCTCCATTCAGTCTGCTCTTCCAGTTGTGTATCAAGTTCCAGGAATACGTTCGCGAGGAACGGGCAGCAGGTCGTGATTTATGGCAGGAATACCTACATGGCGAAGATCAATTTCTAGAAAAGGAGTGTGAGACCGAAATAGAGAAAGTAATTTCTCAAAAGTGCTTTTTCCCTCCAAATCTTCAAAGTGCACTTTTGCACAAAAAGGTGACAGCTGACTTTTGGTCAACCAATGTAAAGCTTTATTTGATACACCTTTTTGGATTATTTCAAATTGTTGTAATTATCCCTTTTTGGGTAGTTATTGCCCATTTTGGGTTGGTTGTTGATATTTGCCTCCCATTTATGGGTATGGGCCGCCATGCTTTATGGATGAATCTGGGCCACTTGTTTAGATTAAATCTAGGCCATTCATCCTTTTTGAAGCCTATTTAAGGGACTGGTTTTCCCTCTTTTTGTAAGAAGTTCTTGGATTGTTGCGAAAACTCTGGAGAAATTTACAGGAATTAATGCAATGAATTAAGACTGTTTTCAAGTTTCCTTGTGAGTGCATGGTCTCCTTCTTCACTAATTTAGAAATCTTTCAGTTATGTCTATTTATTTTACATAGCATTTTTCAATCAAGCATTTGATAGAATCCTTACAGTCCATATCATTAGGGAACGGCTGATTGCTTTTCTTTTCGCATGGTTAATCTGGACGCTTTCATGCTTAGTTCGGTTATCAAATACATACTATGAATGTAGAAGTTCTAATATCATACTTGAAAATATGAAAATCTAGTTTCTCCTTTGAAGATTGCACAGGATTTATGCAAACATTGTGTTTAAGTAGCTGGTGATGTTTAATCTAGTTTCTCGGAGGTGTTTGTCTGCTTGACTGAATTTGCTATCTTAGTTAGAATTTATAGTTCATGTCTCTCTCTCTCTCTATCCTTCCCTCCTTTTTCCCCCTTTTTTATTCAGAAAATTTGCAATCCTGTTAAAACAGTATCAAATTAACCAATATCATCCGATAGAAAGATCGTAAAAGTTCCAGGGAACTTATCTATAAATTGCCAGTTAAACGTAAGTCTGCCTTGTGTTTCCAGCATAAACACATCGAGCCACTGAGAGATCCCGCAGTCAAGACCTGACAAAAGAAACCTTGAGGTTGTCTCCTTTGATCAAACTTAGAAAACAGCATTAGAGACTTCCTTATCTCAAGAGAGAGTAGGATAATCAGTTGGCTATTCTATTCTGCGTTGGCCGTATGGAGTTTGCAGCAATGCGACTTCAGACACGTCAACACAACTTCAAAGAAAATTACTTTAAGCAAATCTATTCTATATGTTGAAGAAAATATGCAACCATGCAACCACTTGATAACAATAAGATTTCAAAACAATACTGATAATGAACTTTTTATTATTCAAGTAGCCCAATGCAACGATTTTATAAATCTCTCCAAACAATGAAAATGAGAGAACGAGAGTTTATGTAGAGTTCTGAAAAATGAATGAATGGCTGAGATCAATCTAGGATCAACAGTCAAGATTAAAAAAACACAACCCTAATTAGGGTTTCCCAAAATAAAACTAGAAGAAGTGCATGCAAGACAAGTGGTGTAATTAGATGTCTCCTAAGAAGGTCCTTATCCTCATGGGCAGCAGTATATTCAATGAATCCAGACACAATTGAGTCGACCTCTTCCATGGTGACATGTGGCAACATGCTGATCCTGTGTTCCCATCCGTCCAAATCATTTGTGCAAGAGGCAAAAGCAATCTCCCACTCCAATTCCTGCTTTTGGAAGGCATCTCAGATAGACAAGAATTTTGATGGCTTGGCCAAATTCTGTTTTAGGATTGGTCCTGTGATGGGGAAGAAAATCTCTTGAATTTTGAGCTTTAGGCTTTCCAACTGCATATCACTTTCTCTGATTGTTTCTTTCTCAAGTACATTTGCAGCTATGAGGAAGATCTTATCCCGAGTCTCTTTTATTTGCGCCTCGGCCTTAGCACTATCTGCCTTTAATTTCTCAAAACTTCACTGCGTGCAACTAATGTTCAATGCCATGCATTAAAATCATAGGCAACCCCTGCTGCAATTATCTCTTTGTTAATCAGTTCCTGTTTATGCATGCCCTTCAATACTCCAAGGCATGGGATAATTCTGTCTTGAATATCTTGGAGATCAGTCCATTCTTCCACCATGCTTGCAATTCTGGAGAGCAGGAAGGAAGTCTGCCCATATGCTAGTCTCAATTTGTCCGTAAACGTTGCTGCTCCTTCTTTTCCATTTTCCATCCATTGTTTAGTTTCTCTGGCTGTAACTACTTCCTCAGAATATCTGACTATCTCCTGTGAATTTAATAGTGGAGGAGCTTCTGGGTTGGCTTGATTGATCGACCTAGTCAAATGCTGAATGTATTCCCTTAGGTGCTCAACTTCGGTTTTGTATTCCCTTTTCTTTCCTACTTTGTCCAGTCTTGCATTCATGGAAGCGACTGAATTATTCAAGTCTTCAACTTCCTGACTCTTAGTAGTTGGTCCCAAATTGATTATAGTGATTGCATATTCATGAGAAGCAATATCTCCTTTTGTCTTATCTACTTTTGGCACAACAATCTGCACCGTGTGACAACCGGCTTCATCTCTTTGGATGGTGGAAAACCTTTTGGCTGGCTTCTTTACAACAATCTGTTCTAATCTGGCCAAGAAGTCAGCCATATCATCTTCTTCTTGAACTTCTATTATTTGTATCTTTTCTTTGAATCTTTCCTTCAGCCAGTCAAGAATTGTAGGTTGTTCAACGCCTTCCACTTCTTGATCATTCTCTTCACATGGCATATTCTGGCCTCCTTGAAGAGCGGAAATCATTCCCTCCTGAAATTCATTGCCCAAAATATCCATTTCATTATCTGACTCCAATATTTCCGTGCTTGTAGGAGACAGGGGCTCTTCATCTTCTTGATGGACTAATTCTACATTTCCTCCACGAACAGGGGAAGGAAGCCAATGACTCATCAATAGCCAATGTATCAATTACGTTTCCTGATGCAACAAAATGAGATGGCTCTATCCTTTGTTTCTTCTGAGCAGGTCCTTCATTTACAACTGTCTTCCCTTTTGTTCTTGAAGAGTTTCCTACTTCTCCTTTCTTTTTAGTCCTTTCAGTAGATCTGACACTTTGAGATGCTTCTGCATTTGTAGAACATTTTTCTGCTTCACCCATCAAGTCATAAGTCAAGGTTAGATTTCTCCGTCTTAGCACATGAATTTGTTGATCGACCCACCAACGAGAATACTTCATGATTGGCTGCATTAAAGTAGCCAAGTTTGCATGCTCAGGTTTTGATAATCTGACAGGCGGAAGAGGTGTATTCTCGTCAAAGCGTGGCTGACTGTATTCTACATTATCTTCCAGCTGATCAGGTACACGAAAAAGTTGAGTTATTTTGATCAAGCTTACTGGTAGTCTGGACCATAGTCTCTTCTTGATGTCAAATTCGTCTGCAACATCTGCCTAAAATTCTTCTAAGTCCACTCTATGCCTGTATCTCTCTCCATTTACTGTCCCAATATTGCCGTGAGGATCATAGTTAGCTCTAGATTGGTAGAATGTGAAGGGATACCATTGCATCTCTAGCCTGGCACTTTCAGCTGCCTGTGCCGTTGGACAAGATCCAATAAAGAATGGGATGGAAATAGCTCTCCAATTGTCTAAGAACTTCTAGTAGGACCATTCTATTGGTGGGATAGATTGGAAGTCGGTAAGGACAACCGACAAAACCTTCAACTCTTATGTATGTGAATTTCGGAAATTGGATAAACCAGGATCCATACTTGTTGATTAAACTCTTAGCTTCAGGAGACAACCTTTGATGAGTTCCCCTTGTAGTGCCCTTGTGATATACATCAAGAATGCATCATTTACTCGCTTGAAATGGCTCTTCTCACTAAGCTGCAATTGCGGGTAACAGTCATAAGATTTGAATTCATTTTCACCATTGCCAACTACGCCTCTGCAAACCAGTTTGAAATATCTATAATTTTTGGCCAACAGGTAGACAATGTAAGAGCTCATGTAAAATGACTTTGTCTTTTCTAAATTTGTCAATTGTTCATGGAGATTATTACTGATTATGTGGTACCAATTGAACATCTTGATTCCCGAGGTGATTTCATCAATGTAGTACATCCATGTCTCAAATGGCACACCTTGAGGGCTGCCCATTACTCTATTTAGCAGTAGGATAATATCACCATATTCCTCTTTGAAGTATGGGCGCAACAACGTCTTTGGCACTTTCCCTTGAGGCCTTGTCTTTTCTAACCATGATTTGTTGATATTTGCCATGCAGAGTTCAGACCGGTCATCATAAATCTTTTGGGTATCTTCTTTAGTTTTATATGAGGTTTTATTGTAATTTGGTATTCCAAACACTTCCTGAATGGCTAAATTTGAAAGATTAGCTAATACCCTTCCATCAGGTGCAATGATTGCTCTTTCTTGTACATCATAGTGTATAGCACATTCAACCATCAACCTAGGACATTCTTTAGCTGGTGGACATCTAGCTGCTTGGACGATGCCATTCCTCATCATCCGGCGAGCAATGGGTGTTTGCAGGTATCCATCATGGCCATATATTCTCTTTTTGAAGTCTTCGAAATCCACATGCCCAAGGTCAGTATCCGTGACATTCTTCCATTTGGATTTGATCTTTGATTCTGGCTATACTCCTTTATTGGCGAACTTCATTTTGAGCTTTCCTGGAAGGAACTCCTTTGGTGGTCTTTAACCTGCAAAACACATGAAAACTTAATATTATTTATTGAGAAAATTCGTAGTTTTAATTCTGATTTTGGATGTTTTAACTCAGAAATTTCACTTTCAGCTTGTTAAAAAACTAAATATTTCTGAAAAATCAGACTAAAAGGATGAAATTGGTCAAGTACTTAGTAAATTATGAGAAATAAATGGTTTAGACAGAAGAAATCAATCAAGAATATGAATTTTTTGAACCTCTGGAGTTTTCTTTGACTCATTTTGATGAAAATTTGCCTTAAATTCTGAAAATTCTGTCTAAAACTTAGAAAAATCACTTATTTTCTTCCTTCCAACACTTAGAAAAATTTTAATTCTTCAAAATTCCTTGAAAATCAATATTTCACAAAATTTGAGAGAGATAACTTCTTCAGAATTGTACTCCAAGTTTCCAACCTGATAATTAATTTGAAAGTGACTGGTAGAAAATATATAGAGTTAAGAATTTTAATTTTAGAAGCTCCATGTTTTTTTATTTTTATTTTCATTTTTTAATGTTTTAAATCTTTCCAAAATGGAAAGTTTTATTTGTTTTCCAAATTTCATCCTTAGTTAAAAAAATGGGGAATCTTCTAGAACTTTCTCTTAGATTCCAAAGTTTTCTTGAATTTTCGAAAATCTTTCTAAGTGTTGATATTATTTTCCTTTCGAAAATAATTATAAGTGTTGGAAAATAATTAAAAATATAGCCTAGGGATCTTCACATATTCCATTTATACTGTAATATTCCCTCTTATTTTTTTTTGGATTTCAAGCACAACAACATTAAAATGCACTCATTAAAGTTAGGAAATATAATTCCAATGCCACTGAAAGGTAACCCTTCCACTTTCTGATCACCAAGAGCCCAATGTGGGAAGGTGAGAGCATACGCTGACAAGGGGTTTGTTAGCTTTCTAATCTGCTAGAAATTACAATGCAATTACAAAACTGGGCAGTAAGCCAACCCCTTCCACTTTTCAACGGGATGAAGAACACAAACTTGGCGGTAAATCAGCCAAGTCAACAAAGCATAATAGAACCAAATCACTCTACTGCTTATGTAGCGGGAGGACTTTTAAATGAAACCATCACTCAACCGCATATCTCAGCGGGAGGACAATATCGCTCAACCACTTGCTCAGTGGGAGGACAAAACTGAATTACAAACATACAGGCGGCTGAGCCATCCTCTTCCACTTGTTCAGTTGGAAATACAACATAGAATGAATTGGTCAGTACTATTGAAGCAATTCTTACAATGATAGAAATGTGAAAGGAGGTAGAGTGAAGTACATATCTTATGAATTCACTAACACATTCTAACCAATAATACTACTTGCTGATTTGAAATCAAATACAAGGAAAATGCAGAACCAGCCATCCCGTAACCCACTAAATTGCTTGTAACTCACTCAAAACCCCATAGAATCATGCCAAATCAGAAGCAAATGAAGCGTATGATATAAGCAAACAAATCAATACCTTGAAACTGCAACTGAAGAGCACCACCAGCAATGCACGCATCCCAATGCAATTCTGGAAATGGCGTTTTTGCTGATTAGTTCGATTTGCAACTAAAAACTGGAGAGTTCTCCAAATGCCACGCCAATATAGGAGACTTATTGTCTCTCCGGTATGCTTCCAACAAGCCCTCACCCAGAATGATGCATTCAACACACAGGCAGTTACGAGCAAAATACACTTTCAGCCGGCACACACCAGCAACACCAAAAAAACCAGCAGCACACAAATCTTCACCAACACACCCAAAAATCACCAAAAAGATCACAACTATGCACCACAGCTAGGAGTGATGTCTCACACTCGAAACCAGAAGGAAGGATCTAGGAGGTATTCACGCTCGAAGAATGTCTGGAGTCATTCCGACAGCATAACAATATATTTTCTCTGGATACCCAAATGAGGAGCCCAACCTCTGTTTATATAGATTTTCCAATCTGAAATTCAAATGAAACTGCCTCCCAATTTCACCTCATTCCAATTGCATTTCATTTCATGGTGGACCCAAAGTGGCACCCACTTTCCTAAGTCAAAATCACGCCAAGGAGAGGGGCCATGATTTTTGGCATTATAAACTTTTTAAAATATAAAGAATGAAGTCTCCTTTTAATCTCCAAATAAATCGCCCAGGCATGACTTAGGAAAAATATCATATTTTGCACAATTTCCCATAGCATCAATAAGTAATAAAATGATTAAATAATAATCTTAGGATAAGGAATAATATTTAATTAAATTGCTTATAGTTCCAGTACTGATTATTAACGGAATCCAGATGAGGCTGAGCAATGAGGATCACTGAATTGTGCTGGGATAGGACCAAATCCAGGACAGCCAAAAATAGAATGCCCCAAACTGCTACTTACTAAAAATAGTAAGTCATGAAATAATGCTCCAAAAATTGTTATCTTCGCAACCAGAGAAAGAGCTTGGCGAGCTTTGCAACTCTGTACCATCCTGACAGCCAAACCCTAACTTACTAAAACTAGTATGTTCACATTCCACCCCTGACAAGTCTGGTTGGAACTCCAAGGAACATGGGAACCCTTAATTCACTTTTCTACATAGCGTACGGGTCTCCAGAATAGGCCAATGGACCACTGAATGCAACATCACAAGGAAGGGGACATTAAAATCCACCCTTCCCAAAATTGCTTGTCCTCAAGCAATCGCAAGCCAGGATGTTGTAAAACCTCCTCATTCCCCAAGTAGCATCCTCCATCGGTAAGTCCTTCCACTTAACCAAATACTCTCGATGGTTCTCCTCCTCAACAATCATTCCCTGACATCAAGGATGGCCTCAGGAACTAGCACCAATTCTCCCTCTTTATCCAAAGGAGGCAGATTAGGAGAGACTATCACATTGTGCCCAAGCGCCTTTTTGAGGCGTGACACGTGGAAGACATTATGTACTCGGCTACTCACTGGTAGCTCCAACTTGTAAGCCACAACTCCCACTGTCCTGATGATCCTGAATGGACCATAAAAACATGGTTTGAGTTTTTTTGCTCCACTCTTCTTGAGAGTAGACTGTTTGAAGGGCTGAAGTCTTAGGTAGACCATATCATCAACCTCAAATGAGCGCTCAATACGCTGCTGATCAACATACAACTTTTGCCGGTTCTATGCAATCTGGAGGTTGTCCTTCAATGCCTTCAGAATGTCCTGACACTGCTGAACCATATCCCTAGCCTGAGGTGCTCTACTATCTCCAAACACCAAATCAGCAAAGCTAGTGGCCTCATAACCGTAAAGTGCCATGAAAGGGGACATCCTAATGGACATGTGATAAGTGGAATTGTAGCAGTATTCACCAAGATGTAGCCATCTTACCCAAGCCTTCTGCTGTTCTGAAATGTAGTTCCTCAAGTAACCCTCTAACCACTTATTTACTATCTCTGTTTGTCCATCTGTCTGGGGATGGTAACTTGTGCTTGGGGTTAGCACAGTACCACATAATCTGAAAATCTCTTGCCAGAAGGAGCTTAGGAACTTGCTGTCCCTATCACTCACAATATTTTTAGGCAGCCCATGTAGCCTAAACACCTCACGGAAGAACAAATCAGCAACCTGAGTTGCTGTAAATGAGCTAGTGATGGCAAAAAAATGAGAAAATTTTGTCAATCTATCCACCACCACATAGATACAATCCTTCCCACTAGCCTTTGGCAACCCAGTGATGATATCCATAGAGACACTTTCCCATTTTTGACTGGGAATTGGTTGCAATAAACCAGCGGGTGTTGTGTGTTCATCTTTATTCTTCTGACAAGTATGGCATTCCCTAACATACTTCAAGACATCTCTCTTCAACCCTTTCCATGAGAATCTCTCTCGGATCTGCTTGTAAGTCTTGAAAAAACCTTGGTGGCCAGCAAGGGGAATGTTGTGAAAAGTCTGCAAGACCTTCTCTTTCAACTTCGATTCAGGTAGAAGAAGGATCCTTCCCTTATACAAAATCAATCCATCAACCAAACTGTACTTTTCATCATGAAAAGTGCCTTCAACAATGCTGGTTGCAAACTGATTTTTGGCATAATCAGCAAGCAATAGGTCCCTCCAATCAGCAGTAAGCTCACATATAGAGCTTAGATGGGGTCTCTGTGAAAGGGCATCTGCCACTATGTTGTTCTTCCCTTTCACATACTCAAAGTCGAAGTCATAAGCCTGAAGCTTACTAACCCACTTCTGCTGCCTTCCATTCAAATCTTTCTGGTGCATGAAATGCTTAAGACGGTTATGATCAGTCTTAACAACGAACCTACTTCCCACCAGGTACTGCCTGAATTTCGCAAGGGCATGCATTATGGCAAGCATCTCTTTGTCATAGATTGAATATAGCCTTTTAGGCCCTCTCAACTTTCTACTTTCAAAGACAATAGGGTGCTTGTCTTGCATAAGAACTGCACCAACACCTTTCCCTGATGCATCACATTGCAGTTCAAAAGGCTTGGTGAAATCTGGTAAGGCCAAAACCGGGTATGAGCTCATGATTTCCTTCTACTGATCAAACATTTTTTGTGCCTTTGCAGACCACTCAAAGGCTCCTTTCTTAGTGAGATCTGTGAGGGGGGCAGCCAATTGAGAATAACCCTTCACAAACCTTCTGTAAAAACCGCATAGACCCAAGAATCCTTTCAAATGAGTTATGTTCTCAGGTGGTGGCCAATCAAGGATAGCTCTAATCTTTTCGGGATCCACCTTCACACCCTTTGCACTAATGATGTGCCCCAAGTAGAGCAACTCCCTCATTCCAAACTCACACTTAGATTCTTTGGCAAACAATGATTCGTATTCCAGGATGCTAAGAATTTCATCTAAGTGTTGTAAGTGCTCCTTCCAAGACTTACTAAAGATGACAGTGTCATCGAAGAATATGAGCACAAACTTCCTCAACTGCTTTTGATAGATTTTGTTCATGCAGGACTGAAATGTGGCTGGAGCATTAGTCAAACCAAAAGGCATGACGAGAAAATTCGAAATGCCCAAAGTGGCATCTGAAAGCAGTTTTCTCCACATTAGAAGCCCTCATTCTGATTTGATGGTAGCCCGATCTGAGATCTATCTTGGAGAAGTACACGACACCATGCAACTCATCAATCCTCGGAATGGGGTATCGATTCTTGATGGTTTTCTGATTTAAGGCTCGGTAATCCATGCACATACGCATGGTCCCATCCTTCTTCTTCACCAATACAACAGCTGAAGCAAAGGGGCTCTTGCTTGGCCTAATGTAACCCATGTCTAGAAGCTCCTTAATGGCTTTCTCAATCTCATCCTTCTGCTTCTTTGGGTAACGGTAAGGAGTAATCATGATAGGCTTAGTACCCTCTTCCAACTCAATGATGTGTTCAGTACCGCGCTCAGGCGGCCTACTTGGGGTGGAGTCTCAAACACCTTGCTCCTCTTTGAAATCAAAACTTGAATGTCTTCAGGATAGCTTCTCCTTTCTTTAGATGAGTGGGATTGCGTGACCATATACTCAGGAGATCTTCTAAGTGGCGGATTTCCAAAGACCTTGCTCTTGTCTCTGATTAGAGCTTGAATATCAGTAGTGTAGCTGCCCTTGTCTTCTAATGGGTTTGATGGCATTAACACACATTCTGCTGCCCACTCGACTTGGTTATGATGGATCAGCCTCTCCATCCTCTTCAAGGATACAATCCGAGGACCCCCATTTTGACATTCCTAGCAAAACCACCTTCTTCCCTTCAGTCATGAACTTTAACTCCATGGTTTGCAAGTTAAGAGTGATCTCTCCAAGAGATCGTAGCCATTGAATGCCTAGGACCACATCATCGGTCCCTCCAATATTGACAACATAGAAGTCATCCTTGACTTCATAATTACCAAGCTTCATTGACATGTTCGACACCATCCGGTTTACAACAAATTGTTGATCCATCAGCCACCATGACCTTGAAGTCTTCAACATCATTAGTGATAAGACCTCTCTTGGCAACAATCCTAGCATCAATGAAGTTGTGAGTTGCTCTTGTATCAATTAGAACAACAAGTTGGTGCTCTCCCAATGCTCCTCGAACTCTGAATGATTCATTCTTGTGGAAGCTAGAGAGTTGGGTGACTATACCCTTATCATCTTGATCACTTTCAGGCCCTTCTGGAGTCTCTTTATACTTACTTTCCTTCGAATCAAGCTGCTGTTCCGAATTTTCAGAATCTGATCCATCAGCCGAATATGCTTCCATTTGCCGAGCATTACCCTTTCCATGGCATCTATGACCTGGAACCCAAGGTTCCTTGCATGAATAACACAAATTCTTCCTCCGAAGTTCTTCACGAAGCTCATCATCCATACGGGGAGGGAACTTCCTAGGCTGATTAGAAAATTTCTTCTTGTCTTTACGAAATGGGAAAGGTTTTGACTGAAATTTAGACTTAGGGGCAGCCAACTCCATGCTTCTAGCCTTCTTGATTGCATCAGCCAAGGTGGGCAGGTCAAAGGCTTTTACCCAACCTCTCAATGGTTCTTCAAGTCCTTCAGTGAACAAGACCACTAGTCTTTTCTTCGAGATACTACTAACCATAACTGAAAGATTCTGAAATTTAGTTATGAAGGTGTCCACAGAACCCTGCTGTTTGAGTTGTGCTATCTCTCTAAACTTCACCTCCGGATCCTTGGTATCAAATCTTTCTATCAACTTGTTGGTGAATTCGGCATAGGTATGGATCAAGTTGTGACCAAGGGTGATCAACCCATGGTACCACCATTCATGAGCAGCTCCATGTAGGTGCAACGTGGCGAACTTGATGGCCTCTTCTTCGGGCATGGGTCTCAAGGACAAGTAATTGTCCAACTTCTGCACCCAAGCTCTAGCCGTGCTCACACTGCTTCCATCGAAGTGTGCTAGAGTTACCTTCCCAAGGGCCTGTTGAAAATCCCTGGGAGTGGAGTAACGATTATCATATCTCTCTTCCCTTCTCTTCTTTTGATTCATGTATTGGTCAAGAGACATAGCTTTTCGAATCTCTTGGGGAAATGCTGCATACTCTACAAAGCTGACCCGAATCTCCTCAGCTACAGGAACTTCCACTTCAGGAGGCGGTGTTTCCCTCGGAAGGAAAACAGGTTGCAATGGTCTAGTCACCGATCCAATAGGCATACCATTTCCATGGCTGCCATTGTTGCTGCCATTCCCATTACCACCAGAGTTGTTGGAAGTACTGCCATTATTACCACTCATATAATGATTTGGATCTTGATTATGCCCTCCTCCATCATTCTGCCTAAAGGTGGCTATCATCTGGGACATCTTGTCCATCATAGTGTCAAATTTATTTTCTATTTTCTCTACAGCCATAGCTGTTTCATTCTGTCCAAAAAATCTTTCCCCCATTGAATCTGCTGAGTCTACGGAATCAACTTCCTTATCTCTGTTTCTCAAGACTCCTGAAAAAGTCTCTTCACAAGGCACTGTAGGGATTTGATACCGTTGACGTTTTTGTTCTCTGTTGTAGTAGTGGACGTCTCTGTCACTCATGGAGAACTCTGTTTACCCTGACTTCACAGGCTGGCAGGAAAACCAACTCTGATACCACTGTAATATTCCCTCTTATTTTTTTTTGGATTTCAAGCACAACAACATTACAATGCACTCGTTAAAGTTAGGAAATATAATTCCAATGCCCTTGAAAGGTAACCCTTCCACTTTTTGATCACCAAGAGCCCAATGTGGGAAGGTGAGAGCATACAGTGACAAGGGGTTCATTAGCTTTCTAATCTGCTGGAAATTACAATGCAATTACAAAAATGGGAGGCAAGCCAGCCCCTTCCACTTTTCAGCGGGATGAAGAACACAAACTTGGCGGTAAACCAGCCAAGTCAACAAAGCATAATAGAACCAAATCACTCTACCCCTTATGCAACAGGAAGACTTTTAAATGAAACTATCACTCAACCGTATATCTTAGCGGGAGGATAATATCACTCAACCACTTGCTCAGTGGGAGGACAAAACTGAATTACAAACATAGAGGTGGCTGAGCCATCCTCTTCCACTTGTTCAATGGGAAATACAACATAGAATGAATTGGTCAGTACTACTGAAGCAATTCTTACAATGATAGAAATGTGAAAGGAGGTAGAGTGAAGTACATATCTTATGAATTCATTAACACATTTTAACCAATAATACTACTTGCTGTTTTGAAATCAAATACAAGGAAAACGCAGAACCAGCCATCTCGAAACCCACTAAATTGCTTGTAACTCACTCAAAACCCCATAGAGTCATGCCAAATCAGAAGCAATTGAAGCGTATGACATAGGCAAACAAAACAATACCTCGAAACTGCAACTGAATAGCACCACCAGCAATACATGCATCCCAATGCAATTCTGGAAATGGTGTTTTTGCTGATTAGTTCGATTTGCAACTAAAAATTGGAGAGTTCTCCAAATGCCACGCCAATATAGGAGACTTATCGTCTCTCCAGTACGCTTCCAACAAGCCCTCACCCAGAATGATGCATTCAACACACAGGCAGTTACGAGCAAAATACACTTTCAGCCGGCACACACCAACAACACCAAGAAAACCAGCAGCACACAAATCTTCACCAACACACCCAAAAATCACAAAAAAGCTCACAACTACGCACCACAGCTAGGAGTGATGTCTCACACTCAAAACCGGAAGGAAGGATCTAGGAGGTATTCACCCTCGAAGAATGTCTGGAGTCATTCCGACAGCATGACAATATATTTTCTCTGGATACCCAAATGAGGAGCCCAACCTCTGTTTATATAGCTTCCAATCTGAAATTCAAATGAAACTGCCTCCCAATTTCACCTCATTCCAATTGCATTTCATTTCATGGTGGACCCAAAGTGGCGCCCACTTTCCTAAGTCAAAATCATGCCAAGGAGAGGGGACACGATTTTTGGCATTATAAACTTTTTAAAATATAAAGAATGAAGCCTCCTTTTAATCTCCAAATAAATTGCCTAGGCATGACTTAGGAAAAATATCATATTTTGCACAATTTCCCATAGCATCAATAAGTAATAAAATGATCAAATAATAACCTGAGGATAAGGAATAATATTTAATTAAATTGCTTATAGTTCCAGTACTGATTATTAACGGAATCCAGATGAGGCTGAGCAATGAGGATCACTGAATTGTGTTGGGACAGGACCAAATCCAGGACAACCAAAAATAGAATGCCCCAAACTGCTACTTACTAAAAATAGTAAGTCATGAAATAATGTTCCAAAAATCGTTATCTTCGCAACTAGAGAAAGAGCTTGGCGAGCTTAGCAACTCTGTACCATCCTGACAGCCAAACCCTAACTTACTAAAACTAGTATGTTTACATTCCACCCCTGACAAGTTTGGTCAGAACTCCAAGGAACATGGGAACCCTTAATTCACCTTTCCACATAGCCTACGGGTCTCTGGAATAGGCCAATGGACCACTGAATGCAACATCACAAGGAAGGAGACATTACATATGCCTTGGTGAACTTGGTTAGTGTCTTGCCAACTTGTGTTTGTTTGTGCCATCTATCTTGGAAAATTTTATTTTCTTCTTGAATGGACCTTGAAGTGTGTTTAGCCAAGAGTTTGGGCATCTTTCATGCTTATTAAACATTCTTTATTTAGCCAAGTCGGACTTTGTGTCCTTTAACCTATGTCTTGCTTGCCACTTAGATTTCCTAGCCTTCTTCCTTGTCTTTGCCAACTTTATTTTGGTTTCATCCTGTCATGTCTAGGCGGACATTGAACTTCATAGGCCAAGGCGGACTTTGCTTAGCCTTTGCCATCTTCCTTACTTTACTTGGGCGGACTCCAAACCCTCTTGGACACACTTCCTCATGGCGGACTTGGAAGGAATTTGGACAACATCCCCTTTGTTTTGCTTTTCTCCCTTGCAACCTTGTGTTGCTTTTCCATTGGGTGGAGTTGGAAGTTTGTTTGCCCATCTTCATATGTGCCTAGGTGGACTTTAGGCTTCTTTGGACATGTTTTAACCTCTTGCTTTTTCTTTTTCAACTTGGTCTTAGGTGAACTTGGTATAGGTTTGGCTATCCAAGTTAATTCTTTTCCATAGGTCTTGTTTTCCAAAACCTTTTGGTTTTCTTCTTAACATGTCAAAACCCTTTTCTTTAATTCATGTTTTTGCTTATGTCTTAGGCTTAATCTCTTTCCATATGGAGAAGAGGGCGGACTTCAAGTGCACTTGGACAAGTTCAAGGTAGGCATTTCGCTCTATGTCCTTTCCAAGGATAGGTCCTATATGACAATTTCGCTCAATGACCTTAAGGAGGACAAGACTCAAAATGAGGTTCACTCTCTGTCCTTTGGGAGGACAAGTGCTAAGACAAAATTCGCCTTCTGTCCTGTTGTGACCTTTTTCATGCATCGCCCCATTGCAAGTGGGGACCCTCTCCTTTTACTGCTTTCTAGGGTTTTTGTTAGTGCCCGTGGCCTTTTGCTTCAAGTTCTGCTTGTTTTTGTCAAGTTTTGAACGGTTTGAGTCCTAAGGATTGAAAGTCAGTTTTTGCAAGCCAAGTGATAATAGAGTCTGGATATCGTCAAAGTGCCTAGAAAGGCCAAAGGACAAAGAACGCAATTGATTTGAACGAATTTGAACAACTTTCTATTTTTAGAAAGTTTTCTTTTTTGCTTTTTCCTATTTTTAGGAAGTTTCATTTTTGGCATTTTTGGCCGAATCCCCAGTATGGCTATTTTTAGAAAGTTTTCCCTATTTTTAGGGATGCCTGCCTTTTGCTTTTTCAGAGTGGGGACCTAGCGTTTGCATTGATACCACTGACTTGCTTCAATCGCGATCAAGAATTTCCAAGTTTTGACCTAAAAAGATAAGTCCCTACATTTTAGGGGTCAGGATGCTTCAGATTGTTTGCCCAAGTATGGATTTCAAATTTCAAGTTAATCTGATTAAAGTAAAGAAATTGTGAAATTTTGAAGTTTTCCAAATATTTTCTAAGTCTGGCGAATAATTGATGGTGAGTGTTATGGCAGGTGATGAAAACTCCGCCCAAGATGCTAACAATAGAGGAACCTAAGACTCAAAAATCTGCTCAATTAATGAAGTTCTCAAATGCCAAGAGGTGGTCCTCCAAAAGTCTGCCATGCTGAAGAAGAGTCATGAAAGTCCGCCATGCTTGATAATGTCTCAAAAGTCCGCCCTACGAGATAATGGTGCAAGGTGCAAGCCTAAAACTCCGCTCAAGCCTAATCATTTTGATCTCCCAAAACTCCGCCCTATGCAAGAGGTGGTCTTCCAAAACTCTGCCCTTGGAGATGCCTTCAAAGTCCGCCTTGTTAGTCATTCAAAAGTCCGCCATGCTTGAAGAAGAGTCATGAAAGTCTGCCATGCTTGATAATGTCTCAAAAGTCCGCCATACTCAAACATGAAAGAGGTAGCCTAAAACTCCGCCCAAGCATAATGATGGAGGTGTCTTAAAAGTCCGCCCTCTTGTTGAAGCCTCCAAAGTCTACCCAAGAGTCACTAGGAAAGTCCGCCCTCCTTGGTGAAGTCATAAAAGTCCGCCCTCCAAGCAAGTTGCCAAGTCTCCAAAGGTCCGCCCATGGTGAAGTCATAAAAGTCCACCCTAGGAGGAATGCATTTGAAGAGAACAAGAAAAAGTCCGCCTTGTGGATGGAGTGAAAGGTAGTCTAAGGCAAACATTGATACCTTTAAACTCCGCCCTACTTGGTGATCTCCCAAAATCCGCCTTGGTGGTCATAAGACTCAAAGTTTGCCTTGGTGATATCTCCAAACTCCGCCCAAGGAGATGATGCATGGTGATCTCTCAAAAAAATCCGCCCTATGGATGAAGTGAGAATCGTGTTCAAAGCTAAAAAGTACACCTTAGGGTGGGGAGATAAATAGAGGAGCCTAAGACTCAAAAGTCTGCCTAAGTAATGAAGTTCTCAAATGCCAAGAGGTGGTCTTCCAAAAGTCCGCCCTAGTCTTGGAGGTTGAAGAAAAGTTCACCATCCTTGGTGAAGCAAAAGTCCGCCCTCCAAGCAACAAGAAAAATATTATAAAAGGCTGCCTAAGTCAAAGGTGAAGCCAATACTTGCTAAAGTATTTAGAAAAGGGAATATTCTATGGTGTGTCATCCAAATCTTCATGGAACTCGAACTGAATCCAAAATTAGAAAGTTTCTAGGAAGATACTTGAAAGATCAAGTTCGAATATATAGACTAAAACCAATTTAGAAACTTGCCCAAGAATAAGATTTTCGAACTTGAAGAGATGACAAGCCAACTGAAGTATAAAATGGAAACTTTCTTTGTGGATACAATGGACTGAGGATGAATTAGAAAAGATCTGCGTGTTTCTA
Source organism: Cryptomeria japonica (assembly GCF_030272615.1). Classification (NCBI taxonomy): domain Eukaryota; kingdom Viridiplantae; phylum Streptophyta; class Pinopsida; order Cupressales; family Cupressaceae; genus Cryptomeria; species Cryptomeria japonica. Next base: position 630,119,992 of record NC_081405.1, on the reverse strand, counting down.
ATTGCAGATCTGAACTTCATTACAAATACATTCTTTACTTCTTCATTCTCACACACACACAAAAAAAGTTTGAACTTTCTGAGTAAGCTAAGGAAAGCATTGAGAATTATTTTGCAGATTGAAGGTCATTTGGAAGAAAATTTTGTAGATTGGAAGTGTTGCAAGGTTATCTCTTGCAGGTTGAGCGAACTTTGTGAGGAATTTTGATTTATCAACTTCATTCTTGTCAAGTATTTGCAGATTTTTGGAGTTGAACTAGCTGGTAGAAGGCAGATTTGTCAATTTTTCTGAGTTTTCTTGAAATTCCTTCTATTTTCTAGGCTTATTCTCATTCATTCTAAGGTGAAGTTGGTTTTAAAATGCAGATTTATTATATTTTCTGAGTTTCCAGATTCGTTGGAGGTGATTTTTATGGATTTGTCCAAATTTTCAGTAAGAAGGATCATTTTTTAAATGGGATGAGGGGTTTTAAAGATATAAAACCTAGTTTTGGATTGCAATCATAAATGTCCTTAGAGTGGAGAGTTTACATGTGAAAATTCCATTTTCATTGCTAAGTATGAAAGTGAAGTAAAAGCTCCAAACACTTAGCCATTCGCAACCTTGATTTTCTTTAATCCAAGTTCTGATTTCTAACTTAGGCTTCATGTTTATTAGCAGATTTCAGGTACGATGAAGTTCCAAGTAGACAAGGATGCTCCTCCTGAATCGAGAATGACCTCAAAATGGAAGAATATCAGCGATGCTAGCCTCAGACATATCGATTTGAGGGAGTTCAAGAAGCGGATGTTCGGTTCAGATAACCTTGTGCCTACCGTGACCGCGCGAAAGATGATGAAGAGTGGTATCGTGCATGCCGCCGACTTTCTCCTACCATGCAGTGCATAGATTTGGTAGCTGAGTGCGCTAGGCACTACAACCTTGTTAGTAGGGATATTGTCGCACCAGATGGAAGAGTGTTGGCAAACATCAGCGATGAGGCCATAAGGGAAGCTTTCAGAATTCCAGAATATCATAATGCTGTGTACGTAACCAAGGATGAAGCTGATTGCATGTATCAGGATCATTTGGAGGAGTACGACGCCATCGTCAATCATTCCTAGCTGGACAAGCCAATGAAGGGTGCCTCCAAACTACAGAGGAAGAGCTTGGTGAGGGCGTATTTCAAAGAGGATATTGGAGATATGATTGTCTTGTTGAACAGGATAATTGGTAATCCCCAAGGCGCTCCATTTGAGCCTTGGATGTATTATTTCATAAATGAAATAATGAGCGGAGTCAAGATGATAGACTGGGCTCGAATGATAAGTGATAACTTGGACAACTTGCTGAAGAATCTGGAGGCAGATAGGACCTTTTACATGAGTTCATACTTGTTCTATTCCCTGGCTAGAACCTACAGATACAAAGGCCTCACCTGTAGAGGGGAAGTGGGAAACAAAGAAAATCAGTTTCCAGTCTATGACTGTTATCCCCAGCTTCAGATGGAAGAAAAGTTCCATTTCAAGAGGGTAAATGATACATTTTTGATGCATATCACACATACATTGCAAGGTGGATTGTATTAGAGACTCTCTCAAGAGTCTATGGACTTCATAAGCAGATTCGGATATTGGTATATTCAATACCCGAAGTTCACCTACATTAGAATTTAGGGGTTTTTCGGATCTCCCTATAAGCGCCCATCTTACCCTACCAACCGAGTTGTGCTACTGGAAGTTGTGAGGCAACTAAAGGGCTATATGACAGTTCAAAGAGATAAGTAGAAGAAGGCGGGAACCTCCTCTCTCACGATTGGAAACGGACTAGAGACATGCCCATCATCACAAGCCGCTGCCACTACAGAGAAAGAGATGGCTTGGTACCCTTTCTACCAGTACAAAGCAAGAAAGAATTTTGATCCATTCCATAAGATGAAAAGGGTCGGAGGGATGACATTTGAGCTCAGAGCTGATTTGGAAGATTATTGGGCCAACGTAGCCGATAGTTTCGAAATCAGGAAAAGATTTTGGTCAAGGATTCCCTTGAGAATGGTGAGAGCAATGAAATTATTCAGAGTTGCTGATCAAGTAGAAGATAGTCTTGAGCTTCAGCAACCATGCTTTGAGAAGATGAGGAATGAGTCACTGGCCTTGGTTGATTGGTCACAAGGAGAGAAATCAGATTTGGCAAACCTCATGAGATCAGTGGTCTAATACTCCAAGTTGTGGACATCCGACAAGACGAAACAAGTGAAGTCTAAAGGTGTGGCCCTGACTAATGATTTAATGTGAGTAGATGACTCTCTGTCCTCCAACCCTTGCTTCTCTACAGGCAATGCCCAAAATCCAGAGAGTGTTGGGTCCAGGAAAAGGAAGGAATCAGTTGGAAGCTCTGGAAAGGCCAAGGGAAAGAAGTTGTTGGGGAGAGACGTGAGTCTAACGAAGGTCATTCCATTCTGAGTGCCGCATCTGTTGTGCCTGATCAAAATGCAGTTGAAGAGCAAGGGATGGACACATATATGGTGAATAATGAAGTGAGAGTGCCTTGTCCTTCAATTGAAGAAATAATGAGAGAAGTTGTCCAACACCCGGACAAGGAACAAGTTTTAAATGCAGCCACATAAGTTGAAGAGCCTGAGCCCCCAGTAGTTTTCCTTGATGGTATAGTTATTGGACCAGGAGGGACAGATGATGGATTTGATCAAAATACTGTGGAGCAGTCAACCATTCCTGATTGGTTGAGGGAAAAGATAAGGGCTAAGGTCCCTAAGGAAACCCATTTTGAAGAGAATACAACAACATTTCTGGCAAAGGTGAACAAATCGGTCATAGTTAAGCCACCTAAGCTAGCCAGAAAATTCTCTTTGATTCAGAGGGATAGTGCAGGGTTTAGGACAGTTCAGATAGCTGTGCCAAAGGAAGGAAAAACGCGGGACAATATTGCTCTGGAGGATTATAAGATTACTACTATAGAGTTCGGTAAGCCTACTTAGGACCAAGAAGTTCAATACTTTGACGACTCTTGCAACGCCCTCAAGGCAAGGCTAGCTGAGGAGAAGGAGAAAAGAATGAAGGTTTAGGAAGAGAATCAACAGTGGAGGAAATATGTTCTCCATCTAACCAGGCCACTCAACCATGAGATACCAGTCACCCCTCCACAACCTCTGCAGCAAGAGTCAATGAAAGATTACGAGGACATGAAGGGCACATTCATGCAGGATAAGGAATGGATCTCAGATTCTTCGGCACGTGTTGACATACTTGTAGAAAATTTAGTATCAGCACATGAGTCGGCTTCTTCATTGGTCAGCCGAATTCAGGACTTAGCTGCAAATTGGGAAGATGTTGAAGAAATTCAAGATGAAATACTTCTGCAATTGAAGGTTATTTGAGGTCTGTCAAAACAAAGCTTGGTAGATGTAGGTGTCATACAGGCTGGGGATAGATATGACTTTAACACTTGGTATTATGTTGGTCACCACGATTGAAGTCTTGAAGAAATCCGAAACGAAGTGTTTTGAGATAGAGGAAAGTGTTAGAGAAATTTTGAGTAAGGTGTTTCGTGTAGCATCAGAGATCCAGAAGAAAGAGGGTATACGAGAAAAACACCTGCAGGCAGAGAACCTGAGAGCCAGAATTCAGTCGAGCTTTTTCAAATACTCGGGGATGATTGATAAGGGTGATCTCTCAAGGATTGCAAGTTTTCTCTTCATTGACGAGAACTTTTTTTCCCAGGTAGTTGAGTGGGAAGGCATCCTCACCGTTGGGTCCCAGATCAAGTGACAATTTCTGGCAATTGCTTGCAGGTTCAGGAGTTTGAGGCAGTAAGATACCTCTTGCAAAGCATTGATTGGTCTCAGGATCCGATTACTGATTTTGAGGCAGTTATGGCAGCTCCGGGAAGGTACACCGATCATTGGTTACACCAGCAGATTGAGAGACTGACCCATGAAGGAATTCAATTCACATACCATATGATGGGTAATCTCGATTCCTAGTCTTCGGAAGATGAGGGGACCTCAAGTGTACCAAAGGAAGAGGTCGAGAAACCAGAAAAGAGGAAGAAAGCTAGGGCTAATAGAGGGACTCGGACGCCAAGGAGGACTAGAAGGGAAAAGATCCCTATTAGAAGGCCAAAAGTCACTTCATCATCCAAGGACCCCAGTTCCGATGATGATGTAGTTGAACTTGACTATATACCTGCTCCGCCCTCCCAGAGCGATGTTGATGCATTCGAGCGTAATAATCCTCCGACACAAAATGAGCAAAATGAGCACAAGTTGAGGAAGGAGAAATTCAGTCTAATCGAGAGGCTGATATGCATGAACTTGCCCAGGGAAGTCGGCATGAATTACAACTGACTAGTGCTGGCATAGATGACACCACCATCGAAGGAGAACGAAAGGCGGATGAGACCCACGAGCCCAACAGAATCGAGGAGCAACCATCACATGGGGATACCCGACAGTTGTTCAGTGAGGTAGGGGAGAACTCAGCTATAAGTAAAGGGCTGGATACTACATTTGCTCCTTGTATGACAAATCAATTGTAGATATGCAGTGAACCAGCTAAAACCTCTAAGGAGCAGAGTGGGAATTTGGCCATAACATCTTGGCAGACCATACCTCAAGACTGGTTAGTTGCTCGTGCACAGCGGAAGGCAGCCACCAAGCCACCTATCGACTTGGAGGATATGTTCTCTCGCATAGGGGAAACAAAGTCCAAAGGGAAGAAAAAGCCTAAGACCTACTCCCGGATCACCAAGGATGAGCAGAGGAGCTGCACCATCCATATCGCTGCCCCGCTTGTTGATAAGCCAACATATCAAATTGCGTTGGCCGATTATAGCATTACAACCGTTCCGATAGGGCGAGCCACCAAAGAACAAGAAAGGGAGGAGTTCAAGGACTCTGTGCAAAATATGCTCAGGCAACTCGACGAAATAACTATTGAGAGAAACATGTACCGAGTTCGTGCTGAGCAGGCGGAGGGTTATATTGATCACCTACTAAAACCATTGCAACATGCCCCTGAATCCCATGTTCCCCCATCGGCATTGGCGCAAAGGACTACAACAGAGTTTGAAGGAGTACGAGATAGCGCCAAGGCTGTCAAGGAATGGATTCGAGACATTAAGGAAAAGGGAGAGCTGATCATTGAAGATGTAAAGGAAATGGCCCACCACCGAGAGACCATTTTGGTCAAATTGTTCGAGGTAAAGAAGGAATGTCTTAGGGTTCATGAGGTGGTTGGTACAACTCTTCCCCTCATGAGGGCTCTTTTCTGGACCCACGCGCAGATTCCCACATTGTCCACTATCCTGAATCCCTATGACATCGGCGTCTTTAAAGAATGGTATTGGACCGCCACCATGAAGAATGAAACAAAAGATACCACTAATAAAGAGCAGGAGGAATGCGAGGAAATTCTGAAGAACATGAGGGATCTTGGCGGAAAGATCCTCCGATCAATGGTTTTGGGTTGGAAGAATAGTTTGTCCGATGATAGAGTGCAGCTGAATTGGGAGGATAGATTGAGAATGGATAGGGTCGCCTACTCCACGGAGGACTTGGAGTTTGCCAGTGGATTGCATTCAGACATTTTATGTTTTGAAGCTCATCGGTCGTACTGGAAGGATGGGTTAAAGCATGTAGATCGTCATTTGGAGGGCATGCAATATAAAATACACCATCCTCCTATGCCTCAATTCATGGTGCTGTTCCAGCTATGCATCAGATTTCAAGACTATGTTTGGGCAGAACGTGTGGCAGGTCAGAACCTCTGGAAGGAATATTTGCACGCTGAGGATGAATTTTTAGAGAAAGGGTCTACAACAGAAAAGGAAAAAGTGCTTTCATAAAGTGCAGAATTCTTTTAAAATCTTAAAAGACACTTTTTGGCCATAAAGTTCATTTCTAACTGCCAAATCAGTTGTAAATCTTGAGCTCCGTGCGTGTGCACTTTTTGAGCTGCTTTTTGGTAGTTATTAATTACCTTTTTGGGTAGTTATTATTTCTCCTTTGGTGGTTGTTGATATTTTGCTTCTTATTTATGGGCATGGGTACTATGTTGTATTGATGAATCTGGGCCACTTGTTTTGTTTTAATCTTGGCCATTCATCTAAGTTTTGAAACTCTATATAAAGGGGTTGGTTTTCCCTTATTTTTGGTAAGAAGTCTAAGATTGTTGTTGAAACTCTGGCGAAATTCACGCAGAATTAATGGAAATTAAAGCTGTCTTATTTCTTTGTGAGTGCATGGTCTCCTTCACCATTTAATATTCTTGTTATGCATTTTGCTTTCAGATAGTATTTTTAGGATAATATTTGATAGAAGCCTTGGTGTTCATACCATTAAGGATTGGCTGATTGCCATTTCCCCTTGCATGATTAGTCTGAACCCATTTATGTGCTTAGTTCGGTTGTTAAACATCAAATGAATAGATGTCAAGTTCCGCATTTATGTTTAGTAGCATGAAAATTCAGCTCCCTTTGAAGATTGCACTAGATTTTACAACATTGTGCTTTATTAGCTAATAATGTTAAATCTGGTTTTTTGAAGTTTCTGTCTATCTTCTTGAACATGTTATCTTAGATAAATTAATTTGAGTATTCTCTATCTCTTTTTTTTTTCTTCCCCTTTTTTTTCTTTTTATCAAAAGAAACTATACAGTCAAGCTGAGATAGTATCAATCCAAGCAAAATCAGATGATATAGGACTGTTGAACTTTAGGGAACTCGCTCGAAGCCGTCTGTCTAACCTTAAGTCCCCTTTGTGTTTCCAGCAAAACACATCAAACCGCTAAGCTATCCTGCAGTCAAGACCTGATAACCGAAACATTGAGGTAATCACCATTGGTCAAATTTGTACAACATTAGGGATTTTCTTATCTCAAGAGAGGATAGGATTCTTAGTAGTTCTATTCTGCGTTGGCCGGATGAAGTCGCAAGTTCAACGACTTTAGACACGTCAACAGAGCGATTCTGGAATACTCATCAAACCTCTTGTGAATGACCTCATTGCAAGGTTCATGTGATGACAAATAACTGCTGGTGAAACTCAGAAAATCAAAATTGTGTTCATCAATAATCTCTCCAAGGGCTGCCGTACCTTGCATATTGCTTGAAGCTACAAACTCTTCTTTCACATCTTCCATCATGAAGGATGGGACAGTGTTGTGACGAACCAAAGAGGCACTAATTGGATCTATACCTTCATCTAACCTCACTTGACCTTCCAAGTAGTTTGATTTCTGAAACAAATGTTCTGATTGGTTTATAGTTTCTTCCTCAACACTTTTCCCATCCAACTCATTTACCAACAAGCTATCATCAGCATAACTATGGATTGGATCATTTACCTCATGCTCTTCTTTACTTGCTATGATGAAACCAGATGGTGGGCAAACAACGTTTTCAACTTCTATCATGTGTTTATCGACCCATACTTTGCTGTCCTCAATGCATTGCTCATGTGTTAATAGTGGACTGCTGATTGCATTAAAGAAATCTAAATTATGATCTCTTGAAGTGTCTTTGTTATCTCCAACAAGCTCTAACTTCTGATGCTGAAAGTCATATGCTGCCTTACCATTCCAAACCTGCATTTCCAATGTTCTCTTTGCCTCCAACCACAACAATGGTGAAATCATCATGACGAACTAAACATTATCATATTGTAAAACCCTATGGTCAGGCAATCTTCTAGTCCCTACAATCAATTTTCTAAAGCAAGATGCTTCATATGACTTCAACAAGCAATCCTGCATTGCAAGCATATGAATGAGACAAGTGACATCTATTTCATTACATGACCATACATTATCACAAGGTGATTTCTTACCAATGAATTGTAGAGCTGTCTCATGTAAAGGAATATAGGTGGAATCCACATCCCCATGTAGCTGATCAATCAGAGTAGAGTTTGCAAACTCCGTGGAAGTATCTTCCTCCACCTTGTGGCTGCCATGAAGATCCATGCGTTCCTCACTTGAGGCTGTAATTGTTGCTTCTTGCTTGTTCATATCCTCTTGTGGCTGGAGTGAACATGCGAACGTGGCTTTATCTTCCTTAGAGATTCCACATGTCTGGCTAGAAGTCCAAACTTCTAGACATGATGACTGAATTTTGTCTTTTCCATGATCATTTGTAGGCTGCAAATTGCAAGTAAAAGCTTCATCTTTCTTCTTCATCCTTTCTTCAATGGTGATTTCTGAGTTTTTTCCTTCCAAGAATGTTCCTCCTAGTTGCAGCTCCTTACTCTTCTCATTCATTTCAATTTCTGTCTCTTTTTTAATACTTGATTATCATGCTTAGAATCAAATCCCTCTTGAACTTGCCCTTCTTTTGACTCTGATTGAGATTCTGGTTCAAAATTCATTTCTTTTTTTCTTTTTCTTATGTAATACCTATCAAAAGATTTGGTAGCCTTGACCTCCTCAAGTTTACTTAAGTATTGATAAAAAATTATGATAACCTCCTCATTCACAGGAATAGTCAACCTTGACAAATTTTGATATTCCTGAAATGTCAGAAGATTCTCCCTCTTTTGATATCTGTTATACCACTTGGCAATCTTAGTGGCGGCAATTTCATTTTCCCGTTCTTCCATTTCTATAAATGACCTCAACATTCCACAGGCTGGCAAGATTTTGGCTCTGACACCATTGAAAGATCCCCAACCCAATTCTAACCAAATCTGATCCAAACCAACTTTTTGTTTTGCTGATAAAGTCTTTGGCCAATGTATGTTAAGTGGGGGTTTGACTAATTTCTTTTTTTGTTTGGGTTTTTGAGTGTTTTGGAACAATGTTTTGAATGCTAAGTGAAAGAAGTAGTTGATACAATATAGAATAATGCATAATACATTAAGAAGGCAATTAAGATAACTTTTTTCACTTAAAAAGACCGATGTACATACCTTTAACTGAGCATTTAAGTCTGATACAAATTTCTAGTAGATAGAATATAAGAAATCAACTCTAATATTAGCTACAACTCCAAATACACCTTAGGGTTTGATACCCTTCTTTCCAAAATGGAGCGGCTGGCTGAGAATAAGCTGGAAATGAGTGGTGATGACCTCTAGAAGGTCTGCCCTGCAATTAATTGATAGAAACCTGCCCTAAAATTGATAAATCTACACTAAAATCCCCAATGAAGGCTTCCAAATGCACATTGAAGCTAAATATTTATGTAACCTGTCACCGGGAGAGATGGGTTTTCGTCAAAATCTCCGAATTCTTCTAGAAGTTTGCATTCCAGGAAGCTCCAAGCTGCTAAAACCCTCAAGCTTGCAGCTGATTTGAAAATTGGAAGTGTAAGAATGAATCCAAATGATAGACAAAATGCCTTTTTATTTATTTTGGAGTTACTATTTGGCCTCAAAATCATAAAATAACATTGTGGGTCTAATTCTTCACTGTGAACTTGGCCCCCTTTTAAAAACAACTTAAGTTACTAGGATGGGGGGGAACTTTTCACTATTACTCTTATGTTTCTCTGTTACTATTCATTTTTTACTATTCCCTTAGGCCAACTTTAATATTTAAATTTTAATCACGGATTCAATTCCAGAACTCCAATCTGAAAGGCTCGTAAAGCTCCCTGCTGAGCTCGACAACCCCCGGTTGGGTCCCCAAACCACACTGCTGACCAACATGACCCTAATAGTAGGCCAACCTCTGCTAAAGTCTGAGATGCCTAAGGAAGGGCTGTTACAATTTGCAAGGTTATATTCTGAAAAAGATAATCAGCAACTCTTTATCTCTGCAAATCAAACTCAATAAGAGAACAAAGATCTGAAATTTCATTGCCAAATTCCAGTAGTTCTGCCCCAACATAAATTCCAATAACTCTGTCTTAACACACTCAGAATAAATGTCAATCTGCACTTAATTATTTTGTTACTATCATACACAAGAACTTATAACAATTCTGAATCAAACAAGGAAATAATTAATTCAAAACTATATCATAATTTAGTCTTACCAATGATTCTTCTTAATATATGTGTGTTTAACATACCTGTTGTGACCATTTCACACATCGCCCCATGAGAATGGGGGCCCCCTCTTTTTTTTGGTCTTTCTTTCTCTTTGCTTAGCTTTTTCTCTGCTTGTTAGGTGTTTTGAGTGAGTTAGTGGTTGCCTAGGCTGGGTAAGTTAGGGTTTCCTTCGCAGAGCTTGCCTAGGGTTCCTTTCAAAGCCAAATTTGACCTAAGCTTGGGAGAGTCATTTGTTTTGTGCCTAGGGCCCTGATGTGATTTTAGCAGGATCTTGCCTTAGAAAGTTGGAGAATGTTTATTTTGCAAGAGGTTGAAAAGTTTGAGTCAGGATGAGTCAAGGTTGTAAGTTTTTAGGCCAGAATCTTGTCTTCTATTGAGTTAGAGTTAATTGAATGAAGCCAGTGCTCAAAGTGTAGGCTTGAAAGAAAATGCTAACATGAGCAAGCTTGGAGAGATGTAATTATAAGGAGTTGGCTTGAAAATTTGAAGAAAAGGTTAAGGATGTGAGCTAAAACATGAATTTCGCTCCTGACCCTTCCAAAGGGTTCAGAGCGAAATTTCTAAAATCCCTATTTTGCTCCATGTTTGAAACCAAGATTTTTGCTCTCAGAACATGGATGAAGGAGGACGGATATATTCTTGCCTTGGGAAGTGATTTGAGACCATGAAGTGATGAAATTTAAGCTAAAATGAAAATTTTGCTCCTGACCCTTCCAAAGGGTCCAGAGCGAAATTTCCCAAAGGACCTAATTCTTCACCTAAGTCATTGAATGGTTGGGCAAATTTACAAGATTATGGAAGAAAAGGGATCAAGGATCAAGTTTAGAGCAAAGCCAAGTGAAAAAGGATGAGGGTTGAGCCTAGAAGAGCAATTTCGCTCCTGACCCTTCCAAAGGGTCTAGAGCGAATTCCTTCATAAGGCATTCTACCTTGCCCAAACTTATAAACTAATCCTTGTCCCATGCATTTTTGAAGGCAAAGCACTTGTTTTGATAGGGAAAGGTTGGAAATGAATTCAAAATGAGCCTAAAACATGAATTTCGCTCCTGACCCTTCCAAAGGGTCCAAAGCGAAATCCTCAATATAGCTCATTTCCTCACCAAAAGCGTTGAAAAGAACATCACTTTAGGCAAGTTGGCATGAGTATGATGAAGTGAAAGGCAAAGGGACGAGTCCAAGGGAAATTGAGTGTGAATTTAGTCAAGAAAAGAGAAAATCGCTCTTGACCCTTCCAAAGGGTCTAGAGCGAAAATCATCCAAGCTCCTGACCCTCTCAAAGGGTCTAGAGCGAAATCCTTAGCTAGACTCTCAATTTCACCTAGGTTCACTAAGGCAACCTTGTTTTGATGAGAAATTGACTTGATTGTGGCGAGAGAGATTGGATAAGACAAGTTTAAGATGATTTGAGGCAAAAGGAAATGCAAAAATGAGCCTAAACAAGAAAATCGCTCCTGACCCTTCCAAAGGGTCCAGAGCGAAATTCTTAAAAACCTCTAATTTGCTCATGTTTGAGATCAAGATTTGGATTCCTAAGGCATTGGTGGAGAGAAGATTCATATATACTTGACTTGAGAAGCAATTTGGAGCAAGGAAATGATAGAATTGAGGCTTAATCATGAAAATCGCTCCTGACCCTCTCAAAGGATCCAGAGCGAAATCCTTTGAAATCCCTATTTTCACCTTGTTTCAAGCTAGTTGAAGAGGCTAGTTGTGTGATCATGATGGGAGGAGGTTTGAAAGGTTAAGTTCAAAGGTGAGAAATGATAAAATGTGAGGTAAATTGAGCATAATAGCAAAAATTGCTCTTGACCCTTCCAAAGGGTCCAGAGTGAATTTTCATAAGATCCTCCTTCTTGCTTCAAATTTGGACCAATTTGGTGCCTTGGAGCCTTAGTTAGGACGTTACCCTGCCTTGGAAGCAACTGGAGTTTGAGAAAGTGGAAGATTTGAGTCTAAAAAGCAAAAATCGCTCTTGATCCTCTCAAAGGGTCCAGAGCGAAATCCTAAGATAGCCTAGTTTCTTGCCAGAACACTTTGAAATGGACATCACTTTGAGGGTAGATGAGCAAGATTGAGATGGGGAGAGGACCTAAAGGCCAAGCCTAGAAGTAAAAGTGAAAGAAATGGTGAAGGTTTGAGTCCAATGACTTTTTCGCTCTTGACCCTTCCAAAGGGTCCAGAGCGAAATTTCTTGAAGAGAGGTGTTTTGCTAATTGAGATGTCTAGACAAGCCTCCTTGAAGGTGGTTTAAGCCTTTCCCACATCATGAACCTTCTAATGATCATGAAGACTAAGTGTGCCTTCATCAAATATTGATGAAACTTCAACATCTCCTAGGTTCGCTTATGTCCCTTCCAAGAGTGCACAAGCAATTTTGATATTAAAAGGCATATACCTCTTGAATGTATAAGGGCGAAAGTGTATTGCATTATGGTAAAAAAACCGAGTGGAGAGGAGACTAGATGCAAGTCGGCCTAGAAGCAAACAAGGCAGTTTGATACATTAATAAACCAACCTCATCCTTGGCGCCAAAAGCAAATTTGAATTTCCAATAAAGAAGTCGGCCAGATTGGGAGAGATATAATTAATTTTCTTTTATACATTTATAACAAAGTCGGCCAGATTGGGAGAGATATAATTAATTGTCTTTTATACATTTATAACAAAGTCGGCCTCTTGAGGGAAAGGGTGGAAGCACCTATAAAGGAAAGTAAATTTCAAAACCATTAATCATTCATTCACACACTCTTTTTTAAAAGCGAATTTAAGGAGCAGACCTAGGAGGCGAATTTTATCAGCAGACTTCATCAAGTGTCAAAGAAGCCGATTTCAGACCTGAAGATGGAAGGTTCACAATCTTCATGAGCCAAATTAGACAAAGAACAAACTAGAAAGAAAGCGAATTCCAGCAGGTGGTGGGCGAATTCAAGTTTGAGAAGGCAAAAGATATATCCTGTAAAGGCAGGTTAAGGCAGATTTAACCTTTCAAATCTCAGACCTGATCCTCTCAAGGACAGTTCAAAAGATCAGCAAAGGCGAACTTGAGGTGCAGACCTGAAGCTTTTAGCAGAATAAACTTCTTTGAATATCTGTTGGAAAGAAGGCGAATCCAACAACAATTTCCCCTTTTGCCCATCTTTTTCAGGTTGATAGCTAAAAGATCAAGATTAAGTTATGTGGTGTCTTGAAGATCTGATTCAATTCAATATCAATTTCTTTGGGGTTAAGTCTTCATGATTAAGGTTAATTCATTTGTAATTTCAATTTGTGAATTTTAATGCTTATTTATATAAGTTCAAATGGAAGTTCAAATTGTTCTTCTAAGGTCTTGAATCGCCTATCTAGGTTACTATACCTAAACCTAACTTAAGCCCTTTTGTAGGTAACAAATGGCAGCACCCAAGGCAAGTGGATCTTTTACTCGGCAAGCTCTCATTAAAGACGATCAAAAGAATGACGATTTGGAGACAAGGATCGTATCCAAATGGAGCAATATTGGAGACACCAACTTAGGAAACTTCAATGTGAAGAAGTTTTGAGAAGCACCCTACATCGACAAGTCATTGCCCATAGCCAAGAAGATAATTGAGAGTGGGATCGTCAAGGCCGCAGGCTTCCCTCCCGCAGTCAAATGTCATGAGCTGATGATCGAATGTGCTAGGCACTATGATTCACATTCAAGGACAATTGTAGCCAAGGATGGGACTATCCTCGCCTATCTCTTAGAGCGAGCTATAAGTGAAGCTCTTCATCTTCTAGAACATAGAGATATGATCTACAAAAGCCTAGAAGGAGCCAAGTCTATCTACAAAGATGATCTTGATCCCTGTCTAAACTTCATCAATAAGAATTGGTTGCTCAAAAGTAGGCCTTCCCTAAATAAGATACCCAATACACCTCACAGAATTGATTTCCAAGAAGAATTTAGAGACTTGATAACCATGCTTAATCGAATTGTAGGTGCCTCCCAAGCCTTCTTTTTCGACACATGGATGTTCTTCTTTATACAAGCGATCGTTCAAGGGAAAGGAATGTTCAACTGGGCCAGGATTATCAGTAACAACCTAGATGTGCAGTTGAGGAGGCTAGTCTCTACTAAGTCATTCCACATGAGTTCATATGTTATATATTCTTTAGCTAGATGCTTTGAATATGTAGGACTACCACACAGAGGAGTTGTTGGGAGAGGACCCGAAGAGATAAGAGTATGTGATTCTTATGCTCAATTGCATCATCCACCTAAGAATTACTACAAGCTAGTCAACAATACTTTCACAATGCATATCACCAGGACATTACAAGGAGGGATTCACCATCGACTATCTCTAGAAGCACAAGAACTCGTGAAGAAACATGGTGCATGGTTCATTCAATTTCCTAAATTCACCTACATCAAGATCCATGGATGTCCTTCACCTCCTTATATGTTGCCAAGGTATCCTACGGATAGAATAGTACTACTTGAGGTGACTAGACAGCTGGCAGCTTGTGCTAAGGCATCAAGACATAAGCATGGGAATGGTATCCCTATACCTATTTCACTTGGAAATTCAATTGAAGTATGTCCTAATTCTCAAGCAGCTGAAGATGCAGAAAAGGAGCTATCTCTCTACTCATTCACATCTTTTGCCTCGAGAGAAAATTTTGATCCTAATGGTCATATGGAAGAAATAGTTGGGAAGAAGTACAAGCATGTATTTCAAGTAGAGGACTTCTGGATGAATGTTCAGGATGATGTAGAGGTAAAAAGAAAGACGCACTCTCGATTGCTCTTAGATCTTATTAGGAAATGCAAAGTTTATAGAGTAGCAGATCAAGCACAAGACAATGGCAGATATCTTCAATCTTCCTATGAGAAAGAAGACAAAGAAGCGAAGATAGATTGGGATGAGCAAGAAGTAGCAGACTTAAGAGCATTGATGGATCCAGTCTTGAGTTGTACTCGCAGATGGGTGGATGTCCAACATCAAAAGTTGAAAGAACAAAACATAGCTATGACATTCAACTTAGAAACAAGAACGGAAGGAGAGGCTAGTGCAAGTGAGAACACTTCTCATTCTAAGGGGTCGAAAAGAAAGGAGGGGCTTGAAAAGAGAGAATCATCCAAGAAGAGACAGAAGGTGAATCTTGATAATCCCTTGAGTGCTTCTTCTAGACATGAAAAGGAGATAAGTCAAGGAGAGGATCAAAGACAGAAGGTGTATGAGATAGATGAGTCTATGGAATCCATAGAACATAATGACAAACAAGACAAAGGAAGGACACCTCAACACTCATCAAGTCAGTCTCTTCCTCTCCAAGTTGATGTTAATGAGAAACAAGAAGAAAGCAATGATGATGAAGCGACATCTCCTTTTAGAGGCGAGAAGCCTTTGCCTGAGGAAGTACAAGTAAGAGAAGGAAAGTCTTCCATTCCAGATTGGCTTAGAGAAAGACTTACAAAGGTAGTTGTGGTTGAAGATGAAGAGCAAGTATTTGATTTGGAAAGTCTTCTAGGCAATTCTCAAGAGGAGATTGAAAGGAAGAAAGCTACAAAGATATCAAAAGTAATTAGAGATGATGCAGGATCCAGAAAGATACAGATAGCTACACCAGCAGTGGACAAGTACGATGATGAGATCATGGCAGAAGAATATGATTTAGAGACATTTGATCTTGGTCCACTTACCTCCGAGCAAGCCATGGGGGATGCGACTGATTCAGTAAGGGCAGTTAATGATAAACGAAAAGAAGAAATGGAAAAGAATAAAAGGTTGGAAAAGGTGATTAACTCTTAGAGGAGTTATTTTAGCCACCTTAACGAGCTATTAAGGCAACAAGATCCAACAGTTTCACCCTTGCAGACACTCTCTCTTGAGTCAATGAATCAGGCTGAAAAGTTGAAGAACTTAGCCCAACTCATGAATACATGGATTGATAGATCATAAATGGTCGCTAAGGAATTTGTAGGAAGAATGATGAAAACAGTCCATAGGGCTATCCAAGTCCTTGAGATCATTCATAATCTAGTGGTAACTGTCAATGCATTCACTCTCACTAGAGACATTGTCATCCCAGTATTGCAAGTGGTAAGAATGACATCAAGACAAGTTTTAGCACAAGAGAGGATAATTGATGGTGGAATCCATAATCTCCTACAATTGTCAACTTTGCTCCAAATGAAAGAAGTTATATTCAAGGACATCAATAGTAAGTGCAGCCGAGTTGAGTACACTATCCATCCTATTCAGGATAAAGTGTTTGATGTATTATGTGCAATCCTTGATAGAAGAATATAGATTGAAACAGATGTGGATGTCCAAGAATTGGAGGACAGGATCAAGGTCATCTTTTGTAGAGAGGAAGACATAATCACAGAAGAGCAGCGAGATCAGATGTATACTACTATGTTCCTGATTGAGAAGACAAAAGAGTTAGAACATGGATGGGAGATGACTCTTCTTGCAGCCTTTGATGAGGTCCTTCACTTGGAGGAGCGAATGAAGAACCTGCCTGAGATTCCCATTGCAGAGATTGAAGGGATTACGTCCAGATTCATTGAGTATGCTAGAAAGGAACATGGAAAAGGGAACAAAATTCTAGATGAGAAGTTGTTATGAAATGATGTGGCAATTCAATTCCTATTGGACGACGTTTCCTCGTTATTTGTGCCAATTTCTATTGGCTATGTTATGATAATGCTTATCTGATTAGGGTTATTTTTGTAGCAAACCCTAATTAGGGTATAGGTGTCAAAATCTCAGCCCTTGATCTTCTTTAAATTTGGACCATTCATTGTATTTGAGAATGCTATATAAGCTCTCACTCATTTCATTTGTAGGTTTATTAGCAGCAGAGAGAAGAGTAGTTATATAAATTTGGTGAAGAGAGAAAGTTGAACAATTGTTATATTTTGCTATGAGATCAATGAAATATTGAAGTTATGGTGTTTTATTGCAATCTTTGTGGCTTCTTACATGGTTGTTTGTCTTCTTGAATCGCTCTTATTAAAGATAGTATTTAGATGTTAGAGTTATATTGAGTGATAAATGTTGTATTTGATCTTTTAGTGAAGCTCATAGTCCAAACCACTAGCCTCTTACTAATTGTAAGAGTGCCTTGTGTGGTCAACTGTAGATATTGAAATTGTTTAGAGTTCAATCATTATTTGAATACTGATATGTATCCTATTGATAGTATCTATGTTCATTAATGATTCGAAAATCCTTGAATTCCCTTAGAAGATCGCACCGATTCCAGTAGAGTTGTTTTATGGCAATACTGAGATTGGTAGAGTTTCATTAAGATCGCCCTCCATTTAGTCATTCTTAGGCTTAGTTTAGTATGATCCTCTTGAATCCCTTATCTTTTGCCTTTTTTGAAACATCGGTTGGTATTAGGAAAATCCAGTTCCTCATTGATAAAGTAGTCACAAGAACCAGCTTTCATAGAATGTACGTAAGACCCTTTGATGAAACAACAAACACAATGAACACTGGTGCTTATCCACAAGTAGAGAATCTACATATTAAAACCTTGGAGTTCCCTCGATTGATCCTTAGGCGAAATCTTCAGCATTCGGGGAAGCTTTGTTCAAGAGATGATAAGGTACCTTTGGGTATTTTATTCTGTGTTTGATCGTGTATAAAAGACACGTCAACAATACCACATCATCCTTTTCGCTGTAATCTCTTTGTATCAGACTTGTTCAAAACATTTTTCTTCCTCTTATATCATATTAGAGTGACTTACAAAACATTCCTCAAAAACACGTATTCTATCTTCTCCAATATATTTCACACACCAAAAAACTCTCTCCAATCTGCCTGCTTGAATCTCCTTAAAACAATGAATGTAAGTTGTATGTGGTTACAGAAACTACCCACGGTAGTTATAACCTAACCAAAACTAACTCTTCTCCCCTTTCACCTAAGTGGTATGAAGCTGTAAGGTTCCCACTTCTCTAGGTGGATCCAGATGCTTCACCTATAATCCATCTCCACAAGTGGAATTCCGTGTTGTGAGATGATTGGTTAGCCAAAGGGGACATTTACTTAGACATAATTGCTTTGGTGAGACATTTATAATAAAAACTTTATAATTTTATGTTATAAAGTTACTTTTTCTAAATTTAGAAAAAGTTAATAAACATAAGTAACTATATATTTTAAGTTGCATTGCACTTTTCCCTAGGAGGTGAATAACTTAAAAGGTAGTCAAGTTTACATGATGAAGTCTACCCTCTGGGCGCTACTTTCTAAAGGGAGAAAATTCCAAAGAATCTTCTAAATATGCTTTTGTGGGGGTCGATCTTGCTTGGTAATGTATAAAGGGAAGGGGCGTAGCTTTTTGGGGGTCTTGGATTGATTTTTTAGAAAAGCTATTATGGTTTGTGAGGTTTGCAACACGTATCCAGGTATGCCAGCCCAGGGAGGACGGAAACCCTCTACTATTTGATGGTGTGGACGGAATATTACACCCTCAGCAGCACTACAACAACAATATCTACTCAGAAATTGACCATTAAAGGTTACAGTCAGCAAAGAACACACCTACAACAACATCGATTGGTCTTAATCTGCAGATTTGAGCAAGTTATGTGTGATTTCCAGCAAGAAATAAGCCACAAATGCTAGCCGTACAGTTCCCTTGGCTAGCCGTACCATTCTCTTGCCTAGGAATCCATTAATAAATAAACTATAGGGTTTTGGCTCCACTATTGGTCTGTGAATTCGTTGTTGGGGTATTAATAAGTGATCACAGTTGGTTTGGTGTGAAGAAAATATCAGATTTGGGCAGCAACAACAATTCTTTGAGGAAAAGAGACATAATTTGGGAATCTTGTCTGGCAAGAATTTGGAATTCCAGCTAGGTCTGAATAATTCTTCAATATTAGTTTTTGGTAATTATCCTAGAGTTAAATAAAGTCATTTGCAACCATTAGTAGCAGCTGGAGGTGCTTGATTCAGTCACTGCATCATTCCAGGCACAAATTCCACCCTCAAACCCCAGCATTGGACTCCTGGTAAGCCTTGAACGGCTTAATTCTATCAAGAATTCTTTTTATTGTTTATTTGTACTTGCTGCAATTAATAATCAGAAGTCTGGAAACTATTATTAGTTCTATATTTATTGTATTGCATTTATTATTTTCCATGTATTGTCAAAAATCCCAAAAAATACAAAGAAATTGAAAATACAATCAACTTCCAAAAACTCTGTTCTTTGGTCAAAGAATTTGAATTTGTAAACAATCAGCAGTTTGGTTAAGAATTCTAGTCAGGGATCCTTCAGTGGTATCAAAGAGATGATTTTGCCAGCCTGGGGGTCATCAGAGTAATTCCATGCAGCGGGGCAGATTTGGTACCTATAGATATTACACACGTAGGAGACCTAGAGTGGATTTAAATTTTGTCACAAAACCACCCTTCGAGACTAATATGGGTGATATATCTGAAGGACAGAGGAGCCCACCCAGACAGGAGAGATAGATTCCAGTCAATCCTGATGAGATTATGAGGAGCTTGGCTGAAGCACAACCAAGAATTGTTGAAGCAATCAACAGATTATAGGACACACTTGACATAATGGATTTGGGAAATAATAGGGGAATGCACAGGAGCCATAGCAGGACAGTATCAGTTGCAGGAAGTAGGGGCAGCAGTAGAATTCCATCTTCCTTGAGTAATGCATCCATCTCACCACAGAGGGAGAGGACCCATACTAGGACAACAGATAGGCCTATGCTTCCACGGTTCACTCCTAGAGATGTACCACCGTTGGCTGAGCCTCAGAATGGAATCACCTTCCAGGACACAGTTATGGCTGCCAATGATGAGTGGGCACGTCTATCAACACATGTTAGAGATGCATTCCTGTTGCATCAATATTGTATGCAAATCCGTGATTCCATGAGGGGACAGAATGACAAGGGACCCAAACAGCAGTGGAATAATGATCTGAAGAAGGCGATAGATAAGTTGATTTTATCCACTTTTGATGGTAGCGGTTCCACTAGCGCACGAGCGTGGATTCACAAGCTAGATGTATACCTCTCCTTGAAACCCATGGCTGAAAACGAGGCCATTCAGATTGTTGTCCTACATTTGGAGGGTGTCGCATATGACTAGTGGCACCATGGATTGGTCATGTAGAATCATGCTCTCATTCATTCATACGCAGAGTTCACAGATAGGCTGATTTCCAGATTTGATAGGAAAGATGTGAAACTTTATTACAGGGATTTAGCTCTCTTGAAATAGTCGGGTCATGTGGATACATATGTTAATGAATTTCAGCGTATAGCGGTGATGGTACTGGAGATGCTTGTTAGGAGGGTAGTTATGCTCTTCATAGAGGGACTTCATGAGAGATACCGTGGTTTAGTCAAGGCTTTGAAGCCTAAGACTTTACAAGAGGCTATTCATCTCACATTAGACTTGGACACCACTCCTCCATCCTCCATTTTCAGCAAAACAAAAATTTTCCTAGGAACTCCAAACCCTTCCAGAAGCCTTTCAATCCACAGAAGGGTAACACATCTTCTCCTAGGATTGATCAGGAGACTAGAAATGAATTAAGGAGAAAAAAACCGTGTTTTACTTGTAAGGAACCTTGGGAACCGGGTCACAAATGCCTTGGCAAAGGCAAAGCTCATCTCATTGAAGTGAGCTCAGATGTGGAGGATGAGCACATACAGGACACTGATGATGAGGAGAGCATATTGAGTCTCTCCAGATTGAGCTTAACTCTACTGATGCATAGGCTACAACCAATGTTACCATGGCCACTCTTTCCAGTTATCCTAAGTTCCACGCTTTCAGATTGAAGGGAATTATTCAGGGGCAACGTCTAGTGTGTTTAGTAGATACCTGAGCGACCCATAACTTTATTGATCAGCATATGGTAGAGAGACGTGGGTTACATATAGAGGAATTTTTCAGGATTTGGTGTGAAGGTTGCAGATGGTGGAGTGTTGGGATGTACCAGGAGGATTCCTCAGCTTAGTATCTAGATGGGGGACTACACTTTGACAGATGACTTTTATGTTTTATCCTTAGAGGATTATGATACAATTATAGGTATGCGGTGGTTACAAGGAATTGGCAGATATGTCATTTATTACTGCAGAATGCAGTTGGAGTTCTTAGTTGATGGTAAGAAGAGAATACTGAGGGCATTATTAGATGGAGGCCCCAAGGAGGTTTCCTCTCACATGATGAAGACTATTATCAGACACAGAGATATCCTTTGGGCTACACAGTGCTTTGTTTCATCCAAAGCACCTTCATCTTAGGATGGCAATTCATATCCAATTGATATACAACAGATTATAGATAAATATGGGGTAGTGTTCGGTGATATACCTCCTAGAGTATCACTTGATAGAGGCTTTGAGCATGTGATAGAATTAGAGGATGGAGCAAAACCAGTCATGACCACTCCTTACTGCCATCCTAAGGCCTATAGAGATGAGATTGAGAAGACAATCAGGGAACTTCTGGACATGGGTTTCATTAGACGGAGCTCTAGTCCCTTTGCTTCTTCAGTTGTGTTGGTGAAGAAGGAGGAAGGGACCTTAGGCATGTGTATTGACTACCGTGCACTTAATAAGAAAACCATTGAGAATCGGTACCCCCATTCTATGCATAGATGAGTTGTTGGATGAGCTTCATGGCTCAGTTTATTTTTCGAAGATTGATCTTCGATCAAGGTATCACCAGATTAAGGTGTAGGAGTTTGATATTCACAGCCTTTAGATGCCATTATGGTCATTATGAGTTCTTAGTGATGCCTTTCGGTCTCACTAACGCCCTTGCTACATTTCAGTCATGCATGAACCACATATTTAATAAGCATCTGCATAAGTTTGTATTGGTATTCTTTGATGATATATTGATTTATAGCAGATCATGGGAGGAACATTTGAGGCACTTAGATGAGGTGTTGAGCATTATGGAATTTCAGTCCTGTTGACGTGTATTTTGTACACGATCATACACAGAATAAAATACCCAAAGGCATCTTATCCTCTCTTGAATAAAGTTTCTAACTGCTGAAGATTCGCATGAAGGATCAGTTAGGATGACTCCAATGTTCTGGTTAGTAGGGTCTCTACGTGTGGACAAGCTCGCCGTGGTATGATGTGATTTGCTGTATCCTCAAGGGGTCTTACGCTTCCGAAAGCCTGAAATTTTACTAAACTAAGAAGCTTTTCAAAAAATAACAAAAGGATAGGGTTTTGAAAGAAGTTTAATCTAGTCTAACCCTAAGAATGACTTCGTGTGAACAAGACTTGGTAAGATTCAACCAACTTCAATTTTGCCATAAGATAACAACTTAATTGAAATTGATGCGATCTTCTAAGGTAACAAATGATTTTCAACGCATCAAAGATCAAAGACACTACCACGAAGGTACATATCCAAGATACAATGATGATTGAAGGTTAAGTGATTCAGGTATTCTCCAGTCGACCACGCAAGGTGTTCCTACAATCAGCAAGAAGCTAGTGGTTTGGATTACGAATCCTACCAAAGATCAAGTCTCACACTATGTCCTTCAAATTAACACACTACTTTGATCGAGTATGATTCAAGTAAATTGAACAACCATGAAGATAACCAAGAAAGTTGCAACAAAACACCATAACTTCAATATTTCATTAATTTCCAAGTCATCATGTACAACAATTGCTTGAATTCCTTTCCTCAAAACTCAATCTTGCTACAAAAAGTAAAATTGCTTCTAACTCTAATCTCTCTAATCTCTTAACTATCTCTATTCTCTCTCACATCTATTCTATTATCAATGAAATGAAAAATGAGGGTATAAATAGCATCCTCAATTACAATGAAAGGTCCAGATTGAAAGTAGATCAACGGTCAAGATCATGACACCTAAACCCTAATTAGGGTTTGTTACAAATGGCCTCCTTTTTACTGAACAATATTAAATGCATAGCCAAATATTAAATTTGGCACAAAAACCTAGGAGACATGAACCAATGACAAATAAGATGCCATGTCATCTATAACAACCTCTCATCTAGAATCTTATTCCTTTTCCAATTCTCTTTTTAGCATATGTAATGAATCTTGACACGATTCCTTCGATCTCAGCAATTGGAATCTCGGGAAGATTCTTCATACTTTCTTCCAAATGGATGACTTGATCGAATGCATCTAGAAGAGCTGCGTCCCATGAAGATTCAAGTTCCTTTGTTCTTTCAATCAGGAGCATGGTGGCAAACATCTGATCATATTGCTCGTCTGTAACATTAGCGTCCTTGCAAAAGATGACCTTGATTCTATCCTCTAATTCCTGCATATCCACATCTGTCTCGACCTCGATCCTCCTGCCAAGAATGGTACGAAGTACCTCAAATACTTTGTCCTGGATAGGATTGATCACCTCCTCAACTTGGCTACATTTAGTACTGATGTCCTCGAAGAGAACACTCTTCATATGGAGTAAGGTTGACCACTGAAGCAAACTGTGAGGTCCTCCATCCATGATCTTTTCTTGCGCTAAGACCTTCCTTGATGTGTGTCTAATGACTTTCAAGACCGGAATGATAACATCTTTGGTATGAGCGAATGCAGCTACTGTTATCATCAAATTGTGGATTATCTCAAGAACCTGGATAGCTTGATGAATAATCTTCATCATCCTTGTTACAAACTCTACGGCAACTGTATGAGATTTATCCATCCAAGTACTCGTACGCTGGACCATATTCCTGAATCTTTCTGCCTCATTAATTGATTGAAGTGGAAGTGCCTGCACTAGTGATCTAGCTGGATCCTGACGTCCCAAAGGCTCATTGAGATGACTGAAATATGTCCTCCATGCACCGACCTCTCTCTCAAGCTTTCTATTCTTCTCCATTTCTTCTCTAAGCTTGTCTTTCAATGCCTCAAATGAATCGGTGGCATCATCCAACGTCTGCTCAGCTGTGGATGGTCCTAGCTCAAAAGTCTGTATATCATATTCCTCCGCTAGGATCTCACCTTCATATTTGTCTACTGCCGGTGTAGCTATCTGCAGTTTTCTGGATCCAGTCTCATCTCTAATCATCTTAGACATCTTGGTAGCCTTCCTCTTTTCTGTTACTTCGTGTGAGCGTCCAACAAGGCTTTCCAAATCAATTGCATTATCTTCGTCTTCTACTACGATCACCTTGGTTAATCTTTCCTTCAACCAATCTGGGATAGCCGATCTTGTCTCTTGAACTTGAATTTCCTTATGTACTACTTCTTCTTCTCTGGGAGGAGATGTTATTTCGTTGCCTTCTCTATCTTCATCTAGCTCATAATCTTGGAGAGATCCATCTGGTGATCCTTGCGGTGCCTGTCCTCCCTCCTGCCTATCATTCTGTACCATCGACTCCATGGATTCTTCTACTTGAAGTGTCCTTTTCTCTTGTCGAGAAGATGTGCCGGATGAACGATCTCGGTTGGCCTCTTGTTTCTTCTTGGAAGATTCTCTCTTTCCAAGTCTCTCTTTCCTCTTTGAGCCTCTCGGATGGAGATTGCCTTCACTGGCACATCGAAGGTTACCTTCACCTGAATTTCTAGGATTAGGATTGCCTTCACTCACACTAGCTCCACCTTCGGCTGGTTTCTCTTCCAAAGTGAAAGTCATAGCTATGCCTTGCTCTCTCAACTTCTAATGCTGTACGTCAACCCATCTGCGAGTACAAGACAAGACTGGAGCCATTAAAGCATCTAAATCCACGACCTCGGGCTCATTCCAATCTAACCTTACTGATTTGCTTTCTCGATCATAGGATGACTGGAGATGTCTGCCACTGTCCTGAGCTTGGTCGGCCACTCTGTAAATCCTGCATTTCCTGATAAAATCCAAAGGCAATCTAGAATGCATTTTTCGTTTCACTTCAAGATCATCTAAGAGATTCATCATAAAATCTTCTATTTGGTACTCATGCTTAAACTTCCTACCGACTGTCTCCTCTAAATGTCCATGTGGATCAAAGCTTTCTCTCAAAGCAAAAGATGAAAAAGAATACAAGGCTAACTCCTTCTCTGCGTCATCCATGGCTAAAGCATTAGGACATACCTCAACTGAATTGCCCAAAATGATAGGTACTGGAACTCCATTCCCATGTCTGTGTCTGAATGCCTTCGCATATGCTGCCAACTGTCTTGTTACTTCAAGTAACACAATTCTGTCTGTCGGATGTCTCGGCAACATGTATGGAGGTAAAGGACATCCATGCACTCTAATATAAGTGAACTTCGGAAATTGGATAAACCAAGCACTGTACCTCTTCACCAATTCCTGTGCATTCTGAGATAATGTGTTGTGAATCCCACCTTGCAACGTCCTTGTGATGTTCATCGTGAAGGTATCATTAACTAACTTGTAGTTGCTTCCTGGCGGATGATGCAAGTAGGCATAAGAATCACAAGCTCTGACCTCGCCGGGTCCTCTTCCAATCACTCCTCTGTGAGGTAGTCCTGCGTACTCAAAACTCCTGATCAATGCATAGATGACGTATGAACTCATGTGGAAGGACTTGGTAGCCTTGAGTCTCCTCAACTGTACGTCCAAGCAATGGCTAATCATTCTAGCCCAATGAATTGTTCCTTTACCCTGAACTATCACCTGGATGAAGTAGAACATCCACTTTTCAAAGTAAAAAGCCTGAGGGGCTCCTGTGACTCGGTTGAGCATTGTAATCAAATCTCTGTACTCCTCCTGGAAATCAATCCTGTGTGGTGTGTTCGGTACCTTACTCAGGCGAGGACGACTCTTGAGTAACCAGTTCTTGTTAATGATGCTTAGGCAAGCATCTGGATCATCTTCATACATTGACCTGGCTCCTTCTATGCTCTTGTATATCATGTCTCTGTGCTCTGGAAGATGGAAAGCTTCACTTATAGCTTCCTCTGAAAGATACGCCAAAGTGTTTCCCTCATTGGACACAATCGTTCTGGATTGAGGATCATAATGACGAGCACACTCGATCATCAACTCATGGCACTGAACTGCTGGAGGGAAGCCGGCCGCCTTAATGATGCCACTCTCGATTATTCTTCGGGCGACAGGTGATGGCTTGCCAATGTAGGGGACCTCTCGAAATTTCTTCGTGCTAAAGTTACCCAAGTTGGTATCTCCAATGTTGCTCCACTTCGACACGATCTTCGTCTCCACTTCTTCGGTCTTTTGATCTTCTTTCATGAGAGCTGAACGACTGGTGGATGCTCCCGCCTTCGGGGTCACCATACCTACACAACATTTCATAATGAGAAACTAGATCTTGCAATATATAACATAGATTAGATTAATTTTAGGAAACTTCATGATAAGTCTTTGAGTTATCATTTCCTAAATAACGATTGAGCAACTGGAATTCAAAAATTCAAAATTCAAAACTTGAAGCAATGACGATCAAAAATTAAAATTAAAACAATAAAACCAATATCGCCATACCTCACTAGAGAGCTAACACTAGAATGCAAAATGAATAAAATTCGCCTAGGCAAAATTGATGTTAGATGGCCTCAACGTGATCTCCTCTTCAAGTTAGCAACTTCGCCACCTTTTGGGATATCTGTTACATCCTTGGCAAATTTGCCCAAGTGAAACTTCAAGTTCGCACCCCCTTTGGGTAATAGTTCGCACCACCTTGCTTGAAAATGAAATTCGCACTCCAACACACAATTCGCACCTTCCTTTGTCTTCTTCAAATCGCATGTGAAATGGTAAAATGATAATGTGAAAATAACGATTCTCACCTCTCCTTTATAAGCGCTCACACCTCAATTACCACTAGGCCGACCTTGTTAAAATTAGGCAATTAAAACGATTTTTTAAATAAAAATAAAAGGCCGACCTCCATAAACCAAGCGCTTCATTTAATTTTTTAATTGATTAATAATTAATTATTAAATGCCTTTATTATTTAAATTGTCAAATTCGATTTTTACAAAGGCAAAAATAATTAATAAATATCAAACGCAATATTTAAATTCTAATTAATTGAATCTTTTAATTTATCGAATTTTAGCATTTAAAATAGATTCAAAAATATTTGTTTAAGCGCCAAATTTTGAAGATGAACAATACATACCTCATCGCCCTGGTCCCTGACTGAGGGACAGGAGCGATCCATTAACTTTGTCTTGATCCTTGCATTTTTGACGTTCAAAGTCTTCATCTCCACGTTGAATTTGCCATTTTCGTTGGGTTCTTCGAGCTTGATTGATTTGCTTGTGTGAACGAGTGCCCTTTATGACCATTATCGCCCTGGTCCCTTGGAGAAGGACAGGAGCGATCTAGATGTTTTCACTTAGATCTTGTATCTTTAATCTCCAATTTTCATCATAAGGCGAATAGTAACATTATTTCTTCATTCTATGCTTGTTCCACTTGACTTCTACAAGGCGTTTTTGATGTTTGGAGGATCATCGCCTTGGTCCCTTGGAGAGGGACAGGAGCGATCCATGTGTTTTCTCCATTTCAAGCTTAAATTGGTAACATCTTAACGTTCACCTCCTTTGTATCGCCTTCCAAATGATGTTTTTAAACCTTGTGCAACTTTGCCTTGACGTGATCTTCAATGGATAACAAGTGACTTAACAAATATCGCCCTGGTCCCTTGGAGAGGGACAGGAGTGATCCTTGTGTCTTGGTCTAAATTCACCACCTTTCAATCTTTGTTCTTCGTTCATTGCCTTCCAAATAACGTCCTTGACCTTGTGCGACCCTGCCTTGACATGTATTTGAAGGAAAATGAAGGTTTTAATAAAAATCGCTTTGGTCCTTGTCCAAAGGACAGGAGCGATATAGCTTCTTTGTACAAATTGGTATTCATTTGACGTTTAAAACCCTTGTATATCATCTTGTTAAGACGCCTTAGACCTTGTGCGACCTCGCAAAACCTTGACTTGGCATGAATTTAGCATGAATTGGCAAATATAGTAAATATCGCTGTGGTCCCTTGGAGAGGGACAGGAGCGAACTTCAAGGTTTTGAGCTCGTCCTTGCCTTCTTCAACTTGTCATTACCTTCATTGGGTAAAACGTAGTCCCTTGATCCTTCTTGGTTGCTCAATACTTGATAAACTTTCAAAATCTAGGCCCTTATAGGAATTTCGCTCTGGTCCCTTCCTGAGGGACAGGAGCGAATTAGGGTATTTTAATGCAAATCCTTCAATTTGGTGATCTTCGTAACTTTGTGTTTGATTGAGATGCCTCGAAATGTCCTTGCCACCTTATATCCGGACTTGGAGTGTCTTGAACTTGGAGGAAAAGCGACATAATCATTATATCGCCCTGGTCCCTTGGAGAGGAACAGGAGCGATTTTGCTCTTGTAGGCTTTGTCTCACTTTGCTAACTTCAAAAATTATCTTCAATGGTCTCGTCATACCTCCTTTCATTCATCCATGCCTTGGAATTCATTGTAACCTGGCAAGAAATTTGTCTAAGACAAAAATCGCTCTGGTCCCTGACTGAGGGACAGGAGCAAACTTGGGCATTTGGGTCCCTTGTTGACGTTTGGTAATCTTCAATTTGTCTTCAACAGGTTCAATTCACCTCCTTTCTTGCCTTCGAACGTAAAACTTGCTTGATCTTTGCCCAGAACATGCCCTATGAAGGATTTCGCTCTGGTCCCTGGGAGAGGGACGGGAGCTACAATGGTTTTCGCCCTGGTCCCTGACTGAGGGACAGGAGCGATTTTGCAATTAGGTCCATCTTTCTTCATGTTTGTGCCTTCAAATTATATTCATCTGGTAAAATGTACTTCCTTGGACCTCTTCAAATCGTCAAGTTGTTAAAATCCTGCAAGGACAAAGCAATATTTGATTTTGAGCTCCGGTCCTTCACTGAGGGACAGGAGCGATTTTGACTCCTGGGGCATTTCCGTGTTCGTGAAGTTCTTCAATTTATATTCAACGGAAAGATCACGCCTTTCTTTATCACTTCCAATTCGAAATTCATCTTGGCCCTGCAGAGACAGTAAGATTTTTGAAAACGAGCTCCGGTCCTTCACTGAGGGACAGGAGCGATTTTGCTCCTACAGGCCAAAATATCATGATTTTACAAGTTTAATCACTTCACAAGGCAAAAACAAATCATTCCCCATGCCCAGGATCAAATATCAAAAAACTCAAAATTTGGTCAAAATTACTCAATTGGATAAAATTCACATTTCATCATCAACACTTAGACAAATTAAGACTCTGCACCCAAAATTCCAATTGAAAATAGACCATTCTGGCGAATTCATTCCATTCAAAATTGCATCCTACAAAAGGAAGCTTAAAAAGCTCTCAAGACTGACTGGATTCTGGCCTGAAAAGATCGAAAAGGAAACCCTAAGGCTTGACCCTAAATCCAGACAATTGACAAACTACCAAAACCCTAAAAAGCAAAGCAAAGGCGAGCAAAAACGAGCAAAAAGAGGGGGTCCCCATTTCAAATGGGGCGATGTGTGAAATGGTCACAACAAGTCCTTGTATGCTAAGATGTCTAAATGTGAATTTGGGCTCACTGAGATTCTATACTTGGGCCATGTGATAGGAGTTGATGGAGTCAAAGTCCATTAGGAAAAGATCCAAGCTATTATTGATTGGCCACCTCCCAGGAATATTTCAGAGTTGCATGGTTTCCTTGGTTTATGTGCTTATTATAGGAGGTTTGTAAGGGGTTACTCTTAGCTTGTAGCACCTTTGACAGATCTCACCTGGATTGGGGCTTTTAGATGGACTCAGGAAACACAAGAGGTATTTGATAGACTTAGACAAGTGATGAGCACTTGTCTTGTGTTGGCACTTCCTGATTTCACCCAACCTTTTGTGCTTGAATGTGATGCTTCAGGAGAGGGTGTGGGTGCAGTACTAATGCAAAATCATCATCCTATTGTGTATGAGAGTAGAAAACTGAAAGACAGTGAGAAATTATACTCTACCTATGATAAAGAAATGTTGGCTATTATGCATGCTCTCTCAAAATTCAGACAGTACTTAGTGGGGAAGAAATTCATTGTTAGAACTGATCATAACAACCTTAAGTACCTTTTAGGACAAAAAGATCTTAATGAGATGTAGCAAAAATGGGTTAGTAAGATCCAAGCATATGATTTTGACATTGAATATTTCAAGGGGAAAAATAATGTAGCTGCTGATGCATTATCTAGAAAGCCATCCATTGCTGCCCTTTGTTCATTGAGTGAGATTTCAGCTGATTGGAAATCTCAACTTTTAGTAGAGTATTCCAAAAATTAGCATGCATGTGAAATTATGGATGGGATCATCCAGGATGACAGGTACACAATTGTGGATGATGTGATTTACTACAAGGGAAGAATTTATTTAGTTTCGGAATTTAAACTGAAAAATCAGATTTTACATGCTTTTCATGACACTCCTGTAGCAGGACATCAGGGGTATGGTAAGACTTACAGGCAGATTAGAGAGAGGTTCTCTTGGAAAGGCCTCAAAGATGACGTTTTACAGCATGTAAGGGAATGCGTCATTTGCCAACAAAATAAAACTGAAAATACACACCCTGCTGGTTTGTTGCAACCATTACCCATTCCGGAGCAAAAATGGACTGGAATTTCAATGGATTTCATCACGGGTCTTCCTAAGGTGCAACGGAAAGATTGCATATATGTAGTAGTGGATAGATTGACAAAATATGCTCATTTCTTTCCCATGGCAGCAACTTATACGGCTTCACAGGTTGCTGATCTGTTTTTCAAAAAAGTTTTTAGGCTCCATGGTCTTCCAAAGACCATTGTCAATGACCGTGACAGCCGGTTCATGAGTTTTTTTTGGCAAGAGTTGTTTAGACTTACTGGCACCGAGTTGACACCTAGCACCAGCTATCACCCTCAAATTGATGGACAAATTGAGATTGTGAACAAGTGGCTTGAGGGGTATTTACGCAACTATGTGTCAGGACAACAACGTTCATGGGTTCATTGGTTATATTTGGGAGAGTTTTGCTACAACACGACACATCATATGTCTATTGATATGACTCCTTTTCGTGCACTATATGGTTACGATGCCATGATATTCATGAATTTGGCGCTTGGAGATAGTAGAGCACCATTGGCACAGGATTGGCTTCAACAGAGCCAAGACATACTTAAGGCACTTAAGCAAAACATCCAACGAGCTCAGAATCAACAGAAGTTATATGCTGATCGCCATAGGATTGAGAGATCATTTGAGGTTGGAGACTTGGTGTTCTGTCATGTCCCCTCTTTAGTATGACATGACACTTTACGTGGATTTGCCTATTCCAGACTCTCGTAGGCAGATGGTTGTGATGAGAGAGTCATTTTGGCGTTTATTTGGTGATTGGATGGCTCATTATGCTCTTGGAGACATTATATTTATTATATTTTATTATTACTTTTTATTTGGGGCCAAAATGTTATTGAGGTGCACTTTTTATCTAAAAAGTGCAATGAGGTTTTAAAAGACTATTATGGATACTTCTAGAAAGCTAAGAAGGCTTCTAGAAGATTCTATTATGGATACTTCTAGAAAGTCATGGATACTTCTAGAAAGACTAAGAGGCTTCTAGAAGATTCTATTATGGATACTTCTAGAAAGTTATGGATACTTCTAGAGGAAGATTCTAAAAAGTGTATAAATAGACCCCATGGGTCTCTCATTTGGCATCGAAGTCTATTTTCTCTAGTGCATCTACTTGAGCATTTGTGGAGCTTGAAGGTCTGCAAATATCATTGATCTTTGGGAACGATAACTCCCTTAGATTAGCAGAACTGAGGAAGTGAAATATCTTCTGAAGGGTTGCGTTATTGGAGATGGTACTCAGCCATTTCATGTTGGATTTCAATTGAAGGTTGATTTGAGGGCTTGTATTTGGTGAATAAGGGTTTTGAATTCATCCCAGCTCAAAATTTGGTACTCCAGCCGCACAGTACGACCCAGGTACGGCCTGCAGCAGGGACAGTACGGTAGTGACAGCAGGGCATTCTTGGGACAGTCCAGTCCTCCTTTCATCAGCATTTCATAATCGGAGTTCAAGGAGCGATTTCCAGGTTCCATTGCATGGTTTTTGTTGTCAATTTTTATGATAGAAGTGCACAGTTGTAACAGTCATATATGTATTCAGAAAACAGTCCATTGTAATCAGACATTGCTATCTTGTAGTTGGATTGATATAGTAGAGAAGGTGCATTGCAAGGTCATTGTTCATGTGTGATAGTTTATACATTCTCTTGTCATAAATTCAGTGCTCATGTGTAAGAGTTTGTAACAGTCATACATTTTTAGAAAATTAGTCTACTAAACAATGCAATCAGAATTTGGGAAATTCATGATATATTAGCATTGAAGTCCTTGCATGAATATTTAGAGTTTCATTATTGTTTATTGTGTTACATTTCAATATTGGTATTGTTATCTCAATTGTACTTGATGCTCAAAACAACTATCATATTGAAACACTACATCACAAACAAAACAATTCAGTGCATGCCAAGTGTTTGACAAATTGTCTCAGTTCAGATTTGGGGTTTATTAGTGGCCTTTATAGTAAGGGTCATTACATGTTCTTGCGCCTCCAACCTTACCGGTAGAGTTCTATGAAGATGAATGGGGCAGAGAAGTTCAAGCCCCAATTCTATGGTCCGTACCGTGTTTTGAGGAGAGTTGGGGAAGTGGCGTATGAGATTGAGCTCCCACTAGAGAGAAGGATTCATAACGTCTTTCATGTATCTTGCCTCAAGAAGGCAATTGGACAACACACAGTGACTTCTTCGGTGTTACCTCCTTTGGATGAGGAAGGTAAATTGGTTATGGTTCCAGTTGAGATCCTGGATAGGCGCGAGAGGACATTGAGGAATCGGGTGATCAAAGAGTACTTGATTAGGTGGAAGGATTTACCCATAGAGGATGCCACTTGGGAAGGAGAAGCTATTCTACAACATCTAGCTCTTCAATTGCTTGAGTACAAGCAATCCCGGGAAGGGAGGACTGTAATGTCCCCACTTCTCTAGGTGGATCCAGATGCTTAGTTTCACCTGTAATCCATCTCCACAGGTGGAATTCCGTGTTGGGAGATGATTGGTTAGCCAAAGGGGACATTTACTTAGACATAATTGCTTTGGTGAGACATCTATAATAAAAACTCTATAATTTTATGTTATAAAGTTAATTTTTTTAAATTTAGAAAAAGTTAATAAAAATAAGTAACTTTATATTTTAAGTTGCAATGCACTTTTCCCTAGGAGGTGAATAACTTAAAAGGTGGTCAAGTTTACATGATGAAGTCTACCCTCAATACCCTCATAGCTGGGCGCTACTTTCTAAAGGGAGAAGATTCCAAAGAATCTTCTAAATATGGTTTTGTGGGGGTCGATCTTGCTTGGTAATGCATAAAGGGAATTGGGCGTAGCTTTTTGGGGGTCTTGGATTGATTTTTTAGAAAAGCTATTATGGTTTGTGAGGTTTGCAACACGTATCCAGGTATGCCAGCCCAGGGAGGACGGAAACCCTCTACTATTTGATGGTGTGGACGGAATCCTACACCCTTAGCAGCACTACAACAACAATATCTACTCAGAAATTGACCATTAAAGGTTACAGTCAGCAAAGAACACACCTACAACAACATCGATTGGTCTTAATCTGCAGATTTGAGCAAGTTATGTGTGATTTCCAGCAAGAAATAAGCCACAAATGCTAGCCGTACAGTTCCCTTGGCTAGCCGTACCATTCTCTTGCCTAGGAATCCATCAATAAATAAACTATAGGGTTTTGGCTCCACTATTGGTCTGTGAATTCGTTGTTGGGGTATTAATAAGTGATCACAGTTGGTTTGGTGTGAAGAAAATATCAGATTTGGGCAGCAACAACAATTCTTTGAGGAAAAGAGACATAATTTGGGAATCTTCTCTGGCAAGAATTTGGAATTCCAACTGGGTCTGAATAATTCTTCAATATTAGTTTTTGGTAATTATCCTAGAGTTAAATAAAGTCATTTGCAGCCATTAGTAGCAGCTGGAGGTGCTTGGTTCAGTCACTGCTTCATTCCAGGCTCAAATTCCACCCTCAAACCCCAACATTGGACTCCTGGTAAGCCTTGAACGACTTAATTCTATTAAGAATCCTTTTTATTGTTTATTTGTACTTGCTGCAATTAATAAGCAGAAGTTTGGAAACTATTATCAGTTCTATATTTATTGTATTGCATTTATTATTTTCCATGTATTGTCAAAAATCCAAAAAACTAGAAAAAAATTGAAAATAAAACTTCCAAAAACTCTTTTCGCTAGTCAAAGAATTTGAATTTGTAAACAATCAACAGTTTGGTTAAGAATTCTAGTTAGGGATCCTTCAGAAGCACAACTTATATTCAATGCAGATTAATGTTATAAAAACAAACATACGTGTAGCATCTAACCACCAATGGTAAAGATTAGTTGTAACTAGATTACAACTGACATATAGTTACAAATCCCATCAATCGACTCCAAGGATTTAATGAAACTGACTTTTCAAACAAAAACATTTGGATCAACAAATGACCACCACGAATCATTCAACCTCTCAAAGTCTGTGCAAAGAAGATATAATAAATCTGGGCGCAACATATGTAGAAGATGGCAGAATAACATACACAGGTGCATATGTAGAAGATGGCAAAATAACATACATAGGTAACTGATCATATTACTCTAAACAATTTTTTGTGTGTAATAATTTGAATTTGTTACTGATTACATTCAAACTGTGCATGCATGATCATCAATGCAAACTGTGCTTGCAGGGGTGACATCAATGACAAACATGTTAACCAAGAAAGCATAAACATGTAAAATGAAACCTCGCCATGCATGTACAAAATATTGCCCAAATAAATACATTCGCCTACAAATTGGAATTTTTTTGATGTTGTCAATGGGAGAGTCAATTGAATGGCAAGGGAGAATTGTGCCCTACTAGGAAGCAAAAAGGATCATTGGTGCATGAAATATCACTAACCAAAGTGTTTTTTCTGAAAGGAACAATCATGGCCAGAGGTTTCCAAACAAAGGGATGGAAACAAAAAGCTAGCCCAAGAAGAGCATTAGCAGTAGAGGAATCGTTGGCAAGGAAAAAATAATGATCACAAAGTTTAAAGATTTTGGTGGGTTGGTCAAGAGGATTGCATCATGAATAAGAGAAAAATGCCAGCAGGTAAGTCACTAGCCCGATAAAGACCTATTAGCCAAGAAAATCAAAAAAGGTCTGTCATACAAAAACCTGCCAACCAAGAATGTCAAGCAAAAGGAGGAACCTACAAAGTTTGGAAAAAGAAGCAAGAGCAACAAAAGAAAGAAAAATCTAGCCTGTACAAACAATCTTTCATGCCCAAAATGAAGGAATTCAATGTTTTATTGACAGTGAATGCTCAAATCACATGAAAAGAGACGAGCAAGTTTATCATTTTGAAGGAAGTGAATGGAGGTATGGTAAAATTTGGAGACAATGCTACAACAAGGATAATAGGAAAAGGAACTCTTAGTCTTGACATTGGGAAGAAAAAAATGAAAAATGTCTTATATATTGAAGGTTTGAAGCATAATCTTCTTAGTGTGAGTCTAATGTGATCAAGGACACGCTATTACTTTTCATGCTCAAGGTTGCGAGATAAGGAGGGTAAGTAGAGGAAAAGTTGTTGCTGATTTAAATAGAATCACAAACAACCTATACATCCTTAGTGAGAAGGGAGAAAAATGCTACATGGGACAAATAAATGAGAGCTGGTTATGGCATAGAAGGATGGACCATATCAAATTTGATAATCTAGTAAAGATCAACAACAAATAAGCCGTAAGAGATATGTCGAAGATTATTAAGCCTTTAAAAACTCTTTGGAAGCAATGCCAACATGGGAAACAATCAAGAGCTTGTTTCAAGTCAAAGGTGTACTCAATAAAAAATCCTTTGGAATTTGTTCATACAGACCTTTATGGGCCAACAAGGACACAATTTTTAAGGTGAGAGTTATTTTATGTTGCTTATTGATGATTACTCATGGATGATGTGGGTTACCTTAAAGAAAAAATCGAAGCATTCGAGAAGTTAAAGGCTTTCAAAGCCTTGGTTGAAAATGAAATTGGATTGAAGATCAAGTGTTTGAGATCAAATCAAGGAGGTGATTTTACCTCAAATGAGTTTGAAGACTTTTATGAGCATCATGGAATAAAAAGACATTTTTCAACTGTAAGAACTCCACAATAGAATGGAGTTATGGAAAGAACCGAATTGTGCAAGAGATGGCTAAAATAATGTTGATTGAATCTATGCTACTAGACAAGTTTTGGAGAGAAGTAGTTAACACAATAGTCTTTATTCTAAATGTCATGTCCCCTTCTTGCACCTAGCTTAGCATGAGTTTTCCATTAGCCTATTCCTAGGTTCTCGTAGGCTAAGTGGATATGGTTAGGGGACTCAGTGTTTTGAGGTGAGCTCTAGTAGTGATTTTCAGAATTTCCAGCAAAATTTCTATTTCTGGCATGTTGCTATTTTTACCACTTGGTCTTGGCCTCTATTCCGCTTTCAGTTCAGTGCAGTGGTTTCCAGTTTTGAACTTGGTGAGTTCTAATGCTTTTCAGGAAGACATTTGATTTATTCACTAAGTCTTTATAAAGTTCACCCCTTCTATCTTGCCTAGTAACATGGTGACTTGAGACTTTTTTTAAAGAGGGGCCAATTAGCCTTCCTAGTGTGATGCCAACATTGTTGACAAATAAGTTGGAATTGATGTCTAGTATTGGCAGTTTCATTTTCAGATTATGTATGATACATACCTTAGAATAGATGTTCAGGTTGCTCTGTATATATTCTTGGTCTCCAAAAGATTCGTGTATGTTTTGCATGTGATCATCCATTTATCATGACAATGATTTTGATTGTTATGTAATTCCAAAGATACACAAATGTTTTGCACTTGTTCATTCAGAAGATGGTCTATTGCTGATAATAAACACTGTGCAAGCACATTTGTCTTCTTCCTCAACGAACAGGATGATGTTTTCAGATTCAGTTTCAAAAATGATATCCTAATGGCATCGTATCTCTTTCAAAATTAGATGCCATTATATTAACAACTTTTTGACAGCATATGTTTGATGATTGTTATTTGGTTGAGGTTGGTTGTAAACAGTTATAACTTATAACTATCTTGAACTTCCTTTTACTTTGTTTAAACATTAAAAAAACAAGTAATAAAGTGCAGTTCGAATTGGAAGGAAGTTGGACAGCAGTCTGAATTAGAAGGAAGTTAGACTTGTTAGTAATATAACAAATAACTAATAACTACTTGCTCGAACCGATGCTAACTATATTCATCCTTTATATTCATGGTTGGTTCGATGCTTAAGTAGTCTTTTGTGTGTGAATTGAAGGAAGTTTGATGTGAGAAAATAATTCTGTGTTTGTAATGTGCTGTGAACAAGAAAGGTGAAAGTCTTGTTTGTATGAAAAGTAGTATACATGAAGACAAACTTCTGGAATTGCATTGGAGTATAAATTGCTTGGAGTCATTTCTTAATTCATTAAGAATAAGAATCGTAGAGATTCTAGTGAGGAGCTGGAGAAGAAATGTTGTGAAGGAATTCACTGTTATTTCTCCTTTCTGTTTTTTAGAACTATTGGAAAGTAAAGTGTATGCTGGGAAAAGAGTTATTACTTTGTTCAGACCTGCAGGTATATCATTATTTTGAATTAGACATTCATAAGACTGTTGGTTAAATCATTCATGGTCATCATTTGTGACACAATATCGATAGTATCACTGCTGTTCCTTCTCTCAGAATAATATTTAATAGTGAACAGAGTTGCTGAAGATTGTATTTGTAGATAATCTAGAGATTGATTATCTACAAGTTGTTCTGTGCAGTGACACACATATTTGTTGATTTTTAGAATTGGATTCTCTTTTCAGAACATCATTAAGAGTTGATTGTCTAGCTTCTCAGTGAATTCTTTTGATAAATCCAAAGACATAGTATTCTTAAGCTTTCAAAGTTTGCATTGTAAAGGTTGATACTAGTGAACTTTTCTTGGAGTTGGTGCTCTGGGTATAAGAGTTGGTGCTTTTAAGCAGAAGGCATTTGGTAATTCCTTGGGTTGGTGCCCTAAAAATTGTAAAACATTTTAATCATGATGCTGGATTAGGATGGTAGATCCTAGCAGCATTCTCACCATAGTTTCTCCCAAATTGGGTTTCCATGTAGAAAGCTTGTGTTGTGTGTTCTTGTGGTTGCATCTCTTTCAGTTTCGGTTTGCTATATCTTTCAAATTTCAGTTTGCAATTGATAAAAGATTGCATGGATCGAAACTATAATCTAATGGGTGATGCACCAAAGTGTTCTACCCAAATCTTTAAAATATAAAATAACAATTACACAATTTCAACTAAACAATAAGCTAACTTGCACAAACTCCAACTGTATACCTTGCATAAACACTCTTCAAGAAGGTTATTTTTGCACCTGATTTGAGAAGGAAGAAATAAGCTTCACAACCCTAACAGTGACAACACAACACAGCTTGTAAAAAATCTAAACAAGGCATGATTTTTCTGCAAAAGATACTTAAATAATAACATAAACTACAAGGAAGTGATAAACTTCACAAAATAATAGTGTTAAATCACCTAAGTGCATAGAATATGACAGCAACAAGAGAAGGCAGAATGATGTTGTTGTTAGATCAATCTTATCAATACTCACTCGTTTTGATTTACTTCTGAACTGCAAATAGATGAACTAATGGATGTTATGGCTGCATTCGGTCTTTGGTCTTTTCTATGTTCTTTCTTTTGATTTGAGTGAACTATTACTTTCGTTTATTGTTACACCAACAAGTTGTTCTAGTATTCTTTGAGATGTTCTCAACCTTCAAATCTGACCATTGAAGAATGAGATCTACTATAAATGTTTTATGAAGAAGTTATGTTTTAGGGCAAATCTTTCTTGTTTGGTTTTGTAATACCAAAGATAATGATCGACTATGGACCTTAATGGAATCTTGAGTTCTGATAATTGTAGATTCATCACTTCTCCTATAAGAGGTTGATGGGGCTTGGTTGGATGATTTGTGAGGTTTTCTTATTGTGCTTACTCCGTCGTCTGTTCCAAGAGATTGAATTTATATCTTGTCTTACTAACATTGCATAATGTTGCTATTCATTGGCTGAAACTATTTTCTACAAATCTCTGATTCTATTTGTGATTCCTCTTTGAAAGACTTCGCAATTTATGACATTTGATTGGCAATCTAGTTGTGTAGTCTCTTGATGGAATTTATCCTCATCTTATCTCAACAATTGTGCTATGAGTCCACCTTATTGAAAGATAGATGGATAGGATCCTTGAGATTAACATAAAAGATTGATTGTGCAGAAGTTAAGGGGGAACGCCTCTGTTTGAGTTTGGTATACTCTAACTTATGTTGGTTGATTACTTTTTATTATGAGTATTAGCATATAATTCTTTTCTTGGGTCAAGCATTTTTAATTTCATTATAGTTGAACTGACTTGATGCTTAAGTGTATGATCTCCTATCCTGGAGTACAGGAAATTGATTGGATCTTTCAATGGCTTGGAATGCTTTTGCAACAGGGCATACTAATTCTTCAAGGGAAATTATTGGGATGGGCATACACTCGAAGGAAGTTCAAGTGCTTTGGAAGCTGTGATTGGACACAGCTGCAGCTGAGAGGGAGTTCCAGCTATTTTGGTATATCTTAAAGGGTTATGAGACTTAGCTGTGCAGATTGAAGAAAGCTCTGTATGGCCTCAAACAGGCCTCCTGTGCTTGGTATGAAAGAATTGATAAATACTTTTTAAGTTTAGGATTTTGTAAAATGATGCTGACTCTAACATCTACTCTAAGTCATCCAATAATGAAATGCTAAGTATAGTCCGATATGTGGATGATCTATTTCTTATCGGTAAAGATGAACTAATCATTAGATGTATGAAAAAACTAGCTTCAAAATTGAAATGAAGGACTTAGGTTTAATACATTATTTCCTAGGTCTAGAAGTATGGCAAAGGTCTAACGAAATTTTTCTAAGTTAAGGAAAGTATACTATTGATATTTTGAAAAGATTTAGAATGATGGTTTGTAAACCTATGTCTACTCCTATGGAATCTAACTTAAAGAAGTTAAGTGTTTTTGCAGCTAATTCTGATTTTGCAGATCCATCAGAGTACATGCAGTTGATTGGATCACTGATGTATCTAGTTAACTTTAGACCAGACATATGCTTTGCAGTGAATGCTCTCAGCCAGTTCATGAGCTTGCCCAAACATGTTCATCGTGTTACAGCCAAGCACATCCTAAGATACTTGTGTAATGTCCCCACTTTAGTAGTTGACCAAGTGTGTGTGCGTTAGCCTTGTTCTACATGGTCCCGAGGGCTAACGAAGGGTTTAAGGGGATCCAAGAGTGTTTTGGCCTAGTCATTTCCAGTTTGGGCCAAAACAAAGTTGATTTACTTAGTTTCAGGCATACTTACTATTTTTAGTAAGTCAGCAGGACATAGTGGAGGCCAGTTTTGGTGTTTGGATTTGATACTCCTCGGTGAGAGCTTTTCGACGAGCTATCACTCGCATTATTCAGAGTCCGATTGCTAATACATTTTAATGCCTGAAGTTTTATTAATGTAACATTTAATTTAATTGTAAAATATTAAAGTGTTACTCTAATATTTATTTTATGGGGATTTGTACCCAAGGGAGACATAAGTGAATATTTTAATATATGTTTTATATTACTCATCTTTTATCCCACATTGCCCATGAGAGTTGAGTTGACCCTTGGAAAAAGAATAAAAGAAAGCGTTTGTGGCTTCATTAGATATGTTGAATATGAGAAGAAATTGATGCATGAGTTGCAGATCCGTTCTTGGCATCAGAGGACGTCTATCCTCTCTTGTGACATTCTAGACGTCATTCCCCTGGGGTTTGGCCTTTGGAATCCATTGCTACCAGCTTCATTATCAGGCAGTTTGGGTGCGTTTCTAGCTACAGGCAGATTGGATGTCTTGCTCATAACTTCTTCACCATTTGTCTGATGCTTATGCCACTTTGAGGGGATGATATGTGAAGACATTGGACTGACTGAAGATAAAATATTACTGTAGCAGCAGTGAACTGTAGCAACCGTGTACTGTAGCAGCAGCGTCACTGTAGCAACCGCGTACTGTAGCAGCGTCACTATAGTAGCTGCGTACTGTAGCAACAGCGTCATTGTAGCAGCTGCGTACTGTAGCATCTTGTTAGCAGCAGCCTAATGCTATGGCCCAGGCCATCACTCTTTGAAGTAAACAATATTCATGCCATTCTATTGCTGGAGTATTTAGTGAGTTGTTTCATTGCCAATATTGCACTTAATCTAAAAATCATTATAAATACAGTGTGCTGGTTATTTCAGTTGTGTGTTTATGCTTTCATTTTCATGTCCATGTTACATGCATAGATCCTTGTTAAAAGAGCACAAAAAAACAATACAACAAACCAATCCGGAGTCATAAGGGTTGTAACACAAAAACAGAGAAATTAGGGACTGCAAGCAAATTGTTTGACGGAATTACTTAATAGCTGTGATTTCATTTAGAAGTGGATTTTGGGGTAACCATTACACTTGCGAGGCACAGTTGATTATGGGCTGAAGCTGCTTAGGTTCAGATTGGTCAAGAAGTGTTACGGACAAGGAAAACACTTCAAGCATTCACCCGCTGCGATCTCTTGGACCTACAGGGACAGTCCTCAGTTGCATTAAGAATTACTGTAGCTAAATACATTGTTGCAAGTGTTGCATCAAGAAAAGCAGTGCGATTTCTCAAAATTCTTGTTATGCTATTTTGATTTATTATCAGGGTTGTATAGTGATACCTGACAATTCGGTGTTTTATGGCAGGACAATCCTGTGTTGCAGATGTTCTCACCAAGTCTCTTGAAGCTTGAGATAGACTTGGAGCTGTGGAGAACACTGTCTTGGTTGAGAGAGAGTCTCAACCTCTGTGATACATTTTGTTGTATCAACCACCCTCTGCGGGCAATGTAAGGTGGTAGTATAATCTTCTCAGGGAGAAGTGTAATTGTTAACCATCCTCTGCGGGCAATGTAAGATGGTATTGTAAGCTTCTCAGGGAGAAGTATAATTGTTAACCATCCTCTGCGGGCAATGTAAGATGGTATTGTAATCTTCTCAGGGAGAAGTGTAATTGTTAACCATCCTCTGCGGGCAATGTTAGATGGTAGAAAAGATCCTCTCCACCCTCTGCGGGCAATGTTAGATGGTAGAAAAGATCCTCTCCACCCTCTGCGGGCAATGTAAGGTGGATCCAGTCTATGCTTGTGTGCGATTTGGAAGACTATGTTATGTAGTTCAATTCTATGCTTGTGTGCAAGATGGAAGACTACAATATTCTGATTATGTCTATTCCATTTCTTGCTTGTGTGCAAGATGGAGGATTATGTTTATTAGATTCCATTCTATGCTTGTGTGCAAGATGGAGGACTATGTTTTCATTTTATGCTTATGGAGAGCAATGATTATGTATCTCCACTCCATGGTTGGGTGCAAGATGGAAGATTATGATGTTACATTCTTCTTTGAAGACTGAGGTAAAGACAATGAATGATGGATATGCGTGATCGATGGCATAGAAAGACTCCATGATGTGCATGGATGTATTCATGACTTGCAAGTGTGCATGTTAAAGTTTGAAGTCATCCTCCACAGGCAGTACAAGATGGATACTATGGGATACTTGTTGTGATACTCTCTCAGGAGTATTTGAAGTTGGCAGCTAAGTTCGGATTACAGTTTAAACATTGTATGTATTACTTAGGGCTGGTCCCTAATCTTGTAACCTGGTTGTAAGATTATCCTTCTCCCTAATTAAGAGGGAGTGTTGATTGTAATTAGGGATGGCGGATTCCAATGTTGCCCAAGGTTGTAAGATTATCCTTCTCCCTAATTAAGAGGGAGTGTTGATTGTAATTAGGGATGGTGGATTCCAATTGCCTTGGGCAACATTGGAATCCGCCTAACGGGCCAGCCCCTTCTCCAACATATAGGGCTGGGCCCTATACCTCTCGGCTTATCATAAAAACCCCACGCTACTCCATGCCACATGAAAGTTAACGTGCCAAATTAAAATAGGGCCAACCCTATATAGAGTGCATTTTGGATTAAAGGGAAAAG
Source organism: Cryptomeria japonica (assembly GCF_030272615.1). Classification (NCBI taxonomy): domain Eukaryota; kingdom Viridiplantae; phylum Streptophyta; class Pinopsida; order Cupressales; family Cupressaceae; genus Cryptomeria; species Cryptomeria japonica. The sequence continues at coordinate 630,076,804 of NC_081405.1, read as the reverse complement.
AATATAAATTAGAAGGATAAGCCGACATGAACACAAGCCGACATACAAAGTCAATGCATCATATAAATAAAGACACTTCTCACCTCAATAACATACATTCATCTTTCATCTTATCCTATGTGAAATATATGGTTCTGCTAAATGCAAGTTAAAGGAGGAATGCTATATTTGCCATTACAGCGAAATACTTCTGTTACATCAGTGAACTACATCTACTAGTGAAAGTGTGAAATTCATTCATGTGAAAAGCGAACTGAGGTTGGAGGAGAGCAAACTGAAGTTGCAGTCCATCAAAGAGCAAACTTCACATATTACAGACTTAGGGTTTGAACCTGATTGCTGTTGGAAGGGTTAAAGGTGCAGATGTGACTACTTGATGCTTGTGAAAGTGCAGTCTTGTGGAAGACATTATCAGTCCTAAATGAATATAAGTGTTGTAACCTTCATATGAATATAAGTACATGAGATAAGTGTTGTAACCTTCATATGAATATAATTCATAATCAGATCTGAGGATCTTTTCAGGCTGGGTTTTTCCTCCTAGGAGGTTTTCCTAGGGTAACCGTGTCTTGTTCTTGTTTTGTTCCCTTCCTTGTTCTTATTTGTTCACATATCAATTTAGTTAATAATTAAAGTCTGATTTCCTATAAATGTAAGTAAAACAAACTGAGTTTAGATTAATCTGAAAGTGTTAAAATCAACAACTTTCTTATAAATGTAAGTAAAACAAACATCTAATAAGGGATTTTTAAATCATCACTTTAGTAAATACCTTTCTCATTTCATTTACACATTTAAGCCCAAAGAATAAATAAAAAGAAGAAAATTATTTAGTAAAGTGACAAAATTATAAATCACTTTAATAAATAATCTTATTTAATTAATTGTACTTAAGACATTTAATAAATAAGAAAAATATTTAATAAAGCGATAATTTAAAAAGTCAGTTTAATAAATATTTTAATTATTTAGATCCATTACATTTTATATTCCACATTTTTTAATTTTGTTAATAAATAATATTTGTTAAGTACTTTATTAATTTATCACTTTATTAAATATCTTTCTTTAATAATAATTATCAAGTGATAAATTAATAAAGTACTTAATAAATATTATTTACTAACAAAATTAAAGATTCAAAAAAATACATCAACCACCCCTCAAAGCTTTCACGGGGGGAATTAGAGAGGGAAAAAATAATAGAACAAAGGCAAAAAAATGCCTATGCAATTCGATGATATTTTAGGGAAAAGAAACCCTAAAAAGTCTCATTTCTCTTTGTAATCGATATCTTTTGTCTGCTCTACCGCTGTTGGGCGACGCCCATGAGGGTTTGAAGGCTTTTCTGGAAAAAAAGGTAGAAATTGAAGGGCATATTTTGTTGATTCTGAGTGCTGGGTGCCGACATAGGTAGCTGGGCATGATTGGAAGCCTCTGGAAGGTTTATTCTGGCCACCACAGGTGCATATTTCCTCCATACCAAACAATTCGATTTCTAGCATTATTTGACTGAAAAAACGTAAAAAAAAAAAGTTGCTCTCTGTATTTTCTATGTTCAACTTGAATTCCATTTTGATGCAATGAAGTAGGACTGATAATTTGAGGTTTTCATCTTTTCTTCATGGCATGATTTCGTTTATCAAACCCTGCGTTTGCGTTATCAGCTTCAAAGATTTTTTGATAAAGAAAAAAATGTGGGTAATTTATGAAGAAATTCGATTTTATTTCTGTGTGTTGAACTTGAACTGGAGGATGTGCTTGTTTTTGTTTAAAAATACCCTTCACTTTCTTGTTTGGTGTATGACTGAAACTGATCTCTTGTCCTCTTTGTGATAGTTTGTAAGGCCTCCTTTATGTTTGATGCTTCTCTTGAAGGTATCTTCACTATCTTCATGCCTGCAAAAGAGACCCTTCTGTGTACTTTGTCATCCACTCATGTGACCGCAACAGTCAAGAAGGCTACTCTGAAGCATTACATGATCTCTTTATGGCTATTCTCATGTCTTATCAATGATTGACTAATAGACTGTTATCGTCACAAGTCACTGTTTTGGGTATTGTGTGTGTTCATTGTGACATTGTGACTGTCTTTCACTCTTAGTCGCTCATTGTTGTGAATGCATGATAATCTTTGATATGTTTGCTGCTCTGAAGCTATATCCTTGCTGGGTGTACGGCTGTGCTTTGATGGTATGTGATTGCCTCACTACTTGTAGCTGTTCTAGAAAAATTATGGTTCGCTGTTATGTGCATACTGAAAACCTTGTCAATCATTGCAAGATGACTGCATTATTGTTTAAAAGACAGATACATGCTTTTCTCTTAGTTACTGTAATGGTATCTATTCTTTGTTTTCAGTTATGAGGCTTAACCTCCATGAACTGCTCACTGAATGCTCTTCACAAGTGCTTCATATTCCCTTGTGACTACATTGAACACCGTTATATTCTTCATTAAGGTACTGCACCCTGTCATTCATGACTTCATAATGTTCTTGGGGACTGTATTTTGGAAACTTACATTCAAGGCTCTTATTGTTGCATTTACTGTCCATGACCGTTCTGTGTTAAAGGTTGCAATCTTGAGAATGACTGCTCACTGTATATTTAGACTGCAAATTGGTGACTATTTCTGAGTATATCTTGCATTGAGATGTTGACTCATGTCTTGCAAACCTTCCTAGAGAGACTATTATTATTCTATGGGTGCCTTTGACATTGGTATATGGACTGATCTTAGGACTGCATTATGGTGCTTTTCACTGTTCTATTTGATAAATGCTTGGTGAATGCCAATGTGCCTTGGTTCATGATTGTATCCATTAGAACGTATGGCTGCACACCATTAGAATCTTTATCCATGTTGCTTGGAATCTGCTATTAAGCACATATACTGAGTACTGTGCTCCTTTGATGATAATTGTATTTCCATTTGCTCTTGCATTTACATAGTCTTTATGGCTACTGAATTGTGACAGTCCTCTTTTTATAGTTATTCTTCAAATGTGCATTATGACTATATATTTGCAGTCTTCTTAAAACAATCATACAAATGTGGTATGACTGTTCATTAAATAATAACTGCATCTTGTTCTCAGACTGCGTTGATCATATAACAGTGATATCATTTATTGATGCCCATGAATGCCTTTGATCATCTTCAAACCCCCTTTGGGTGCTCTATATGTATTATGACTGCATCTTTTGTCTCTGAAGGTAAAGTGCTTCTCTGAGGATCTATCACTGTGTATTCTCATTTTTGGAACATGATCTTCATTAACCATTGATACTTTGGCTGCCATATTTGCTACTGTTTTGACCTTTGAGTTTCTTATCACTGTTTGACCACTGTGATTCATTGAATAAACTACTTTCTTGACTTCTCATCTATACCTTTGATCACTGCTCTAAGGTATTGACTGTAAGCATGTATTTTGATCCTTGGATAGGACTATGGCTGACTTTATTGGTTACTAGTCATGAGCATCACATCACAGTTTACACAACAGTAGACCGACTTGTTGTGTTAAACACCTTGGGTATTCTCTTGGACTGGCATTCCAAAAGACATGCTTTCCCTCTTAACTACGATTATTATGACAATTATGCAATCTTCCTTATCTCTCATGTATGATGGTCTTCGTGAATGAGTGCCCCTCGTTTTTTACAGTATGCTAGTACTGACATTTAGGATCTGCATGTTCCTATCAACTTATTGCCATGAACGATAGGTACTCCTTTATTGTGACTACCGTAGGACACGGGTAAAGATTGTTGCATCTTTGTTCTAATAATCTGCCCTTAATATCACAACATGCTGAGCTCAACCCTTGTGGGAACCTATTTTACCCCACATGCTGTAATAATTACATTGAATGAAGTAATCAGTATGAAACCTCACCTGTATCTGCACATTGAACAAGTTGTTAGACAAAACTAAGAGTTTCAGATTTGTTTCTTGTTGTTTCTAATATGTAAAAATGATTGGACTGGTATAATGCATCATAGGAGTAAATTGTGTATGTAATGATGATGTATATGCAAGGATATGGGATCTCAATCTCTAACACAATTTTCCTCTATCTCTTTGCAGACATTTGGAGCAGTAGGGGACCTCTACAAAGAAGCTGCAGCTGAAGTTGCAGGGGTTAGTCATTACGACGCAATGACGAATCCCTTGTCTTTGTTTATATTTCATTCTTATATGCATCATTTCTTTGTTTAATGCATCATGGTAGTCAATCCCCACGTCTTGTGTGGGAGCATTTCATTTGACATGTATGAATAAAGAAAATCCTTCTCAATTATGCAATGTTGTATAGTTCTTTGTTGTGAACACTTGCATTTATTTGAAGTTCTTTTATGGCATTCTAGCATCTCTTGACAAAAACACAAACAGACATGTCCACCTAAAACTATAAAACTTGATCAGCTCCACTTTACTGAGCTGGAGAATAAAAATGGGTAACAACAAGAGTAACACAACAAAAGCAACAAAAAGACATAACAAGATTACATAAACAGATCATAATATTGCTTTAGAACTTTTGGCAACCATTCCGTTATCATCATATAATCATCAAAAACCATCTGGTAGTTAACCGGTTACATGCAGGCTATCAGCTAGATACAATGCAATCGGGACTCTAAGAATCAACCGGATCACAAAATGCGAATCTCAATCCTTAATGTCAATTCTACCTCCTCTACTCCTACAATTGATTACATAATATCATATTTATACCCACTGGAACATATCCGGGTCGGGCTCATAAGATTACATTTACCAATGTAGGAAAATGAAACCTATAACTAGGTTGGCCCTAAGAATTAACGAAATCTTTTCGGAAAATAACAACCAAGAGGTGCAGTTCAGTAGGAAGGTCGAACACACGGCAAAGAACATCGGACAAGACCCAAGATGGATCCACACGCCAAGAATCACGACGGTGATGAAGGAAAACCAACCGGTAAGCACAAGAATTGTCCCAGAGCCCAGAAACAGTCATCCGGAAGCGACAACTGACCGGAAAAGAACCCAAATAAACTGAAAATTTGGAATTAAGCACATGAACCAGCCTGGAAACCAAAAATAAGATCTGCCACGAAAAGCAAACAACTACCGGTACCAACTGGTAAGAACACATAAAACTGCACAAAGAAATAGATATGAACAAAATTGAAAGGAAATAAATATGGTTGATGCAAGATTGCTCATCGATTGGGGATGCTCCTGCATCAGACAACTGAGGTACAAAAAGATGTTCCATGAGAGGCAACTCATGAACATGTAAAAAGGATTCGGAATAAAGACCCCATGCTCATTTTTGATCCAAACATCTTCTTTATCTGCCAACCTCTTCTTTAGCTCCTCTGATGCCTTAATCGAATTCTGTAACCTCTGACTCTCTTTGTTTTTCTTCTTTTGCTTCAGATCTGTACATTTCTCCGTTTACTGCTCTCTTTCTTTTGCAACTCTGATTTGGTTCTGCCACAAGACTTTATTCGGTTTGTCATCAAAAGCTCTCTACCATCCTATTCCATCTGTCCATCAGGTTTATCTGTCAGATCCTTCTGCAAACTCATGTCACCCTCCGCTATAACCTCTTTAACTGGCTCTATCAGATCTTTCTTCAAGTCACCTTTCGGTATAACCACTGCAACCGATTTCTCAATATTGCAACTTTTCTCAGGACTCAAACTCTTCACCTCCTTCTCTTTCTCCTTCAAAGAAATCAATGTGAACTTCTGTCCATCCTTCTCAATAGTGACTAGGTTTGTTCTACAGTCATAAATAGCTCCTCTATCAAACTGCCAAGGTTTTCCCAACAAGACATGACAAGCATTCGTAGATACAACATCACACAAAACCTCATCCCTGAAAGGCCCAATATTGAAATTCACCAACCACTGCTCCTTTACTTCTATCTTTTGATCATCTTGCAACCAACTTACCTCATAAGGACAAGGATGCTAAAGCCTCTTCAATCAAATTTTCACAACTATCTCCTTAGATACCAAATTGTCAGTAATTTCACTATCTACAATAGCCTTGCAACACTTACCACCTGATTTACACACAGTCTAGAAAAGACTCTTCCTTTGAGTAAATCCGGTATACTTTCTTCTGAACATAAGGCATTCTCCTTGCTCCAGTGCACAGTCAGATCCGGTACCTTCACCTTCCGGTTCCTCATTTGCCACACAACTTCTTGCCATTCCTTGCTTACATTCGTAGAATCTATGTCCGGTTTCTCCACACTTGTAAGATTTGCCAGGAAATTCTCTATGGGTACTGCTACTAGCTTTCCTCTATATTTTCTGCTCTGGTTCTTTAGTACACTTAGGTTTTAATTCATCTTCCTCAACCGGTTTCTTCATACTGTCACTCATCTGTCGTTTGAATTTCTCCTTCCCTCTATTCAGTTGTCTTCTTTTCATCTTCGCCTTAGCTTTTAGAGCATACTGGTGAGCTTCCTCAACTGTGGAAACCCTCAACATACTCATCTCATCTTGAATGCTAAAAGCAAGTCCATTTATATACCTCGCCACCTTTTCTTTGTCCATCTCTCTATGTCCAGATCTAATCACCACCTTGTAGAATTACTCAATATATTCCTTCACAGTCACGTTTCACTGTTTTAGGTTCTGCAACTTCTTGAACAACTCCAATTCATAGTCTCCCGGTATGAACCTGGCCTTTTATCTTGCAACCATTTGTCTCCATTGGATTATTTTCAATTCACCATTCTCCACTCTGTCTTTCTACAATTCTTTCTACCATAAGGCAACATGCCCTTTCAACTTAGTCTGTGCCAATGGGACTCTCTGCAAATCCTTGACATCCTCAAACTTAAAGTAGTCCAACTCTCCAATTCAATCGATCATCCTCCAGGTTCAGTGTTCCAGAAAAGTTGGAATCTTCAACTTGATGAACTTTACTCGCTTGCGTCGCTGCTCTCAGGAATCTTTCCTCTGTTTCATCTTCTAGTCCTTTAGCTTCTTCAAGCTCTTCACGAGCTTCTTCATATTAATCCTTCGATTCGGGGTTTCTCTGCAAATAAGCCAAAGCGTTTCAGATTTCATTCCTCACTTCATTCTTGAAGTCTTCCATCATCTTCTCTACCCTCCGGGGGTTTGTTCTTCTAGGTGGCATCTCCTCTTCCACTTCGGTGAATTGCTTCAACTCGGCGATCTGACCACCGATTTCAATTGCCTCCCCTTGGCAATCTATTGAACACACGCGAAACCTGCCTCCAATCGGCGATCCGTCCACCCAAAGGAATGCCTCAATGTTCGCAAACAATTCTTCCACCAGCCAGTCCATAACCAACTCTGATACCACTTGATGTAGGCATAACCGGTAAAACCCTCAAAGAGAATCAACCGACTTATGTAGGAAGAGTAACACAATAAAAGAAGCAAGAAAACATAACAAGATTACATAAACAAATCATAATATTGCTTTAGAACTTCCGACAACCATCCGGGTATCATCATATAATCATCAAAGAACATCCAGTAGTTAACTGGTTACATGCAGGCTATCAGTCAGATACAATCCAACCGAGATGCTAAGAATCAACCGGATCACAAAATGCGAATTTCAATCCTCAATCTCAATTCTACCTCCTCTGCCCCTACAATTGACTACATTATATCATATTTATACCCACCAGAACATATCCTGGTCGGCCTCATAAGATTACATTTACCAATGCAGGAAAATGAAATGGGTAACTAGGTCTGCCCTAAGAATTAACGAAATCTTTCCGGTAAATAACAACCAAGAGGTGTGGTTCAGCAGGAAGGTCGGCCACACTCCGAAGAACATCGGACAAGACCCAAGATGGTTCCATAGGCCAAGAATCGTGCCGGTGATGAAGGAAAACCAACCGGTAAGCACAAGAACTGTCCCGGAACCCATAAACAGTCATCCGGAAGCGATAACTGACTGGAAAAGAACCCAAATGAATTGAAAATTTGGAAATAAGCACATGAACTAGCTTTGAAACCGAAAATAAGATATGCCACGAAAAGCAAGCAACTATCAGTACCAATCGGTAAGAACACAAAAAACTGCACAAAGAACTAGACAAGAACCTAACTGAAAGGAAATATTTTTGGTTGATGCAAGATTGCTCATTGACCGGGGATGCTCCTGCATCAAACGATCGAGGTAGAAAAAGATGTTCCATGAGAGGCAACTCATGAACATCTAAAAAGGATTCGGAATAAAGACCCCATGCTCATTGCTGATCCAAACATCTTCTTTATCTTCCAACCTCTTCTTTAGCTCCTCGGATGCCTCAACCGGCTTCTCTAACCTTTGACTCTCTTTGTTTCTCTTCCTTTGCTTCAGATTCATACATTGTCTCTGTTTAATGCTCTCTTTCTTCTGCAACTCTAATTTGGTTCTACCACAAGACTTTATCCGGTTTGTCATCAGAAGCTCTCTTTCATCCGGTTCCATCTGTCCATCAGGTTTATCTGTCAGATCCTTCTGCAAACTCATGTCACCCTCCGCTATAACCTCTTTATCTGGTTCTATCAGATCTTTCTTCAAGTTACCTTTCGGTATAACCTCTGCAACCGGTTTCTCAGTATTGCAACTTTTCTCAGGAGTCAGACTCTTCACCACCTTCTCTTTCTCCTTCAAAGAAATGAATGTGAACTTCTGCCCATTCTGCTCAATAGTGACTAGGTTTCTTCTACAGTCATAAATAGATCCTGTATCAAACTACCAAGGTTTTACCAACAAGACATGACAAGCATTCATAGATACAACATCACACAAAACCTCATCCTTGAAAGGCCCAATATTGAAATTCAATAAACACTGCTCCTTTACTTATATCTTTTGATCATCCTGAAACCAACTTACCTCATAAGGACAATGGTGAGACATGGACCAGCTAGGACTCGAACCTAGGACCTTCTATACACTGTTGGAGTGCTCTACCACTGATCTACTAACCCCTCTTGGACTAGTCCATTGTCGATCCGAGTGTGGCTTATTTCCAACACCAACACCCCCCGTTAAGCCACACCTCTCGTGTGCTTGGGGCTCCTAGCCTGGACCCGTCTGTGATACCATGTTGAGACATGCACCAGCTAGGACTCGAACCTAGGACCTTCCATACGCTACTAGAGTGCTCTACCACTGAGCTACTGGCCCCTCTTGGACCAGTCCATCATCTGTCCGGGTGTGGCTTATTTCCAACACCAACAGGCAAGGATGCTCAAGCCTCTTCAATCCAAGCTTCACAACCATCTCCTCAGATACCAAATTATCAGTAATTCCAGTATCTACAATAACCTTGCAACACTTACCAGCTGATTTACACACAGTCCGGAAAGGACTCTTCGTTTGGGTAGATCCGGTATCCTTTCTTCTGAACATAAGGGATTCTCCTTGCTCTAGTTTAAAGTCAGATCCGGTACCTTCACCTTTTGGTTCCTCATTTGCCACACAACTTCTTGCCATTCCCTGCTTACATTCGTAGAATCTATGTTTGGTTTCTCCACACTTGTAACTTTTGCCTGGAAATTCTCTACTGGTATTGCTACTACCTTTCCTTTGTATTTTCTGCTCCGGTTCTTTACTCCACTTAGGTTTTGATTCATCTTCCTCAACCGGTTTCTTCATACTGTGACTCATCTATCCTTTGAATTTCTCCTTCCCTCTATTCGGTCGTCTGCTTTTTATCTTCTCCTCAACTTTCAAAGCATACTGGTAAGCTTCCTCAACTGTGGAAATCCTCAACATACTCATCTCATCTCGAATGCTAAAAGCAAGTCCATTTATATACCTCGCCACCTTTTCTCTGTCCATCTCTCTATGTCCAGATCTAATCACTACCTTGTAGAATTCCTCAGTATGTTCCTTCACAATAACGTTTCTCTGTTTCAAGTTCTGCAACTTCTTGAACAACTCCAATTCATAGTCTCCCGTTATGAACTTGGCCTTCAATCTTGCAACCATCTTGCTCCATCGGATGATTTTCAATTCACCATCGTCCACTTTGTCTTTCTGCAATTGTTTCCACCATAAGGCAACATGCCCTTTTAACTTAGTCTGTGCTAGTCGGACTCTCTGCGGGTCCTTGACATCCTTAAACTCAAGGTATTCCTCCAACTCTCCGATCCAATCGATCATCCTCGGGGTTCAATGTTCCGGAAAAGTTGGAAACTTAAACTTTATGAACTTGACTCGCTTGCGCCGCTGCTCTCAGTAATCTTTCCTCTCTTTCATCTTTTGGTACTTTAGCTTTTTCAAGTTCTTCACTGGTTTCTTCATATTCATCCTCCGATTCGGGGTTTCTCCGCAAACCAGCAAAAGCGTTTCGGATTTTGTTCCTCACTTCATTCTTGAAGTGTTCCATCATCTGCTCTATGCTTCGTGGGTTTGTCCTTCTAGGTGGCATCTCCTCTTCCACTCCTATGAACTGCCTCAACTCGGCGATCTGACTATGGGTTTCTATTGCCTCCCCTCGGCGATCTATTTAACACACACACAACCTACCTCCAATCGGCGATCTGTCCACCCAAAGGAATGCCTCAATGTTCGCAGACAATTCTTGCACCAACCAGTTTATAACCAGCTCTGATACCACTTGATGCAGCCATAACCGGTAAAACCCTCAAAGAGAATCAAGCGACTTATGCAGCAAGAGTAACACAACGAAAGAAGCAAGAAAACATAACAAGATTACCTAAACAGATCATAATATTGCTTTAGAACTTCCGACAACCATCCGGTTATCATCATATAATCATCAAAGAACATCCGGTAGTTAATCTGTTACATGCAGGCTATTAGCCAGATACAATCCAACCGAGACTCTAAGAATCAACCGGAACACAAAATGCTGATTTCAATCCTCAATCTCAATGCTACCTCCTCTACCCGTACAATTGATTACATAATATCATATTTATACCCACCGGAACATATCCGGGCCAGCCTCATAAAATTACATTTACTAATGCAGGAAAATGAAATGTGTAACTAGGTCGGCCCTAAGAATTAACGAAATCTTTCCGGAAAATAACAACCTAGAGGTGTGGTTCAGCAGGAAGGTCGGCGACACGCCAAAGAACAACGGACATGACCCAAGATGGATCCACACGCCAAGAATCGTGCCGGTGATGAAAGAAAGCCAACCGGTAAGCACAAGAACTGTCCCGAAACCTAGAAATAGTCATCCGGAAGCAATAAATGACCGGAAAAGAACCCAAATGAACTGAAAATCTGGAATTAAGCACATCAACTAGCCTGGAAACCGAAAATAAGATTTGCTACGAAAAACAGGCAACTACCGGTACCGACTGATAAGAACACAAAAAACTGCACAAAGAACTAGACAAGAACAAAACTGAAAGGAAATATTTTTGGTTGATGCAAGATTGCTCATCAACCAGAAATGCTTTTGTATCAGACAACTGAGTTACAAAAAGATGTTCCATGAGAGGCAACTCATGAACATCTAAAAAGGATTTGGAATAAAGACCCCATGCTCATTTCTGATCCAAACATTTTCTTTATCTGCCAACCTCTGCTTTGTTAATGTTTGTAGCTTGAGTCGAATGATCATTTAGAATACATATAATATATGTTGATTAATAATAATATATTATTATGTTATATTATTATATTATTATTAATCATATAAAATTTTATATTCAATATTAATTTATTATATTATTCTAAATTAATAATTGATTGATGAAACATTATAATATTGATTAAATTATAATAATTAAAGGAGAGACATGTCAGTTCAAGGACATGCCTCTCCGAAGGAATATATATAGTATAATGTTATTCAATTTGAGAATACATAGAATTCCAAGAATGCAAGTATCAGATTGAATTAGATATATACATTAAAATACATCCAATAAAACCTGGGAAAATCAACATGGTATCAGAGCTCAGGCCTGTGAAGTTTAATTTGGAGGTTGGAGAGGGTTGGAGAATTCAGTTTTTTTAGAATTTTCAGTCTGAAATATGCCATTGCATGGCCCTTGGTTGGCCTCAAAATGAGGACTATAATATATGGATGGAAAGATCTGTGTTTCTAGTTTTCAAATATGTTTATCTCATCAAATTTGATTCAGTTTTGTGCAAGATATGATGACTTTGGTGCAGGTCACTTGAAACCCTACCTAGGGTTATTAGTTTTGGGAAAAATGTCATAACTTCTGTTTTAACTGTTGGATCTGGCTATAACTTGGAGGAAATGTTTGTAATTAGATCTTCTAACATCTCACCGAAGAGATTGGATAAATTTGGTAAATTGCAAAAGTTATTAACGACTGTGTGTGGCAGATAATAATGAAAGTGTTGATCAAAATTATGAAAATGTTCTACATCATTCAAAGGGAATTATGATGAGAGATGATTCATGCGTGATATTTCTTATATGGGCTCACCTTATGAAAGGAAATGTTTTAAACTTAAGATAAGTATTCCATGTTTTATTAAGGCACATGAATTATTGAGTTTGTAATTTATGCTATAATATTGGCTAGTAAAATCTTGTATGCTTCCATCATTGGTATTTCTGTTCAAGATAATTTAGTTTATGAGCTATTTGTAATCTCTCTCTGACATACCTTTAGGACGAAAGCACAATAAAATTGAATTAAAGGGAGAAATAAATTGATGCTTATAAATGAATAGATGGTTGATATCAGATTCAGAGGGAGTCTAACATTTCATCAGAAGTAACCTTAGACAAGGAGGTCAGATGGTTGATATCAGATTCAGAGGGAGTTTGACATTTCATCAGAAGCAACCTTAGACAAGGAGGTCAGATGGTTGATATCAGATTCAGAGGGAGTCTAATATTTCATCAGAAGTAACCTTAGACAATGAGGTCAGATGGTTGATATCAGATTCAGAGGGAGTCTAACATTTCATCAGAAGCAACCTTAGACAAGGAGGTCAGAAGGTTGATATCAGAGGGAGCCACACCATCATGAAAATATGCTTAATACATTCTTCTCTGTGAGAGATAAGTTTGAGGAGCAAGCCCTTGTTAATACACTCTTCTCTATGAGGGAGAAGTTTGAGGTGAAGGCCCTTGTTCCACCCTTTGGGAGTAGTCATGGTGAACGCCATGATGAGATGAAAACATCACGTTGAGCAACTCTGTGATGGGCACTTGTGTTCATACTTCATATGCATTCTCATACATGGGAGCAGCCATGATGGATATCATCATGTTGAGTACTGTGATGAATCGTGTTCCACTCTCTAGGAGTAGCCATGGTGGATGTCATTTCATGACTATATTATTAACAAGGATTCCTCCCTAGCTAAGAGGGAGTGTTGATGTTGTAGTGGTCACCCTTGTGAAGAGACAAATGGTGTCATTAAGGACCGACCCCTTGTGAAAGGGTGCCTCCCTCATATATATAGAAGATGCAAACTCATTCTCTGATCCTTTCAATTTATGTGAAGAGCAGTTTATATATTAGTTAGAGAAGATCGATCCTCTGAAGAAAGCCAATTAGATTTGCTCTTGTGAAATTTGCTTCAAGGAGTGAAGCAACATATATTGGGCCCGTATCTTGCATTATTGCTAGACATATTTGATATATAAAGAAGACATTTTATGCTGGGTGCTTCTCCCTCGAGTAGGGGGGTTTTCCCTTGGAGATCAAACTGTAGATATTCTGACCAAAAAAAAACCACTTTCAGAGTGAAGGTTGATCACTTCAGAAAAGGTTTAGGTATGATAGAAAGGTAATTTTCTTTGCAGCTTGTATTTGCATGTTTAATGTGTAAACTTCTTTGTCATGACAGGACATTTTTGGATTTTATCCCCTGGGTTCATATCTGAGAGGTGACGATCTCTCAAGATAATGAACACTTGTATGGAGACATTATAAAGTGACGATCTTATAATGTCCAAACCAGTTATCATGGTGGATCTCTGGTGAATCATGGATGAAGCCATGATTGTGTTGTGGTAAAACATTCATATGAAATGTTAATGCACATACCACAACTTGGATAAGATGAGAATTTAAATCTTTCTCATATGATTATCCTTAAGTATTGCATGTTTAGGCAATACTGATATCATGTTCTTAGGTGATATCCTGTCATCACAAGATTGACGTGATGGACATTTGTATCATGTGTCTAGGTGATACTTCATATCATGTATTTAGGTGATATAACATTTGTATAAAATGTTAGTGCACTTATCACAACTAGGATAAGGTGAGAAATTAAGATTTCTCATATGATTATCCTTAAGTATTGCATGTAGGCAGTACTGATATCACATGCTTAGGTGATATCCTATCAATCGCAAGATTGATGTGATGAACTTCAGGATCACGTGTTTAGGTGATACTACATACCAAATGATTAGATGGTATGATTCTCATGAATGACTAAAATGATCACTATCTATTAAATTATGATGCTTGAATATATTGTCTACATTCATCTTACCTAGCTAAGAGGGAGTGTTAATGTATAATAGCTTCGGTAAGATAAATGATTGAATGAGAGATAAATGAAGTCTCTCATTCAATCATTTATCATATCAATAACTATGATAAAACCATCAAGCAATTGAATCATCCTTGATAGTCATTCTATATTTGCATATGACCAAACTATTGAGTAAATCATGCTATGCATCTTTCTCATGTTCATCTATCTAATGAATCTTGTATCTAGATGAATATCGATCTAACATAATGATGACTCCAATTAATATATATTATCGGATTGCATTAGATCAGATTGCATTAGATCGGGTTGCATATCGGGTAGTGTTATGTTAGTCACCGATAGTTATCGGTGTGTTAGTCTACACCGATAGTTATCGGTTGTCAAGGATAACACATTGATAACTATCAGCTGTTAGCATTGACAGCAAACGATTAAGACAATCCACGTAAGAGCTTGTGGATAGAATCGCCGACTGAGGCAATCCACATGAGAGATCATGGATAGAATCGCCGACGGAGGCAAATTCACACCTTGAGACTATGGTCCCCTATGATGAGCATCATATGGTTGATGCAAATACTCCCAATATCATGAGATGATATTTTTGAGTTAGGGTGAATATCATGTGCCTTGATATTCTTGTTTATACCATACTTCCTGATATCATAGTGAGATAATATTTTTTTTTCTATTCCATAATTAATCTAGACTTAATGCATTTGCATTGATTTTATCTTCCCTAGCTAAGAGGGAGTGTTAATTATGTTTTGTGTATCTATGGTTAGGGCCATAAGTGTTGACATGGAAGATCAGTACACATTTTGTCTGATCATCCTCCCTAGCTAAGAGGGAGTGTTAATGTTTGTAGCTTGAGTCGAATGATCATTTAGAATACATATAATATATGTTGATTAATAATAATATATTATTATGTTATATTATTATATTATTATTAATCATATAAAATTTAATATTCAATATTAATCTATTATATTATTCTAAATTAATAATTGATTGATGAAACATTATAATATTGATTAAATTATTATAATTAAAGGAGAGACATGTCCGTTCAAGGACATGCCTCTCCAAAGGAATATATATAGTATAATGTTATTCAATTTGAGAATACATAGAATTCCAAGAATGCAAGTATTAGATTGAATTAGATATATACATTAAAATACATCCAATAAAACCTAGGAAAATCAACATGCTTTAGCTCCTCCGGTGCCTCAACCAGATTCTCTAACCTCTGACTCTCTTTGTTTCTTTTCCTTTGTTTCAGATCTATACATTGTCTTTGTTTACTGCTCTCTTTCTTCTGCAACTCTGATTTGGTTCTGCCACAAGACTTCATCAAGTTTGTCATCAGAAGCGCTTTCTCATCTGGTTCCATCTGTCCATCAGGTTTATCTGTTAGATCCTTCTGCAAACTCATGTCACCCTCCAGTATAACCTCTTTAACTAGTCTTATCAGAGCTTTCTTCAAGTCACCTTCTGATATAACCTCTGCAACCAGTTTCTCCATATTGGAACTTTTCTCAGGGCTCAGATTCTTCACCTCTTTTTGTTTCTCTTTCAAAGAAATCAGTGTGAACTTCTACCCATCCTTATCAATTGTGACTAGGTTTCTTCTACAGTCATAAATAGCTCCTCTATCAAACTGCCAAGGTTTTCCCAACAAGACATGACAAGCACTCATAGATACAACATCACACAAAACTTCATCCCTGAAAGGCCCAATATTGAAATTCACTAAACATTGCTCCTTTACTTCTATCTTTTGATCATCTTGCAACCAACTTACCTCATAAGGACAAGGATGCTAAAGCCTCTTCAATCAAATTTTCACAACTATCTCCTCAAATACCAAATTGTCAGTAATTTCACTATCTACAATAGCCTTGCAACACTTACAACCTGATTTACACACAGTCTGGAAAAGACTCTTCCTCTGAGTAAATCCGGTATACTTTTTTCTGAACATAAGGCATTCTCCTTGCTCCAGTACACAGTTAGATCCGGTACCTTCACCTTCCGGTTCCTCATTTGCCACATAACTTCTTGCCATTCCTTGCTTACATTCGTAGAATCTATGTCCGGTTTCTCCACACTTGTAAGATTTCCTAGGAAATTCTCTATCCGTACTGCTACTAGCTTTCCTCTGTATTTTCTGCTCTGGTTCTTTACTACACTTAGGTTTTAATTCATCGTCCTCAACCGGTTTCTTCATACTGTCACTCATGTGTCGTTTGAAATTCTCCTTCCCTCTATTCGGTTGTCTTCTGTTCATCTTCTCCTCAGCTTTCAGAGCATACTGGTGAGCTTCCTCAACCTTGGAAACCCTCAACATACTCATCTCATCTTGAATGCTAAAAGCAAGTCCATTTATATACCTCGCCACCTTTTCTTTGTCCATCTCTCTATGTCTAGATCTAATCACCACCTTTTAGAATTCCTCAGTATGTTCCTTCACAGTCACGTTTCTCTGTTTCAGATTCTGCAACTTCTTGAACAACTCCAATTCATAGTCTCCCGGTATGAACTTGGCCTTCAATCTTGCAACCATTTGTGTCCACCCGATGATTTTCAATTCACCATTCTCCACTCTATCTATCTACAATTCTTTCTACCATAAGGCAGCATGCCCTTTCAACTTAGTCTATGCCAATGGGACTCTCTGCGAGTCCTTGACATCCTCAAACTCAAAGTAGTCCTTCAACTCTTCGATCCAATTGATCATTTTCCGGGTTCAGTGTTTCGAAAAAGTTGGAAACTTCAACTTTATAAACTTTACTCGCCTGCGTTGCTGCTCTCAGGAATCTTTCCTCTCTTTCATCTTCTGATCCTTGAGCTTCTTCAAGCTCTTCACTGACTTCTTCATATTCATCCTCCTATTCGGGGTCGCTCCGCAAACCAGCCAAAATGTTTTGGATTTCGTTACTCACTTCATTCATGAAGTCTTCCATCATTTGCTCTACCTTCCGGGGCTTTGTCTTTCTAGGCGACATCTCCTCTTCCACTACCGTGAACTGCTTCAACTCGGCGATCTGACTACCGGTTTCAATTGCCTCTCTCGACGATCTATTGAACACACGCGCAGTCTGCCTCCAATCAACGATTTTTCCACCCAAAGGAATGCCTCAATGTTTGCAAACAATTCTTCCACCAGCTAGTCCATAACAAGCTTTGATACCACTTGATGCAGCCATAACCGGTAAAACCCTCAAAGAGAATCAACCGGCTTATGCAGCAAGAGAAACACAACGAAAGAAGCAAAAAAAATAACAAGATACATAAACAGATCATAATAGTGCTTTAGAACCTCCGACAACCATCCGGTTATCATCATATAATCATCAAAGAACATCCGGTAGTTAACTGGTATAATCCACAATGTTAATTCTTCCTCCTCTGCCCCTACAATTGATTATATAATATCATATTTATACCCACTAGAACATATCCTGGTTGGCCTCATAAGATTACATTTACCAATGCAGGAAAATGAAATGGGTAACTAGGTCCGCCCTATGAATTAACAAACTCTTTTCGGAAAATAACAACCAAGAGGTGCGGTTTATCAGGAAGGTCGGCCACACGACAAAGAACATTAGACAAGAGCCAAGATGGTTCCACAAGCCAAGAATCGCGCCAGTGATGAAGGAAAACCAACCGGTAAGCACAATAATTGTCCCGGAACCCAGAAACAGTCATTCGGAAGCGATAACTAACCAGAAAATAACCCAAATGAACTGAAAATCTGTTATTAAGCACATGAACCAACCTAGAAAATGAAAATAAGATCTGCCATGAAAAGCAAGCAACTACCGGTACCAACCAGTCAGAACAAAAAAAACTGCAAAAAGAACTAAACAAGAACAAAACTGAAAGGAAATATTTTTGTTTGATGCAAGATTGCTCATCGTTCGGGGATGCTCTTGCATCAGACAACCGAGGTAGAAAAAGATGTTCAGTGAGAGGCAACTCATGAACATCTAAACAGGATTCAGAATAAAGACCCCATGTTCATTTCTGATCCAAACATCTTTATTTGCCAACCTCTGCTTTAGCTCTTCCGGTGCCTCAACCGGATTCTCTAACCTTTGACTCTCTTTTTTTCTCTTCCTTTGCTTCAGATCTGTACATTGTCTCCGTTTACTGGTCTTTCTTCTGCAACTTTAATTTGGTTTTGCCACAAGACTTTATCCGGTTTGTCATCAGAAGCTCTCTGTCATCCGATTTAATCTGTCCATCAGGTTTATTTGTCAGATCGTTCATCTCTTGCTCCCCAATTGTACTCTGATCAAACGCAATGGAAGCGGCACTTAGGATGGAGTGACTTTCGCTGGATTCTCTTCTCTCACCTACAGCCCTCTTCCCTGTGACCTTTGTGGAGCTTCCACCCAACTCCTTTCTCTTTCGAGGTCCAACACTTTCTAGATTCCGAACATCACCGACGGAGGTACAAGGATGGACGGACAGAGTATCATCTACTCCCATTAATTCATAAGTGAAAACCACACCTTTGGCCTTCAATTGTTTTGTCTTTTCAGACGCCCACCACCTTGAGTACTCAACCACCGACCTCATGAGGTCTGCTAGATCTGATTTTTCTCCCTCTGTCCAATCTATCAAGACTAAGGGTTCATTCTTCATCTTCTCAAAACCCGGCTGCTGAAGTTCTAGGCTTTCTTCTACCTGATCGGCAACTTTGAATACTTCTGTTTCTCTCACCATACTCAAATGAATTCTTGACCAGAACCTCTTCCGGATCTCGAAACTATTAGCTGCATTAGCCCAGTAGTCTTCTAGATCCAATCTGTGCTCAAACGTTGTCCCTTCGATCTTCTTTATCCTATGGAATGGATCAAAATCTTTTCTTGCCTTGTATTGGTAGAAGGGATACCAGGCCAGTTCTTTCTTAGCGGTAGTTGTAGTCTGTGATGATGGACATGTTTCCAGCCCATTACCAATTGTAAGTGAGGATGTCCTTGCCTTCTTTTGCTTATCCCTTTGAATCACTATATACTCCTCCAATTGTCTCACAACCTCGAGCAACACCACTCGGTTGGTAGGGTAAGCTGGAAGCTTGTATGGGGGCCTAGAGAATCCCTGAATTCGGAGGTAAGTGAACTTTGGATATTGGATGTACCAACACCCGAACCGATCGATGAAGTCCATAGACTCTTGAGAGAGCCTCTGGTGCAAGCCACCTTGAAGGGTCCGGGTAATGTGCATCAGGAAGGTATCATTCACCCTTTTGAAATGGAACTTCTCCATATGGAGCTGGGGATAGCAATCATATACCGGAAATTGGTTCTCCTTGTTCCCAACTTCTCCTCTACTAGTGAGACCTCTGTACCTGTAGGTCCTGGCTAAAGAATAGAACAAGTAAGAACTCATGAAGAAAGTCCTATTCGCCTCCAGATTCCTTAGCTGGTTGTCTAGGTTGTCGCTGATCATACGGGCCCAGTCTATCATTTTTACTCCATTGATTATTTCATTAATGAAATAATACATCCAGGGTTCGAATGGAGCTCCCTGAGGATTTCCTATTATTCTATTGAGCAAGACAATCATGTCCCCAATGTCCTCCTTGAAGTATGCTCGCACTAGGCTCTTTCTTTGGAGTTTGGAGGCGCCTTTCCTCGGCTTGTCTAGCCAGGAATGATTAACTATGGCATCATATTCTTCCAGGTGGTCGTGGTACAGACTGTCAGCTTCGTCCTTGGTCATATATACTGCGTTGTGGTACTCAGGGATCCTGAAGGCCTCTCTGATGGCCTCATCGCTGACATTCGCCAACACTCTTCCATCAGGTGCAACAATATCCTTACTGATGGGGTTGTAGTGTTTGGCACATTCAACTACTAGTTCATTGCACTGCATGGTGGGGAGGAAGCCGGCAGCGTGCATGATACCATTCTTCATCATTTTTCGCGCAATGGTGTTAGGCACAAGGTTGTCCAGACCAAACATTCGCTTCTTAAACTCCCTCAGGTTGTTGTGTTCAAGGTTGGTGTTGCTGATGTTCTTCCACTTGGAAGTCATCCTCGACTCTGGAGGAGCATCTTTGTCTACCTGGAATTTCATAATGTCTAGGGCCTGTAGGCAAACGATGGAAATTTTAAAGTTAGAAAATGATTTGCAAAGTTTTGAAAGTAACGGGGCTGCGAAATGGCTAAGTGTTGGAAAATTTTCCATTTTTTCTTTTAATTCTCATACTTAGCCATAAAAATCGAATTTTCACCTTAAAACCCTCAGTCTTAAAGCTGGTTGTGGTTACCACCAAGTGTCAAAACTTTCAAAAAAAAATTCATACTTAGCCAAAAAAATGATTTTCTTCCTCCACAATTTTTTGAAAAAATCATTTATTAAATTCTGGAAAATATTCAGAAAATTCACAATTTTAATTTCACCTCTGTCTATAGGAGTAAGGCTAGACTTTTCTCCAAAATATTCAGAAAATTCAGAAAAGATGCCTTTCTCCAGAAATTTGTAAGCCTTCTGCCAAAAATATTATCCCACTTCCAGCAATATCTAGAATTTTCTCCAGATGATCTTCAAACTGACATACTTTACTAAGCTCTCCTTAGTAATTTTGAACTTCTTGGGGTAATAATGAATTTGATAATGAAGTATTTGTAGACAAGGTTAAGCAAAACCCCTAAAATCATCCAACTCATACTTCTAATTCTAAAAAAACCTTTCCATTTTGATTTAAGTTTGAAGATATTCATCAATCCTCCAATATTCCCTTTCAAAAAAAACTTTCCATTTTGAATTAATATCTCAATAGTTTTTTAATATTCTCTCAATATTCTCAAAAAAAAACTTTCCATTTTGGATTTATTTTGAGGATTTTTTATTTATTTAGATATTTCATCATTTTGGATTTAATTTTGAAATCCAGTGGATTTAGTGACATCACTGGCATCTTTGTTTGACTTTTCAATGTGTAGGTGGATTTTTTTGAATTTTGAATTTCCATTTTCAAGTTTTGGCGCACTTTGCCAACCTCTCCAAGGTATGGCGGACTTTGGCTAGAACTCCTTCATGGCCTCCATTAAAGTGAAAATTTGGCTAAGGCATTGGGGCAGACTTTGACCCTTGCTCCCACATGGCCTCCTTCGCCTTGGCAAACTTTGGTGTTGACTCCTCCATGGCCTCTCTAGGTGGGGCAGACTTTGGAGTAAGGACATTCATGGCCTCCTTTACCTTTGGCGGACTTCGGACTTGGCACTCATGTGACCTCCCAAAGGCATGGGGCGGACTTTGGAGAGTGCTCCACCTTGGGCGGACTTTGGTGTTAGCTCCTTCATGGCCCCTCTAACCTTGGCGGACTTTGAGGTGTGCTCCTCCATTACTTGGGCGGACTTTAGGCATCCCTCTTCTTTCTTGGGCGGACTTTGGAAGGCTCCCCACATTGGGCGGACTTTGGAAGGCTCCCCTCATAGCTCTCTTCAAGGCAAAATTTTGGCTAAGGCATGGGGCGGACTTTGAAGGTCCCTCCTCATGACTCTCCCTAGGCATGGCGGACTTTGGCCTTAGCTCCTCTTGCTTGGGCGGACTTTGGTGGTGTCCCTTACATGGCTCCCTAACCTATGGCGGACTTTGGTGGAGGCTCCTTCACCTTGACCCTCCTAACCTTGGCGGACTTGGCTCTTCTATCTCTCCACATGCTTGGGCGGACTTTGAAGGTGTCTCCCACATGACCTCCAAATGCATGGCGGACTTTTGGCTTGGCACCCATGTGACCTCCCAAAGGCATGGCGGACTTTAGACTGAGAACCCACATGGCCTCCTAAGGCATGGCGGACTTCAGGCAAGGCTCCTTCATGGCCTCTCTTGCATCGTGGTGGGGTTTGAACCTGCAAAAATACTTCAAAAACCTTTGTTAGCCAGACTTAGCATTATTTTCAGAGAAACTTCAAAATTTCACAGTTTAATCTAATTTAACTGGATTAACTTGAAATTTGAAATCCATGCTTAGGTGGATCATCTGAAGCAGCAAAAAGCCTAAAATCTAGGGATTTAGCTTTTTAGATCAAAAATTGGAATTTTCAAGTTCTGGTCAAAGCTGGTCAGTAGTACGAGTGTAAACCCTAGGTTTGCATCCCGGAAAAAACAAAAAGCCTAAAATCTAGGGATTCAGCTTTTTAGGTCAAAACTTGGAATTTTCGAGTTCCGGTCGAAGCAAGTCAGTGGTACAAGTGTAAACCCTAGGTTTGCATCCCGAAAAAGCAAAAAGCCTAAAATCTAGGGATTCAACTTTTTTAGGTCAAAACTTGGAATTTTCGAGTTTCGGTCGAAGTAGGTCAGTGGCACAAGTGTAAACCCTAGGTTTGCATCCCGAAAAAGAAAAAAAGCAGACATCCCTAAAAAATAGGAAAAGCTTTCTAAAAATAGCCATACCGGGGATTGGGCTAATAATGCCAAAAACGAAACTTCCTAAAAAATAGGAAAAATGCAAAAAAGGCAAACTTTCTAAACATAGAAAGTTGTCCAAATTCGTCCAAATCAATTGCGATCTTCGTCCTTTGGCTTCTCTAAGCACTCTGGTGGTGTTCACACTTCGAAATCACATA
The DNA here is from genome assembly GCF_030272615.1 of Cryptomeria japonica. NCBI lineage: Eukaryota > Viridiplantae > Streptophyta > Pinopsida > Cupressales > Cupressaceae > Cryptomeria > Cryptomeria japonica. Next base: position 630,053,726 of record NC_081405.1, on the reverse strand, counting down.
ACTTGCAAAAACTAACTTTCAATAGTCAGGCCTGAAATGCTCTGAACTGGATAAGACTTAGTGAAACTGCAGCAAAAGGTCACAGGACGCTAACAAAACCACAGGACGCTAACAAAACCCTAGAAAGCAGGAAAATCAGAGGGTACCCAGTAGCAATGGGGCAATGTGTGTAAAAGGTCACAACAAATTCCACTATCTACAATAGCCTTGCAACACTTATCACCTGATTTATACACAGTTCGGAAAAGACTCTTCCTCTGAGTAGATCCAGTATCCTTTCTTCTGATCATAAGGGATTCTCCTTGCTTTGGTGCACAGTCAGATTCGGTTCCTTCACGTTGCAGTTCCTCATTTGCCACACAACTTCTTGCCATTCCCTACTTACATTCGTAGAATCTATGTCTGGTGTCTCCACACTTGTAACATTTGCCAGGAAATTCTCTACTGGAATTGCTACTACCTTTCCTCTGTATTTTTTGCTCCGGTTCTTTACTCCACTTAGGTTTTGATTCATCTTCCTCAACCAGGTTTCTTCATACTGTCACTCATATGTCCTTTGAATTTCTCCTTCCCTCTATTCGATTATCTGCTTTTCATCTTCTCCTCATCTTTCAAAGCACACTGTTAACTTTCCTCAACTGTGGAAACCCTCAACATACTCATCTCATCTTGAATGCTAAAAGCAAGTCCATTTATATACCTCGCCACCTTTTCTTTGTCCATCTCTCTATGTACAGATCTAATCACCACCTTGTAGAATTCCTCAGTATGTTCCTTCACAGTCACATTTCTCTGTTTCAGATTCTGCAACTTCTTGAACAACTCCAATTCATATTCTCTCGGTATGAACTTGGCCTTCAATATTGCAACCATCTGTCTCCACCGGATGATTTTCAATTCACTATTCTCCACTCTGTCTTTCTGCAATTCTTTCCACCATAAAGGTAGCATGCCCTCTCAATTTAGTCTGTGCCAATCAGACTCTCTACGTGTCCTTGACATCCTCAAACTCAAAGTAGTCCTCCAACTCTCCGATCCAATCGATCATCTTCCGGGTTCAGTGTTCCGGAAAGAGTTGTAAACTTCAACTTTATGAACTTTACTCGCTTGTGCCGCTGCTCTTAGGAATCTTCCCTGTCTTTCATCTTTTGGTCCTTCAGCTTCTTCAAGCTCTTCACTGGCTTCTTCATATTCATCCTCTGATTCGGGGTTTCTTCACAAACCAGTCAAAGCATTTTTGATTTCGTTCCTCACTTCATTCATAAAGTCTTCCATCATCTGCTCTACCCTCTGGGGGTTTGTCCTTCTAGGCGGCATCTCTTCTTCCACTCTGGTGAACTGCCTCAACTCGGTGATCTAACTACCAGTTTAAATTGCCTGCCATCGGCGATCTATTGAACACAGAGGCAACCTGCCTCCAATTGGCGATCTGCCCACCCAAAGGAATGCCTCAATGTTCGCAAACAATTCTTCCACCAGCCAGTCCATAACCAACTCTGATACCACTTGATGCAGCCATAACTGGTTAAACCGCTCAAAGAGAATCAACGGGCTAATGGAGAAAGAGTAACACAACGAAAGAAGCATGAAAACATAACAATATTACATAAACAGATCATAATATTGCTTTATAACTTCTGACAACCATCCGGTTATCATCATATAATCATCAAAGAACATCTGGTAGTTAATCGGTTACATGTAGGCTATCATCCAGATACAATCCAACCGAGACTCTAAGAATCAACTGGATCACAAAATGCGAATTTCAATCCTCAATCTCAATTCTACCTCCTTTGCCCCTATAATTGATTAGATAATATCATATTTAACCCACCGGAACATATCCGGGTCAGCCTTATAAAATTACATTTACCAATGCAAGAAAATGAAACGGGTAACTAGGTCAGCTCTAAGAATTAACGAAATCTTTTCGGAAAATAACAACCAAGAGGTGCGGTTCAGCAGAAAGATAGGCCACACGCCAAAGAACATTGGACAAGACCCAAGATGGATCCACAGGCCAAGAATTGCGCAGGTGATGAAGGAAAACCAACTGGTAAGCACAAGAACTGTCCCGAAACCCCGAAACAGTCATCTGGAAGCGATAACTGACCGAGAAAAAATCCAAATGAACTAAAAATCTGGAATTAAGCACATGAACTAGCCTAGAAGCCGAAAATATGATCTGCCACGAAAAGCAAGCAACTACTGGTACCAATTGGTAAGAACACAGAAAAATGCACAAACAACTATACAAGAACAAAACTGAAAGGAAATATTTTTGGTTGATGTAAGATTGCTCATCGGCCGGGGATGCTCCTTTATCAGACAACCGAGGTAGAAAAAGATGTTTCATGAGAGGGAACTCATGAACATCTAAAAAGGATTCGGAATAAAGACCCCATGGTCATTTTTTATCCAAACTTCTTCTTTATCTGTCAACGTTTGCTTTAGCTCCTCCGGTGCCTCAACCAAATTCACTAACCTCTGATTCTCTATGTTTCTCTTCCTTTGCTTCAGATCTGTATATTGTCTCTGTTTATTGCTCTATTTCTTTTGCAACTTTGATTTGGTTCTGCCACAAGACTTTATTCGGTTTGTCATTAGAATCTCTTTGTCATCTTGTTCCATCTGTCCATCAGGTTTATTTGTCAGATCCTTCGGCAAACTCATGTCACCCTCTGGTATAACCGTTTTAACTGGTTCTATCAGATCTTTCTTCAAGTCACCTTCCGGTATAACCTTTGCAACCGGTTTCTCAATACTGCAACTTTTCTCAGGACTCTCTTCACCTCTTTCTCTTTCTTCTTCAAAGAAATCAATGTGAACTTCTGCCCGTCCTTCTCAATAGTGACTAGATTTCTTTTACAGTCATAAATAGCTTCTCTATTAAATTGCCAATGTTTTCCCAACAAGACATGACAAGCACTCATAGATACAACATCACACAACACCTCATCCCTGAAAGGCCCAATATTGAAATTCACCAAACACTACTCCTTTACTTCTATGTTTTGATCATCTTTTAACCAATTTACCTCATAAAGACAAGGATGCTCAAGCCTCTTTAATCCAAGCTTGACAACCATCTCCTCAGATACCATATTGTCAGTACTTCCACTTTCTACAATATGCTTGCAACACTTACCACCTGATTTACACATAGTTTTGAAAAGACTCTTCCTCTGAGTAGATCCTGTATCCTTTCTTCTGAACATAAGGGTTTCTCCTTGCTCCAGTGTACAATTATATCCGGTACCTTCACCTTCCGGTTCCTCATTTGCCACACAACTTCTTGTCATTTCCTGCTTATATTCGTAGAATCTATGTCCGGTTTCTCCACACTTAAAACATTTGCTAGGAAATTCTCTACCGGTACTACTACTACCTTTCCTCTGTATTTTCTGCTCCGGTTCTTTAGTCCACTTATTTTTTGATTCATCTTCCTCAACCGGTTTCTTCATACTGTCACTCATTTGTCCTTTGAATTTGTCCTTCCCTCTATTTGGTTGTCTTCTTTTCATCTTCTCCTCGGCTTTCAAAGCATACTGTTAAGCTTCCTCAATTGTGGAAACCTTCAACATACTCATCTCATCCTGAATGCTAAAAGCAAGTCCATTTATATACCTCACCAACTTTTCTCTGTACATCTCTCTATGTCCAGATCTAATGTGGTGTGCGTGCAAGAGATTATGTTTTCCCAATGGACATAAGGAATGGTGCACAAGTTTGAGAAGTCCGCCCTCATTGATCACAAGTTGAGCAAAGTCCGCCCTAGCAAGGAGAATCAAAACAAAGAAGTCCGCCCTCATGAGATAATGGGTAAATTTGAAAACAAATTATATTCCAAGATGAGGTCAACGATATGTGAAGATTAAGTTTGAACTAAGACCAAAATAGAAAGTTTTCAGATTTGAAGATTTGAAGATCTAGTTCGAATTATGGACTGAAAATTAATTTAGAAACTTGCATTTGAAAGACAAGACGAAGTTTGAATTTGCTTAAGAGATGACAAGTCAACTGAAGACCAAATTAGAAACATCTTTGCAGATTCAAAGGACCGAGGATGAAATAGAAACAAATTTTGGAAGATTTACTGAGTTTCTAAATGAAGAATTCGAATTCCAATACAAAATGCCTTTCAATCTTTCATTTCCTCATATGAAGTTCGAACTTTTAAGAGCAAGTTGAGAGAGAAGTTTTCTGCAGGTGAAGGACATTTTGGAGAGAATTTTTAAGAGTTTTTGCAGGTTGGAATTAATTTCAAGAAGGATTTCAAGTTAAGTCTGAGATTTTCAACCATTTTTCACAAGTTTGCACACAAATTTTGGAGGGACCTTGACTGTTTGGAAGACAAATTCATTAATTTTCTGATTAACATCTGATTTTCCATCCTCCAAGCAGCTTCTTTTCTCATTCTTCTTCTTTCTTCCAAGATTTGGATTACCTTCGAAGTGGGGACATCACGCAAAATGAAGTTTCTAGTAGACAAAGATTCCCCTTCGGAATTGAAGATGAATTCTAAATGGAAGCAAGTTGGTGACACAAACTTGGGCCACATCAACCTCCGAGAATTTAAGAATAGAATGTATGGCGTAGGCGCTCAACTACATATTGCAATCACGTGAAGGATGATGAGCAATGGAATCGTACAAGCGGCTGGTTTCCTTCTAGTGATGCAGTGTACTGAGTTAGTAGCAGAATGCTCCAAACATTACAACCCAACAAGTAGAGAAATAGTAGGTCTTGATGGCAGAATCCTGGCGAACATTGGAGAAGTGGCGATCAGAGAGGCATTCTATATCACCGAGTACCACAAAACTGTTTACATAACTAGGGATGAGGCAACACAATTGTACAAGGATCACATAGAGGAATATGAAGCTAAAATCAACCATCAATGGTCGGAAAAGCCATGGAAAGGAAGTTCTAAAATACCCAAACTCCTTGTATGGGCATACTTCAAGGAAGATTATGGAGACCTCATTGTCCTATTAATCAGGGTTATGGGAAGCCATCAGGGTGCTCTCTTTGAACCATGGATGTACTACTTTATCCATGAGATCACTGTTGGAGTGAAGATGATTAATTGGGCAAGGATCATTAGTGATAACCTTGATTATCAATTGAGAAATTTGGAAAAGAATAAGACTTTCTACATGATTTCCTACTTGTTCTATTCTTTGGCCAAAACATATAGGTATAGAGGTCTTGTATGTAGAGGCGTTGTCGGGAACAAGGAGAACCAGTTTAAACCCTGGCCCCCGAAATTCGGCCTAAAAGGCCCCTTTGAAAACTCTTTCAAGTTTGACGTTTTCCTCCAATTTGGCGAAATTTAGCCTAAAAGGCCATTTCGCAAGGTTCTGGAACTTAGGCGTTTTACTTCATCTAGTAGATTCTCAGGCTTATGCTATAACCAGATCTCCCTTGGATTGATTTTGGGCATTCAAAATGTGAGACTCTCCATGCAGGACGAAGGCTGAAAACCAAAGAGGGGGACCCTGTCGGCGACAAGGAGTGTGTGCAACGCACAACAAGATTGAGGAGCATGAATATTAATCGTCTGATTCCTCTGCTCATCCCTGGTGATCCTAGAGTAAGTTCTTGGCTTCTTCTTTCCTTTGGATTTTGCTTCTCCTATCCGAGAGAATATGTCCTCTAGGTTAATTAGTGGCTTGACAACTGCTTTCCGTTGTGCCCGGGCTATGAACCAGTCATGAGGGATGGTTTGTCCTAATGTAACCACCAACTCCCCACCTTGTCCTCTAGATGTCTCTGCGGACTCGTTGCCTATCTGCGGCTGATCGGATGTAGAAGGTGCGTTAGGCGCTGTATTTGGTCCCTTACAGTTGAGTTTTCTCCCACTTCATTGAGCAACTGATGTGTAGCTTCTAATAGTGGCTGCTCCTCAGTTCTACTGGGTTCTATCTTCCTCCTTTTCTCCCTCCACTGTGGTGTTATCCCTGTTGTCACCTTCCTCCTGTTGCAACTCATGTTTGCTCCGTTGTGTTAGCTCTTGTCTGTTAGCCCCCTGATCTAGCACTATTTCTCCAACCTCGACCTGATTTTCAGGTCTCTCCAAACTAATGATCCGTGTCTTTGTTTCTTGCTCACTTTGCGTTTGAGGATCATTCGCCTGTGGTGCAATTGGATCATTCTGTGAAGGTGGGGTTGGTAGATGATCAAAATCGACTATATCATCATCTGAACTGGGATCCTTGGATGAGGTAGTAACTTCTGGCCTCCTAATTGGTATCTTCTCCCTTCTTGTTCTCTTTGATGTCCGGGCTCCCCTGCTAGCCTTTGCCTTCTTTCTTTTCAACTTCCTCTTCCCTTGGCACACTTGATGCTCCTTTGTCCTGTGAAGATTGGGAATCAAGATTGCCCATGAGATTATAGGCGAACTAAGTCCCATAATGAGTTAGCCTTTCTATCTGCTGGGATAGGAAGTTGTTTGTATATCTTCTAGGGCCTTCCATGATGGCCTCCAAGTCTGTGATTGAGTCTTGGGCCTAGTTAATGGCTGGTGGGAGGTCTTTAACTACCTCATAATCTTGGGTCTGCATGCAATCTCCATAATCAACTACTTGATCTGGGACCTGACGGTACTCGAAATATCTCATTTGCTGAACATCTAACCTTGAGTATTCTTGCTGGCGGACCTAAAAGTCATCTAGGTAGTTAGCCTTGTAGTCCTCTATGGATGCCTTCACTCTGTAATGCCTACCATAGACCTTCTTTCCTAACCCAACGGGATCGAAGTATCTCCTGGGGAGATACTCCTGCAAGCAATATGTTGCCAATTCATCAAAGGATTCTTTTGCTTGCATAGAGTTTTTCAAGTACACATCTTTCTTGCCTATGACCATTGGGAATGTGAACCCCAAATGCTTTTTTCCTCTGAGTATGCTCCCTGCTTGGTGCGCCTGTCTTGCAACCTCCATGAGGACTATTCTATCTGATGGATAATGTGGAAGCTAGGATGGTGTGCCCTCAAAGCTTGAGATTCTGATATTCGAAGAGCCGCATTTGCTGCACACTCAGCCTAGAATATTCACGTCTTTGGACTTCGTAGTCATTAGAGCAATTTTTCCAATAATCTTCAACTGATTCCTTTGCTTTGTACCGCCTGCCATAGACTCTTTTCGCCAGATTATCGTGATCTAAATATTTTCTCGGAAAATGGTCCTGTAGGCCATAAGAGGCCAGTTTTGCGAGGGATTCCTTTGCTAGGGTGGGGGTCTTCAGGCGGACATCCTGGTTGCCTATGATCATGGGGAACGCGAATCCAGCCTGCTTGCTTTCCCTGAGTAAGATGCCGGCCGAACGCGACTGCCTTGCGACCTCCATAAGAACTACTTTGTCGGTTGGGTACTGTGGAAGTCGGAGAGGGGCACCATTAAAGCCCACTATTCGGATATAGGAGAACCTTGGGAATTGGATGAACCAGGCCCCGTATCCTTGTACTAGAATAGTAGCTTGCTCTGAGAGCCTTATGTGTAATCCTCCTTGAATTAGCCTAACTAGGCGCATTGTGAAGGCGTCATTGACGCGCTCATATTGGCCAACTGCATAAGCTGGGCTGCTCTTTTCTCTCTGAGGTATATCTTGGTAATGCAGCTGCGGGTAACAATCATAGACTTTTACCTGACTAGGCCCATTCCCGATTTCACCTTTCATTATCAAACTTGGCAGTGGCTGGTTCTTGGTGAACATGTAGACCAAGTAAGAGGTCATAGTGAAGTATTTCTTTGTTTCAAGCTCTATCAGCTGAGTGTGGATGTTCTCACTTATGATTTGGGCCCAGTCAAACTTAGACTTCCCAGCGAAGACTTGCTCTGTGAAATAAAACATCCACTCTTCAAAGTAGTTGGATTTAGGAAGTCCCATAACTCGGCTGAGTAATGTGACCATATCCCCATGCTCATTATGAAAATCACTTCTGGGGGTCTTTTTCACAATCCTGGCGCTCGGAAGCCTTCTCTCCTTGTACCACTCTTCGTTGATCAGTGCTTTGCATCGGGCCGGATTCATATCATATGCCTCCTGTGCTTCATCTATAGTCGTGGCCGTGGGATTGTTTGGGAAGGGAATGTCGAATGCATCGCCAATGGCCTTAGGAGTGAAGTTGGCGAGAGTCATATTCTCGAGGAGCACCAATCTGGAATTTGGCTGATAATGTTGGGCAGCCTCTACTACTAACTCATAGTTCTGTGCTGCTGGAGGAAATCCCGCTGCCTAGGCGATGCCACTTTCCACCATCTGTCTAGGCTTGCCATATGCGTTAGGGGAGAAGACCCGATTCTTGATGTCCTGGATGTCGATATGGCCTAGGTCGGTATCACCGATATTGTCCCAGACGCTCTGAACTTTTGACTCCCTCAATCCTCTTTGATACTGATACTTCATCCTTTCACCTTTGCGTGGGATATCTGATTTGGGTGCTCGCGATGTCTCGGCTGCAGCGGGCATCTTTGATGATTCTACCGCCAATTTAGGCATTTATCCTGCACAGCCGAATGTGGATTACGAGGCGATACAAAAGAAGTAAGGCGGGTTACATAGAGAACACTCCAGCCTTCACGGATTAATTCAAAATTTAGATTGGACATGGAGCGACATTTCTAGCTAAAAGCTTGATTGATTTAAACCAAAGTATTCATGAAGATTTTGATCGCGAATTTATACTTAAGCATTTTTTGGATTAATTTTCAACAGGGACAAAGCTCGAAAAATTCTCCTAAGTTTGAAAATGCAATTTCTGGTTAAACCTTAGGAGCAAATTCTAATTTTGATTGCTTTGCACAACATTTTACAAGCGGAAAAAGATGCGAATTTCGAAAATTTAAGCGAGAAATTGCCCGACTTGCTGCGCAAAGACGAATGGACAACTCTGCAATGTTTGGAATTTCAACGATTATCCTTTAATTCAAATTTTTCGCAGTTTGGGTTGGAAAAGAATTTGTCATTTTTAAGCGGTTTTACCTTGGGCAATTGGTAATCTGAACTTGAATATTTGGAATGATTTGTGTCAGCGTTTTACTTCGAATGTAATTTATACTCTTTGGCTTCCCTTTCCCTTTCGAAATCGACTGTGATCCTCCCTTACGTGAAATTCGACAGTATGGAGGGGCTTTGCCAACTTCTAAACTTCACACTTCGTTCCCGAATTGCGAACTTTGGAGCTATGGCGCTGCAATCTTTGGAGGAATGGAGGGGTTTTCAAATTCGAATTCCTTATATTGCTTCTTCGCGTTCTTCCCTCAGCTTGCGATTTCGGCCCTATGGTAAATTTCGGAGCCTTGAGAGGTTTTACAAATTTAGACTGCACTTTTAAACCCTAAGCGCGAACTTCGGACGCCTTGGCTCATTCTGCAATTTTCAAATAACTTCGGACCATTTACGCCCTTTGGAATTTCACGATTTTTAACGCTTTTTTGCGATTTTCGGAAGCATTTTCAGACCATGCATCGCTTCTTGCAAATTTATAACAAACTTCGGACCACTTGGCATGTTTGGAATTTCGCGATTCTAGGCTCTTTTGGTGAATTGAAAGAATTTCGGAGCGCTTAGATGTTTTTGCGAATTGGAGATATTTTCGGAGCCTGGGGAGTTTTTGCAAGCTGAAAGGTAATTTTCGGACCATTTAACACTTTTCGCAACTTAAAAAACTTCGGACCCTAAGCCCCTTTTTGAAAATCGAAGAAACTTCGGACCATAAGCCCAATTTTGCAAATTTTACGAATTTCGAACCATTTAGCATGTTTGGAATTTCGTGATTTTAGACTCTTTTGACGAATTGAAAGAATTTCGGACCCTAAGGCATTTCTTGCAACCTCTACGAATTTCGGACCTTAGGCCCAATTTTGCAAATTCGGACTTTTAACGCTTTTCACGAATTTCGGGGTTATAACGCCTTTTTGCGATTTTAGGACAAATTCGGACCTTAAGGCTTTTTTACAACTTATCCAGAATTTCAGACCATTTAGCATGCTTTACAAATTTATACAAAATTTTGAATTTCAGCCCCAGGGTCCGAAATTGGATGTCTTAAGTGAAATTCGGACCTTTGGGGGTCTTTTGCATACTGAAGGTAAATTTCAAACCTTTTGCCAGTTTTGGGATTTTTTGAATTTTTTGAGAATTTTACCCCAGGGTCCGAAATTCGGCCCCCTGGGCGATTTTGGCAATCTTTTAACCTTTTGAAGTTTTAGAATTTTAGCCTCTGGGTCCGAAATTAGGTGACTTAGGCAATTTTGGCAACTTTTTGAAATTTCGGACCCTTTGCCAGTTTTCACAGTTTTTAAGGCATTTTCGGACCTTAGGCCCAGTTTTGCAAATTTTGGAGTTTTCTCTCAATTTGGCCTGAAAGTCCAAAATTTTACTCCTAGAGCAATGTTGGCGATTTTAACTTTCTCCTCGAGAAGCGCGAGCTTGGGCAAGTTTATCAACCTTGGCATTGTGGCCAAGAAAGTCACTCCTTCATCAACAGGCGAAAATCATCCTTCATTCAAATCCCACAAACGTCGCAAAGACAAACCTTATGCAATCTATCTCATCGCTCTTGTGCGAAAAACGACAACTTTGGGTCCTCGTGCGACCTTCAGACGCACTGCTCTTTGCTTGGCGGGCTTCGCCAATCTTTATCACCTTATGCCTATCCAAGGCGATTTCACAATTTTGAACAAACTCTTGGCATTCATGCCCGAGGGCTTAGACTAGCTTGATGGAATTATCGGCTCTTTTCTTTGACATCACCACTTCACGGACTAGTCGCGGACTCGCTCGAAAGGATGCGAGATGCTTTGTGCGAAACTTAACAGGGCGAAGATGAAAGGCTCAAAAATAGGAAGGGGGACCCTGTCGGCAACACGGAGCGTGTGCAACGCACAACACACACCCATCCCCGTCTTGGACAGGGACCCCCAGTTTGTGTCTGTCTATCCTTGCGGAAGAGGAAGGGGATATTAAGGGTCAAGTGCCGCTAAAACCAAATTCGGCCTCTGGGGCCATATTGTTGGCATTTTTGATGATTATGTTGTGATTGTCATTGATGGACACACACTTGCATTGAGATCATTTTTGTATGTATGAGTTATGCTCAACCTGCAATTGTTCCAACCGGTATGATGCATTATAGTCCTTAGACTATTGGTGTTTTGCAGAAAGTGTTTACCGATCTGAAGTGGTATGTTAACCCCAAGCGGTTCGAGGATCTCAAGTGGTACGAAGGATCAAAGCGGTAGAACACATATTTCCCAGTCTTCATTTTGTCAAACCGGCAACCGGCATTTTGCTTGAACCAGTATTTTGTATGAACCGGTATTTTGTATGAACCGGTAATACTCTGTGGTGAGTTACCAACCGACATTTTGTGATGAGTTACCATCCACCGATTGTTTGACGGTGTCGGCACTTTAACGGTGCTTTTTGTGTCGTGTTACCAGATACATCTAGATGCATTGAACCTAGGAAATTGTATTGTAATCCTATTGGACCGACATGAAATCAGATTCCTTTATAAGGACATCATGTCTAGGGTTTTAGGTTGTTGTTGTTGATGTTGTTGCTAAGGTTTAAGGTGGTTGAGGAGTCAGAGAGAGTATGAATGTATAGAAGACTGAAGTAATGCTGGAATGCATTAGGAACGAGCTATCAAGGATCTAACCAAGCAATTTGTGCTATTTGCTAGATCACTCACTTGTTGATTACTCACCTCTTCGACAAGTCTGTAGCCCTTAACCGGGTACGCCCAAAAGCCTTTTGTAAATCCTCTAACAAGGTGGTTCACATCTGTGGATCTAAAATCCTGTAGAAAGGTAGTCTTTAATCGGACTTATCTCCTAACAGAGAGTGAGATTCCTAATAGGATCTGTTCTGGTAAAGAACATTGTAAGACCTTAACCGGTTTGACCTTAACCAGTCTAGTTCCTATTCTGCAGATAGTTACTTGTGAGTTCCATCTCACCGTGGTTTTTCCCATTTGGGTTTCCACGTCAAATATCTTGTGTTATGGTGGTATTGCTTTTGTGGGTGAATGTCTTATTTGCATTTTGGTTTGCATGTGTGTTAATCGGTTTGTCTGTTAAACTGTTTTACTGGTTTATCACTAGACTGTTTAAGTGTCTGAGTACAGTGTTTTTCGGTATACTAATTCACCCCCCCCTCTTAGTATTTGTCAATTTGTATTAGAGCCTATCTTTCTATAAGTTTAACCACTTGGAAAGAGATATGTGGGAATACACATTGAGGGAACTTACTCATCGGCTCACTCAGTCTGAGCAAGCCTATGATGATCTTATGGTCAAATACAAGGCATCTCAAGCAAAAAGGAGAGAACATGCAAAAAAGCTGATGGACTATTTGAAAATAGTTCCTTTGATGAAGCGAACATGGAAGCCCTAATTCTAGAAGTAGAAAAGCTGAATGAATCCAATTCCAATCTGAGAAAAGAATTGGAAGGACTGACTATCCGAATGTGCCAAGAACTTGAGAACCGGAGGAAAGCTGAAGATCTGGTCAAAGACAAAGATCATGAAAACTCCAAGCTGAAGCAAGAGATCAGTGCTTTAACTGCTCAACTCCATGCGAGCAAAGTGGAAAAGGAAGACATGCAAGGAGAACTGAACATTGCCATCTTTGAGAATGAAAACCTGAAGGAAACAAATGCTGCTATTTCCAAAGAACTCTTTGAGTCAAAGGAAATACTTGCTAAGTTCAACAAGAGTACTGTTAAGCTAGAGCAAAAGCTTGAGTCGGCTAAACCGGCAAAGAATACCAATGGACTTGGTTATTCCCGTCATGAGGAAGGTGAGACCTCTGGTACAAATGCTGGAACATCAAAGAATCAACCGACATCAAAGGATAAAGGTAAGAAAAAGTTTAAACCTATTTGCTTTAACTGTCTCAAAGAAGGACATACTGTCAATGTGTGTAGGAGTAAGGCTTACAATAATTTTCCTTATTTTCTAAATGATAAGCCTAGATCCTATAGATTCAATGGTAACTCTTATGCATGCAACAAGTTTGGGCATAGAGCATCTGAATGCAAGTTTGTTATGAATAACACTGGAAGATTTCCTCAAAGGACCCAAGGAGTTGGTCCTGAACCTTTTGTGAACCGGAATCACAACCGGTTTAATGCCTTCAATCATCAGCCAAGAAGCGGTGGCTATCAAGCGGCAACCGGATGGAGAGCAAACTGTTGGATTTGTCATGGTCATGGTCACACTGCTGCAACATGCAGAAGGAAGAATGGAAACATGAACAATGGACCCTGGAGAGCACCTGGATTGGTCTGCTATCACTGCAACAAACCGGGTCACATTGCCAGATTCTGTAGATCAAGAAAGAACATATCGGATGACATACCGGTCACTCCGGGAGGAAAGATTGATGTTGACACTGTTCAAACGGATATGAACAAAACCTGGAAGAAGAAATCAGCAGTGTTGCAAGAGGAACCGGTTTCTGCACCTAGTGTGGAAATCACGGAACTGGCAAACTAAGCTTCAGAAAAGCTGAGGGGAAGCAAACGGTGAAATGTTTCGAACCCCCGGTTTACACTGGTAAAAGACCTTAACTGGTATACGATACTTGTTATCTGGCAGAAGACCGAAAACGGTAAAAGGCAAATTAGGGTTTACACCCTAATGGTGGAGCATTTATTACGGTACGTGAGCAATATGTTTAAAAGGATTTTTCAAATCATTTCTCACTATTAGTTTTTGAAGCGAAGAAGGTTTTCAAGTGCAGAGCGATGACAAAGTGATTTGTGTTGCGATTCAGAGAAATTTTAGAAACCTTGAAGGAGATTCAAATTCAAATTGTAAACGGTCAAGTGAAGAACGCAAAGCGGTGATTCTACAACCAACGGAGTGTGAGGTGGAGAAGAATTTGAAAGCCCTAAATTCACGATTTTCGAAAGGTATTTTTTGAGTTTTCAGTTTCTATCATGGCTTCTGCATCCCATACTAGCTCTAGTACATCTGTAGATTCAGCAAGCTTTATTCAACGCAAGTCTAGATATAATGCCCTATCACAAGTTCCAACTGGTGTGATAGTAGAAGAGAGAATCTCCGATTACATAGATTGTAAAATTGAAGACCTAGGGTCTCTAGCAATTCAATCGCAGCTAGGTTTATTTTGTGAAAAAGATAAAAAGATCAAACCGGAGTATAGTATTTTGGAGAAGAAGAAGCTCCACAATGTTGTTTATTTCCTAAAGGATTTCACAGATGATCACATTAGGATCATTCTGAGCAGAGTTTATGGTGACAAGATGTACTTGGAAAGAACGCATGATATTACACCACAAGCAATTCATGCCGTCATCTGTTTCTGCAATACAGGGGAAGTGCCAGCCCTAAGGACGGTAAGCAAGACTGAAATGTCCAAGCTCATCGGATCAGTGAGCGACTCACGAGGTATGACCGTCAATTCAATCAAGGACGATTTGGTCAAGTATGCCTGCATGGTGATAGGCTACCGGACATTCTTTGCCAGCAGACTTAACTCTGTATCTGCTGCAGTGGTAAATGCCGCTTACCGGATGATCAAGGAGGATGCATCATTTGACCTGTGCACCGGTATGCAAAGGCAACTCCTGTTGAATCTTAAATCAATCAAACAGGATAATGCATTGAGGTTCAAGTTTGGACAACTATTGGTTGGGTTGTTCTTTTACTCCCAAGGCTACTTTCCAGGAGTAGGTGATGTCTAGTGGTCTACTGACCAACCGGTAACCAAGCAAATCAAGGAAAGCCTTCAAGTAGTTGGAACCGGTTACCCTGAAGTTCTGAACAAGTACTTTGATGAGTTCAGATGCAAAATGAGTCAGAGGATGAGAATATGAGGTGATATTGTCAAGAAATATGAAGATGATATCTGTTTCACCATTAAAGTGGATCAATGCATAATGAAGGCTGTTGAGCCCAGACAGGAGGAAGTGGAGCCTATGGGCTATGAGGTAATGAATGATATGTTGGAAGGATATGCCTCTACCCTTATTGCCTCACCGCTTGATCCAAAGGCAAGGAGAACCGACACCTACCTAGAAAGGATAACACTGGTTGAGGAACCCTCAGCAAGGAAAGGAAAAGAACCTTCAGTGAAGAAGGCAAAAGCAGTGCCTTCAGCATCGGCACCGGCTACTACAGCCAATCCTACAGTAACCAAGCGGTCAGCGGCTAAAAAGAAACCGGAAGCGGCACTTGCTAAAGTGTTCGAGAGAAAGAGGAAGACAAGGAATGCCTCACCAGACTTAGAAGAAACTGTGTTTGAGGAAAAACCTAAGAAGACACGACAAGCAAAGAAAAAGACAAAGAATGAACCGACATAATCAGCACCGGTAAATATTGACATCTTCTCCTACAAACCTTTGACACATTGTCAAAGAACTATCAAAAACATTA
The DNA here is from genome assembly GCF_030272615.1 of Cryptomeria japonica. Classification (NCBI taxonomy): domain Eukaryota; kingdom Viridiplantae; phylum Streptophyta; class Pinopsida; order Cupressales; family Cupressaceae; genus Cryptomeria; species Cryptomeria japonica. Next base: position 630,038,310 of record NC_081405.1, on the reverse strand, counting down.
GGAGAAAAGTGTTGAATGATTTGATTGATTGTTTTGATGACTTTAATGATGATGAAAAGGAAGCGGTTGAAAAAGAAATCATTCAGTATTTATGTGTTAATGACCGGTCGCCTTCAAAAATTAGATCTGAGACACTGGATTCTTTGTATAAGTCCTTAGACAATAAATGGCGCATTGCCATAGAGAAGGAACAGGAAATGAGAGAGAAAGTTTTTGCTGAACATTTTCCTGATGTATCAAATTCAGAACTGTTTGAAGTAATGAATAAATACAAAGGCCTCTTCTTCATGAGAAGAAGAAGACTCCTGTTACTAGAAGGAAAGGGTCAAGAAGTGCTCAAGAATACACACACCCTTGCTCTAGAAGCTTTGAAGATGCATAGAGTGGCTGAAGCCAACAGGAAGGCAACCCATAGTCAAGCCAAACTGGCTGACCTTACCAGTCCCATTGACCTCCAGTCTGCAAGTGAAATGGAGCTACTATAGAGCATTAAGGTTGCTCAAGAATGCCTTGAGGTGTTAAGGAGGAAGAAGGAAGAAGATGTGATCCAAGCTGCGGTGGACACTCTTACCGGTTTGTTACCTGGTACAAACCTCCCCAGTACCGACTCATCATTGGCACAACTGAAACTCCTATGCATAGTAGTAGATGATCAAGTGCAGAGCTTAGAGGAGGTAGCAGAGGCAAATGCCAAGAAAGAGCATCAAAAGGCTCTCAACATTGCCTTGGTGAAGAAGCTTAATGAGCTTTGGTCTGAGCTGCAAAAAGCACATAAGGATATAAGGAATGCTCTAGATGAGGGGAATCTTCTACTCAACAAGATTTGCCAACCCCATCCGTTCTGTGACGATGTGCTTGCACAGAAGCAAAAGCTTCAATCTGATTTGCAATTATATATGAGCACCTTCAAGCTGCCATACGACTCTTTTAAAACTTATGGGCAAACCGTTCACCGGTTTCACATCCAGTTTGCCAAATTAGAGTTGGAAATAAGCACCCGGTCACGAGATTTGCAGGAGCTACAACTGGTTCTACTCCCACATCTGCAAATACTTCAGAAGTGCTATCTTAATCTGGATGCCTTAACGGCGACACAGGAGATGAGCACACTAGATGCCATGGAAGAATAGGTCTCCCAAATGCAGATAGAGAAAGAAGTGGCAACCTCCCTACTTGAGTCCTGGTCCTTATCTATGAAACAATTTTTGCAGGACTTCAAATCTGTTTTTGACAAGTTTTATTCCTTATTGTCATAAACTCTTATTCTTTTAATCCTAATGACACAGGTGTTTAACTATAATATTTTGTTGTCATTGTTGGCAAAGGGGGAGAAGTATAAATTTTGAATGTTTTGATGTATACTTTCATGTTATTTCAGTTAAGAAGTAGTATACATTGTATTTTCTGCAAAAGGGATAGTGTATATGCTTAGGGGGAGTAATTTTGATTCTGGCATATTTTTGTTGTAAAACACTTAGCTGTCAAAATTTCCTAAGTGTTGCCATCAATGCCAAAGGGGGAGATTGTTGGCATTTTTGATGATTATGTTGTGATTGTCATTGATGGACACACACTTGCATTGAAATCTTTTTTGTATGTATGAGTTATGCTCAACCGGCAATTGTTCCAACCAGTATGATGCACTATAGTCCTTAGACTATTGGTGTTTTGCAGAAAGTGTTTACCGATCTGAAGCGGTATGTTAACCCCAAGCGGTTCGAGGATCTCAAGCGGTACGAAGGATCAAAGCGGCATAACACATATTTCCCAGTCTTCATTTTGTCAAACCGGCAACCGGCATTTTGCTTGAACCGGTATTTTGTATGAACTGGTAATACTTTGTGATGAGTTACCAACCGACATTTTGTGATGAGTTACCATCCATCGATTGTTTGATGGTGCCGACACTTTAACGGTGCTTTTTGTGTCATGTTACCAGATACGTCTAGATGCATTGAACCTAGGAAATTGTATTGTAATCCTATTGGACCGACATGAAATCAGATTCCTTTATAAGGACATCATGTCTAGGGTTTTAGGTTGTTGTTGATGTTGTTGCTAGGGTTTAACGTGGTTGAGGAGTTAGAGAGAGTATGAATGTATAGAAGACTAAAGTAATGCTGGAATGCATTAGGAATGAGCTATCAAGGATCTAACCAAGCAATCTGTGCTATTTGCTAGATCACTCACTTGTTGATTACACACATCTTCGACAAGTCTGTAGCCCTTAACCAGGTAGGCCCAAAAGCCTTTTGTAAATCCTCTAACAAGGTGGTTCACATCTGTGGATCTAAAATCCTGTAGCAAAGTAGTCTTTAATCAGACTTATCTCCTAACAGAGATTGAGATTCCTAACAGGATCTGTTCTGGTAAAGAATATTGTAAGACCTTAACTGGTCTGACCTTAACCAGTTTGGTTCCTATTCTGCAGATAGTTACTTGTGAGTTCCATCTCACCGTGGTTTTTCCCATTTGGGTTTATGGTGGTATTGCTTCTGTGGGTGAATGTCTTATTTGCATTTTGGTTTGCATGTGTGCTAACCGGTTTGTCTGTTAAACTGTTTTACCGGTTTATCACTAGACTGTTTAAGTGTTTGAGTACATTTTTTTCGGTATACTAATTCACCCCCCCCCTCTTAGTATTCATCACATATTGCGAACTTCAAACTCTCAAAAGGGTCTAAATAGCCAAAGTTCAGCATCTGGAGGCAAAATCAGGCGACAGATAAAATCGTGAATTTCACAAAAGCATTAAGTAGGCTGAAATTCAGAAATATAAGTAAAGGTTTCAAATCGGCTAAGTAGGCCGAAAAGTAAACTCTCAAAACCTCCTCATAGCCCGAAAATCTTTCAAGTCTAAATCCGCAAATTGGTTTAGAAGCCCGAAACTCCCCAATTCTCGCAAAATCACCCTCTGTGCCGAATTCACAAAACGGCCATTCAACCCGAAGTTAAGTCTTCCATCTCGCGAAAATGCCCTCCCAGCCGAAAATGGTAAAGGAGAGAAAGGCGTAAACTTGCAAACTCGGCTTGTGAGCCAAAAATAAAATAGGGAAATCGCGAAAATGAAAACTTTTCAAAAGGGCCCTCCAGGCTGAAATTTGTAAAACTTCCCTCTAAGCCGAAATTAACAAAAGGGCTTTTTAGCCCTAAAATAAAAAGAGGGTAAAGAAAGTTAAAACTTAAGCACTTTGCAAAAGTCGCCCCCCAGCCGAAAATCGTGAGTTAAGAGGAAAGGTGTTATTTTTATAAAGCTTGCAAAGGGTCTTCATAGCTCGAAAATCGGCAGGCTTGCAAAATGGTCTCATTTGCCTGAAAACCAAACTTTGAAAATGGGCCAAAATCCCGAAAATAGAATATCGTGAAAATTGGAGGGGCGTTTTGACTTTTTAAATTGGCAAAATGGCCACTCAGGCTGAAAATCGTGAAAGAGGGAAAACGTTAAACTTCAAAAACTTTTCAAAAATGCTCTCCCAGCAGAAAATGAAATAAGGAAATCGTAAAAGTTAAAAGTTTTGGCAGAATCACCATTTAGGCCAAATTTGAAAAATGCTCCAACTTATCGAAAATATACGAGGCTCTTAAAATATCCTAAGAGGCCGAAATTGAAGAATCTCCCAAAATCGACACTTTTTGTTTGGTTTTGTGAAACTAAGTTGACTAGTCTAATTCTTGCATAAACGGCTTTTGGGCCGAAATTAACAGATGAAGTAAAAGTTTTAAATCGCGCATTTAATAATTTCGCTCAAAGTTCAAAATTGCGTAGAAGGGCTCCCGAAAATCATTAGGGCGAGGGCAAAAGTCAAAACAAAGATTCGCGTAACGTCTCCTTCAAACCCGAAAATCATTCTTTCATAATAGGGCTAAATCTCCAAGCAAAACCCCGACGAAAGCGAAATCTCGGATTTTTCCTCAACAGGCCGAAAAATCACAGAGTGAGAATCGCGATTTTTGTTCTTGAGCCAAAAATGAAGAAATAAAATCACGCGTTTCAAGTAAAATATCAGCTTGGTAGGCCGAAATACCAAGTAGGTTCACGCTAAAGAAGGCAAGGGGCCGAAAATAGGAAAAGGCTCAAGTTAGGAGGTTCCAAATAGAAAATCATTCAAAGTCACGCAAAAGGCTTCTCTTAGCCGAAGTTCACCTAAGTCCCTAAAATGAATTAAAAGGTTCATGATCATGCAAAATTGCGAATAATCCTTCATTTGCCCGAAAATATCAATGGGTCGATATAAATCCAATTGGCAAACTTTCAATTCGTGGGAACTAGAAATTATAGACATCCTAACTTCAAATTCAGCTAAGGATCTAATGAAGGCATTTGAAATTCGCTCAGAGGAAGCATAACATCTCTCAACTTGCCTAAAGGTCCCAAAATCTGAAAGAGAAAGCGAAAACATTTAAAAGATACATCTGACAAAGAGCTTCTTGAAGCCAGGTGTTAAAATTTAATATTTGTTAAATTAATTTTAATTTTTCAAATTGATTAATTAAAGTGAAATCAATGGTTTACAAGTCGCAGGACGCCATCGCAGAGAACGAGGAGAAGGCCTGAAAACGCAAATCAAAGAAAGATCGCAATCAAAGCCAGGCACTAAACGCTGAAGAAGAAGATACAGGAATGTGTTGCAAGAGCGCGAGATCTCAACCGGGCATTGGGAACCGTGCCGCTGAACGGCAAGCTAAAGTCCACCACTGAGACCAAAGACCGAAGAACACTCCGAGTACAACAATCATGCGTTCTAAGGAGAAGTGCACAGCTGGATTTAATTCCAGAAGTTCAGTTTCTGTAAACTGAAACTGTTTTATTAAACTACCTATGGGTCCCTCGCAAGAAATTTTTGTGGACAGTTATGTCCAACTATCGGATAGATTCAAATTAAAGCCAAATAGTGGCAGGTAGTTGAGATTGTAGTTGAGAGGATAACTGAAAATTGAATTGGCATGGGTGAAGGCTGCCAGTTTCTGGGAGGCAGATCAGGACCCTTGGATGCAGTTAATCCTGCCCTTCGATTCAAAATTGTAAATTCTATAAAAGGTAGAGGTCTTTCTTTTGTAAAGGGTTAGAATTTTGTTGGTTAGAATTTTGTAGTTAGATTTTAGAAGTTAGAAGGTTAAATTTTAGCAGGAGCATAGAGATGCTGTAGAAATTGTTGTAATGGCAGCTGAAGCAAATATATGAACATTGAAATATGGTGTTTGTTGTCTTTGTTTTAAGTCTGTTTGCATGATTTCTTTCAGCTGGTTAATTTTAGAGTGCAGGGATTTTAATGGTGAAGTGTGGAGGGTTATTTGATGCATTTTTGGTTCATACCATTGGGGGTCTACTGATTGTAGGTCACTGTGCATGGTTAGTCTGAACCCAAACTGTGCTTAGTTCAACTGCAGGTGTTCGTCTTAGGCTGCGCCAGAATTGGGTGCCTAAAACGAGTGTCTCTGGTCTGAAAATCCTTCATCCCTTGGAGCTTGCACCGTTTTTGTCTAGTTGTGAGGGTATCTCTGGCGAAACAAGAATTGGTTTATCGAAATCTGTCTACCCGCTGCATCAGCGGTTATCATCCTTGTCCTTAGGCTTCCTGAACCCTTCCCTTTTGATTTTATTTTGTAGTCTGAGAATCATAGCAGACCATCTTGTTGCAAAATCGTAAGACCCCTTGTGCTCCTAGCAAATCACATCAATCACTGAGTAATCCCGCAGTCAAGACCTAACAATCGAAACCTTGAGGTCGTCCCCATTGATCAAATTGAAATAGCATTAGGGATTTCCTTATCTCAAGAGAGGATAGGATACTCAGCGAGTACATTCTATTCTACATTGGCCAGATGAAGTCGCAAGTTCAGCGATTTTAGACACGTCAACATGTATCCACCTCAACCGATCGGATGATATGTGTGAGCCTCCAGCATGTGTGATCAGAGATGTGCACCTAATCAACAAAGTAAGCAGGTAAGCTACCAAAACAAACAAGGAGTGATGAATTTGTCACTTTGACAAATCGGCTAAGAGGAGAACCTGTCAAATGAAGAAGGAAAGGTTCAGCTGTAGATAGAGAGTGCAATCGGAATGAAGATGCAGGTTGGTGCAATGACAGTTGAAGGCTGCTTGCATGATGATTATCATGCATGTTACCGACATGAAGGCAAATGTAGTGTCCACCGATAACCAGGGCTACCAATATGCAGGATAGAGCACAAGTGAAAGGCTCTCATCAGATGAAGATAAGCATGTTGATCTGCAAGGACAATGACCGGTCAGTATGGCACACCGGCAACACAGAGATGTGAACCGGTATGTGTGATGATTGGGCTGACAAGATCCACCGTCACAAGGAAGGAGAAGGCAAGAAGGTTAACCGGTAAGGGAAGACATACAACAAGGTTAGAGAACCGGTAGGCAAAGAGGGACTGGTGGTATAATGCACACACCAGTTGTGTGTAATTGGTCAGTGACCAAGTCGGACCGACTTGGTGAGCTAAGGTGGATGTCGACAAAGGTGCCACGTGGTGTCAAGGTGGCAGACATGCATGCAGCGGTAGATGGAGTGTGCACCGACAAGGTTGTTACAGAGTCGGTCGACATTATTTGTAGACCCCGTAAATCATGGGAGGTGTTGCAGAGGTGTGCGGCTCGAGGAAGGTCGAACAAAGGCGATCAATGGGATGCATCGATCAATGACAAGTGTCCAAGTGCAGAATGAGGTTGGTGAAGCAATCTCCTAAACCATTTATGGTGATTGATCATGTGCCTTGCCGACTGATTGTCCGTGTTTGCTAAGTTTAGCAAACGTGCCTTGGAAGGAAGAGGATATGGCAGGTGATGCCTAATTGCTTGCAGGTTCATCCTCATACAAAACGAGATCTGATTGGATCTGATTGACCTCGTGTTCAGTGAAAGAAACCCTTGCGTGCCAAGAGTTTGAAGCTGTGTTTTGGTAGGAAAGCTCAGCAATAAGAATGAAGACAGAAGACAGCATTCGATGATGCTGATTGGTGAAGGAGAGTGATCTTGAGTAGAGAAAAGAAGAGATAAGAGTGAGAAAAGTCAAGGAACTCAACATCTGAAGAAAAGAGTTAGCAGGTAAGGTTAAACCGGTGAGAGGGTTTAACAAAGGCTTAACCGACAAGATCAGACAAACCAGAAAACTGCAAAGTGAGTTGCAGAGGTAGTGTTGTGCGTTGCACACGCTCCCTGTCGCCGACATGGTCCCCCTTCCCTTTTTTTTTGAGCCTTTTGTCTTTGCCCTATTGAGTTTCGCGCAGAGTGTCTTGCGTCCTTTCGAGCGAGTCCGCGACCGGACTGTGAAGTGTTGATGTTGAGAGAAAAGAGCTAATGATTCCATTAGGCTAGTCTAGCCCCCGGGCACGAATTCCAAGAGATTGTTCAAAATTGTGAAATCGCCTTGAATAGGCATAAGATGATAGAGGTTGGTGAAGCTCGCTAAGCAAAGAACAGCGCGTCTGAAGGTCGCATGACGACCCAAAATTGTCATTTTTCGCGTAAGAGCGATGAGATAGATTACATGAGGTTTGTTTTTACAGAGTTTAACGGATTTGAACGAACGACGATTTTTCGACAGCCAGAGAAGGAGTGAATTTCGTTGCAAGAAGACAAAGTTTGCAAAATCGCATAGGGGGCCAAATTTCGGACCTTGGGGTTAAAATGAGAGAAATTCATTAAGTTTGCAAAATCGCCCAGGGGGCCGAATTTCGGACCCTGGGGTTAAAATGAGAGAAATTCATAAAGTTTGCAAAATCGCCCAGGGGGGCGAATTTCGGACCTTGGGGTTAAAATGAGAGAAATTCATTAAGTTTGCAAAATCGCCCTGGGGGCCGAATTTCGGACCCTGGGGTTAAAATGAGAGAAATTCATAAAGTTTGCAAAAATTGCCCAGGGGGCCGAATTTCAAACCTTGGGGTTAAAATGAGAGAAATTCATAAAGTTTGCAAAATCGCCCAGGGGGCCGAATTTCGAAACCTCGGGTTAAAATGAGAGAAATTCATAAAGTTTGCAAAATCACCTAGGGGGCCGAATTTCGGACCCTGAGGTTAAAATGAGAGAAATTCATAAAGTTTGCAAAAATCGCCCAAGGGGCCGAATTTCGGACCCTGGGGCCGAAATTTCAGAAAAGCTCCGAAAATTTGCAAAATGTGCCAGAGGTCCGAAAAATACTTTAAGTTTGCAAAAAAGCGTGAAAGGTCCGAAATATGATAAGTTTGCAAAAACGTTTAAAGCTCCAAAGTTTGTTAATTCTGGCGTAAGTGTCCAAATAGTCCGAAAAATGCAGGCATCCGAAGTTTTGCCTTGCTCGCGAAAGCTTCCAAAGGTCCAAGATTCACCATCTAGGGCGAAAATCGCAACACATAAGGCAAGCATAGGGGATTCGAGATTGGTAAAATCCCCATTCACCCGAAGTTCACATCGCAGCACAAAAAGTTTATTAGACAGCAAAACGCAAAAAAATGCGAAGTTTGCGATTTAGGAGAAAGAGAAGTGAGGTTTAAAAGTCTGCTAACCCCCCCCCCCAATGCCACGCAAAAATTTTCAAAACCCTCATAACTCCGAAAATCGCATTTTAAGGTAAAGTGCGAAGTGTTTAATTTGGCAAAGCGCCTAAGTGTCGAGAATCGCGATTTAGAGTGAATGCAAAAAATTGATTAAAGTTTTAAATGGTCTCCAGACTCTCCGATTCATCGAAGTTTGCCAGTCGCAACCCCTCTTCAGAATCACGTTCAACTAAATCGCCTAGTTTAAAACTCGACATTGCAAATTCTTTTCAAACAACAGCCGCAAAAATTTGAATTAGAGAGACAACCCTTGGAATTCAAAATTTGCAGAACTATTCGTCCGTTCTTGCGCAGCAAGTCGGGCAATTTCTCGCCATCCATTTTCATCAGGTAAGTACACTTTGTCTCTCTTGGTCGTCTGAAATATTTATAAATTGGATGCATGCCTGTGCAAAATTGATTAAAATGCTTAAATCTTAAAATTCGTATCTTTTTTTCGATTATTAAAGCGTCATGCAAAGCAATCGAAATTAGAATTTTCTCCTAAGGATCAGCTAGAAGTTGCATTTTCAAACTTAGGAGAATTTTTCGAGCTTTGTCCCTTTTGAAAATTAATCCAGAAAATGCTTAAGTAAATTCGCGATCAAAAGCTTCATGAATAAATGTTTTGCTCAATCAAGCTTTCAGCTAGCAATATTTCGCTGTTTCCAATCCAAATTTTTGAATTAATCCTTGAATGCTGGCATATTCTCTATCTAACCCGCCTTACTTCTTTTATATTGCATCGTAATCCGCATCCGACTGTGCAGGAAATGCCTAAATCGACAGTGGAATCATAAAAAATGCCCACTACAGCTGAGACATCGCGAGCATCCAAATCAGATATCCCACGCAAAGTTAAAAGGATGAAGTATTAGTATCAAAGAGGGGGATTGAGGGAGTCAAAAGTTCAAAGTGTCTGGGACAATGTCGGTGATACCGACCTAGGCCATATTGATATCCAAGACTTCAGGAATCGGGTCTTCTCCCCTAACGCATATGGCAAGCCCAGACAGATGGTGGAAAGTGGCATCGCCCAAGCGGCGGGATTTCCTCCAGCAGTACAAAACTATGAGTTAGTGGTAGAGGCTGCCCGACATTATCAGCCAGGTTCCAGATTGGTACTCCTCGAGAATATGACCCTCGCCAACTTCACTCCTGAGGCCATTGGCGACGCATTCGACATTCCCTTCCCAAACAATCCCACGCCCACGACTATAGACGAAGCACAGGGGGCATATGATATGAATCCGGCCAGATGCAGAACATTGATCAACGAAGAGTGGTACACGGAGAGAAGGCCTCCAAGCGCTAGAATTGGGAAAAAGACCCCAGGAAGTGACTTTCACAATGAGCATGGGGATATGGTCACATTACTCAACAGGGTTATGGGACTTCCTAAATCCAACTACTTTGAAGAGTGGATGTTTTATTTCACAGAGCAAGTCTTCACTGGGAAGTCTAAGTTTGACTGGGCCCAAATTATAAGCGACAACATCCACACTCAGCTAATTGAACTCGAGAGCAAAAAGTACTTCACTATGACCTCCTATTTGGTCTACATGTTCGCCAAGAACCAGCCACTGCCAAGTTTGATAATGAAAGGTGAAATCGGGAATGGGCCTGGTTAGGTAAAGGTATATGATTGTTACCTACAACTTCACTATCAGGATATAGCTCAGAGAGAAAAGAACAGTCCAGCTTATGCAATTGGCCACTATGAGTGCGTCAATGACGCCTTCACAATGCGCTTGGTCAGGCTAATGCAGGGAGGATTACACATAAGGCTCTCAGAGTAAGCTACTATCTTGGTAAAGAGATACGAAGCCTGGTTCATCCAATTCCCAAGGTTCTCCTATATCCGAATAGCGGGCTTCGATGGTGTCCCTCTCCGACTTCCACGGTACCCAACCGACAAGATCGTTCTTATGGAGGTCGCAAGGCAGTCACGTCCGGCCGGTATCTTACTCAGAGATAGCAAGCAGGCTGGATTCGCATTCCCCATGATTATAGGCAACCAGGTGTCCATCTGAAGACCCCCACCCTAGCAGAGGAATCCTTCGCAGAGCTGGCTTCCTATGGCCTACAAGAGCATTTTCCAAGGAAGTGCTTTGATCACGATAATCTGGCAAAGAGAGCCTATGGCAGACGGTATAGAGTAAAGGAATCAGTTGAGGATTATTGGAAAAACTGCTCTGATGACTATGAGGTCCGAAGGCGTGAGTATTCTAGGCTAAGTGTGCAGCAGATGAGACTCTTTGAATACCGCCGGGTCCTGGATCAACTGACAGATTCGGGGAAATGTCTGCAAGTCCTGGAATTTGAGGCAGTGAGACATCTTCTGCCAGGCGTTGATTGGTCGCAGGACCCTATCACTTATTTTGAGGCAGTCATAGCAGCCCCAACAAGATATACAGACCTATGGTTGCATCAGCAGATTGAAAGACTAATTCATGAGGGAGTCTAGTTCACCTACCACTTAATGGGCAGCCTCAATTCTCAGTCCTCCGAAGATGAGGGAACTTCCAGTGCACCCAGAGAAGAAGTTGAGAAACCTGAAAAGAGAAAGAAGGCTAAGGCTTGCAGAGGTACTCGGACATCCAAGATAACAAGAAGGGAAAAGATTCCTATAAGAAGATCAAAGGTCACTTCATCGTCAAAGGACCCCAGTTCGTCCGACGATGTAGTAGAACTGGATTATATACTTGCTCCTCCTTCCCAAAGTGACATCGATGCATTTGGAGCTAATGATCCTCTCGCACCCGACATGCTAGATGTCGAGCTAATAGCTATTGAACCAGCCGAGCTGGGTGACCAAATTGAGGAAGGAGAAATTTCATCCATCCAGGAGATCAAAGTGCATGAACCCACCCAACAGAGTCGCTATGAACTGCTGCTCCATAATACAACCAAAGATGACTCTACTGTTGAAGGAGAGCAAAAGACAGAGGAGACCTACGAGCTTGAAAAGACTGAAGAGCTACCATCACACGAAGGCATCAGACAATTGTTCAGCGAAGTAGGAGAAAACTCTTCTGCAAGCAAAGAGCTTGACACCTCCTCCACCCCTCCGGTAACAGAATAGCTGCGAATTTGCGATGAGTCGGCTGAAAACATCAAAGAATAGAATGCAAACTTAACCATATCATCAGCCCAGACGGTACCTCAAGAATGGTTGATTGCCAGAGCTCAGCGCAAGGCCGCCACCAAACCACCTATTGATTTGGAGGACATCTTCTCACGCATGGACCAAGCTAAAGCTAAGGGGAAGAAAAAGCCCAAGGCATATTCTAGAATGACTAAAGATGATCAAAGGAACCGCACTCTTCACATTGCCACCCTGCCTATAGACAAGCCAGCAGATCAGATTACACTGACAGATTAGAGCATCACGACTGTCCCCATTGGATGAGCCACTAAGGAATAGGAAATGAAGAATTCAAGGATTCAGTACAGAGCATGCTCAGGCAACTTGAAGAGATAACAGCTGAAAAAGATATGTATCAAGCTCGTGCTGAGAAGGCCGAGGGATACATCGATCAACTCCTGAGACCATTACACAATGCTTCTGAATCCCACATTCCCCCAACAGCATTGGCACAAAGGACCACAACAAAATTTGAAGGAGTACAGGGCACTGCAAGGGTCGTCAAGGAATGGATACAAGGCATCAAAGGGAGGGGAGAATGAATCCTTGAAGAAGTAAAAGAGATGGATCACCATCGAGAGACCATCCTGGTCTGGCTATTAGAGGTAAAAAGGGAATCCCTTAGAATGCATGAAGTGGCTGCCACTACTCTTCCCTCATGAGAGCTCTCTTCTGGACCCATGCACAGATTCCTACATTACCCACCATCCTAGATCCTCATAACATCAGCACTCTTAAGGAATGGTACTGGACTATCACCATGAAGAATGACACAAGAGAAATCATTGATAAAGAACACGATGCGTGCGAGACAATTCTGAACACCATGCAAGAACTCGGCAAAATGATCCTCCGATCAATGGTCTCGGGATGGAAAAATGCCCTGTCCGATAAAGTGATACAACCAGACTGGGAAGAAAGACTAGGGACAGATAGGATCACCTATTCCGTTAAGGACCTAAGTTTTGCTCGTCAATTCTAGTCAGACATGTTGTGCTTCGAGCGTAATCGTTCCAGCTGGAAGGATGGTTAGAAGCACGTGGACCAATATCTCGAGGGCATGCAATATAAAATTCGTCATCCTCCTATGCCTCCACTCAGTCTGCTATTCCAATTATGCATCAGGTTCCAGGAGTATGTTCGTGAGGAGCGTGCGACAGGTCGTGATCTTTGGCAGGAATGTTTGCATAGTGAAGATGAGTTCTTGGAAAAGGAATCTACAAATGGAAAAGAGAAAGTGCTTTCCTAGAAAGTGCTTTTTCCTTTTAAATCTTGAAAATGCACTTTTTAGCCAAAAGGTCATGTTTGACTTCCAAGTCAACTAAAATGTAAAACTTTATGAATGCACCTTTTTGGATTATTTCTAGATATGTTCTAATTACCTTTTTGGGTAGTTATTACTCCCTTTGGGGTGGTTGTTGATATTTGCCTCCCATTTATGGGTATGGGCAGCCATGTTTTATGGATGAATCTAGGCCACTTGTTTAGATAAGATCTTGACCATTCATCCATTTTTGAAGCCTATTTAAGGGACTGGTTTTCCCTCATTTTGTAAGAAGTTCTTGGATTGTTGCGAAAGCTCTGACGAAATTTACAAGATTTAATGCAAAGTTAAGACTGTTTTCAAGTTTCCTTGTGAGTGCATGGTCTCCTTCTTCATTAATTTAGAATTTTTCAGGTATGCTTCTTTCCTTCATATAGCATTTTCTAAGTAGACATCTGATAGAATCCTCGCTGTTCATACCATTACGGAATGGCTGATTGTCTTTCCTTCTGCATAGTTAATCTGAAGCTTTCACATGCTTAGTTCGGTTATTAAATGCTCACTGAATGAATGTAAAAGTTCTAATGTTGTATTTGATAGCATGAAAATCCTACTTTCCTTTGAAGATCGCACTAGATTGATGCAAGTATTGTGCTTAAATCGCTGGTAATGGTTAATTTAGTTATTTGGAGGTGTCCGTCTATTTACTGAATCTGCTATCTTAGTTAAAATTTATATTTTTTATGTATCTCTCTCTCTCCCTATCCTTTCGTTTTTTCCCTTTTTAATCAAGAGAATCCGCAGTCCTTTTGAAGAAAGTATTAACCCAACTTAAACCACTTGATAAGCAAGACCATTAAAGTTTTGGGGAACTCATCCAGCAATCGCCTATCTCACCGTAAGTCCCCCTTGTGTTTCCAGCATAAACACATCAAACCATTGAGAAATCCTGCAGTCAAGACCTGACAAATGAAACCTTGAGGTTGTCCCCTTTGATCAAACGTAGAAAATAGCACTAGGGATTTCCTTATCTCAAGAGAGGATAGGATACTCAGCAAGTTTATTCTATTTTGCGTTGGCCGTATGGAGTTTGCAGTAATGTGATTTCAGACACGTCAATAGGTAGGAACCGATAGTGTTCATGTCAACTGGTGTGTGTGTGTGAAATTTGGGGAACCTGCAAGGGCACAGACACTTCAATAAACCATTATTTGCATGGGTTAGTTAATCAAAAACAACAAAGTGAAATCCATTGCAAGTCGGCTTATGGCCTCCTAGAAAGTGCGAGTGTGGATTGCTCTCAGATTGCTAAGGTATCCGGTGACTAGATTACACTCAAATGGAGGATTTTTAAATGCATGCAACTAGGCGAATGCAAGATTAATGATTGAATGCAAGATTAATTGATTAAGTGAAATGAGATTATCAAGCTAAATGAAGCTTAGCTAGATTATATGCAAGAAATTGAATCTAGATAAGAGAAATGAATCTAAGCTAATGAACAAGAAGTCTAAATGATTCTAAGATTAAATGAAAGCTAAATGAAAACTAAGTTGATTGATGAATTAACTATGCAAAGCTTCTTCAAAATTTCCTCGATAACCTGCAACACAATATTAGCATAATAACAATGTAAAATTCTCGGATCCTGATTGAAGAATGAGAGCCTGAATTTATAGGAAAATCAAGTAGGAGACCAAAGGTCAGGATTGATCTTTAATGAACAGCCGAGATTGATTCAAAGGAAGCACAATCCAGGTGAAATGATTTGATTGGACAATTTAATTCCATTTTGGAGAGATAAGATTGAGTTCAAATTAGCAAACTCAGATTCTTTCCTTTTTTCTTGAGTTTAGTTGATTTGTTTCCCTTTTTGAATTTTTGTGCTCATAATCTCCAATTTATTTTTCAAATTAATTCCTCTTTCTTGATTTGTTTCCTTTTTTGAAGATTTGTGCTCATAATTTCCAATTTCTTTTTCAAATTAATTCTTCCCTCTTGATTTGTTTTCTTTTTAGAAGATTTATGGTAATTTTTATTTTTTATTAAATATGCAAAAGATATTTAATTAAATAAATGAGATATTTGATTTTAAAAAGATTTTCTATTTTGAATTTTGAATTTGATCAATTAATTAAATGAGAATTTAATTAATTGTAATTGCCATGTTGCATTTTTATATCTTAGGAATTAATTAATCAGGCTCTCAGGATTGATTTAAATTGATTATTTGATTCAGGACCTTGATGAATTTTATTGAATTTAAGCACATTAGTCGAGATTAGGGGCCCATGGTTTTGGATGACCATTTTTAGGGTATTACAACCGGAAGGTAGTGGAGAGTGAAGCAACTGCATGTGTGTATGGGAGAGAAGATCATGTAGGTAGTCAGCAGAGAAAGGATAAACTGGTGAGCAGAGTAATCAGCAACAGGTGTATGTTCTGACTATTCATCCAACAACCAGAGGTAGAACCAGTATCAGCAGCAACAAGTGAAGGTGAGTAGAGAGACTGAGAAGGAGATAGAAGGAAGAATAGAAGTAAACTGGTGAGGCAGAGGAGGTGTGAAACCGATAGGATAAAGTGTATGCTTTCGTTACAAGATTCACTTGTAATCAGAGTATTACTTGTAATTGATTATATACAAGATAGATCACTGAGTTGGAGCTCGATGCAGGGGTTGGTGCTCCTTAGGTTGGTGCTCTAAAGCAGGAGTGGTACTCCTTGGGTTGGTGCCCTAAATGTTGCAACTGGAGGTTTTCATTGTGAGGCTGGATTGGAGCAGTAGACTCCAACAACACTTCTCACCGAGGTTTTTCCCATCTTGGGTTTTCTTCGTATGTATCGGTGTTATGTGATGTGCCCTTTGTGTGGTTGAATTATGTTTTCTATTTTTATCTTACAGGTAGGTTTGCTTGATCCCTAGGTTGGTAACCGATAATCTCTCTTGGAGGTAAAAGGGTTAAGAATCTAGAAATCACTGATTCACCCCCCCTGTCAGTGGCATCTTGTGTTCAACAGTTCAAAAATCTGTCTGAAAGATGTCTAAAATTTTAGGAGAAGAGTACTAACATGCTGGATGAAATGTTAGCTCGCCAAATATTAGATAGAGAAAAATCTGGTTTGGGTTTTGATTAAGATCAAAGCTCTAACGCAAGTAATCCTTTCAAGGAGAAGGATAATAATGATGGTTTTGTTAAAGTCCAAAATCAGAAAAGGTATTCATGATGGTTTCATTCTACAAGGAGGACTGCAGAAATAGGTTTTTTTCTTATTTTTATGGTTATTTTAATCTTTGCAACTATTTTGGTCATAGAACAATTGATTGTAGAATTATATCAAGCTGGAAAACTAATTTTATTAGTAGAAATTCCTTTGAATCTTTAATAGATTTTAGTGTGATCTGTTATAATTGTAAAAATATTGGACACATTGCAAGACAATGTAAAGCAAGTTTTGTAGAATAGGGAAGAAACGAAATCAAGTTGTCTACAAAAAGTACAGATTTAAGTTCTTCTGAAAATTTCAAGAAAGAAAATGGTGTAGTGGAGAGAAAAAACAGGACAATCAAAGAAATGGCAAGAACTTTTCTTAATGAACCCAAGATATCTAATATGTTTTGGGTTGAAGTAGTACATACAATAGTGCTTACCCTTAATCGAGTACAGTTAAGGCCAAATAGTAATAAAACTCCTTATGATTTGTGGTATGGCAGACCTACTTCTGTTAAATACTTTAGGGTGTTTGGTAGTAGATTTTTTATCAAAAGTGATGAAGATGGTTTGGGCAGTTTTGAATCTAGATGTGGTGATGGAATATTTCTTGGATATTCCACTCATAGAAAAGCCTATAAGTGTTACAACAAATGACTGAAGAAGGTTGTAGAAAATGTAAATGTAAAGATTGATGAGATTATGCAGAAAAATAATAGAGAAGAACATGAATCAGAATTAGTTGATGAAGAAGAATTTGAAAGTGTTATTGAAAAAGGCTATTAAAGGGGTGATGACAAGACTCTTCCTAAGTTTGTGCAAAAGAATCATCCTGAACAGTAGATTATAGGACACAAAGATGATGGGGTTCAAACAAGAAGATGAGTTGCAAAGACAAATGATGATGGGATTAATCTTTCTCTATTATTTGCTGTTGAACCTAAGACCTAGAATGAAGTTAGTGTTGTGCGTTGCACACGCTCCCTGTTGCCGATAAGGTCCCCTTTCCTTTTTTTGGTCTTTTCCGTCTTCACCCTGTTGAGTTCCGCGTAGAGTGTCTCGCGTCCTTTTGAGCGAGCTCGTAATCAGTCCGTGAGATGATGATGTTGAACGGAGGAGCTTGTGAATCCATGAGGTCAGTTGAGCCCTCGGGCACGAATTCCAAGAGGTTGTCTAAGCTTGTAGAATCGCCTTAGGTAGGCGTGGGATGATAGAGACTGGCGAAATCCGCCAAGTAAAGGATAAAGCATCTGAAGGTCGCATGAGGACCCAAAGACGCCGATTTTTGCATAGGGATATAAGAGAGATAAGAGGGTGCAGAGGTGTAAATTTTCAAAAAACCTCCTCCGTATCCTGAAGTTCGCACTAAAAGGGAGGGATTACATGATGTTTTTAGAAGTTTGCAGGATTTGTGAGAATGGCGATTTTCGCTAGCTGAAAGGTAAAAGGGGGCGAAAGTCTTAAAGTGCCCCAAAGTGCCAAAATTGACAAAACCCATCCAAGTGCCGAAGCTCGCACTTTTTAGTGAAAACGCAGTAGATTTTAAAAGTTCGCAAAATGAGCAGAAACCCCCGAAATTTGCCATATGAAGGTAAATTGTCAAAATGATGAAGTTTGCAAAACACTTGAAAATGCTGAAATTGACAAAAGATGCAAAAACGCCGAAATTGGCAAAAGGCCTAAAAGGTCCGAAGTTTGCAAAACACTTGAAAACGCCAAAATTGGCAAAATGATTGAAAACGCTGAAATTGGCAAAGTGACTAAAAAGTCTAAAGTTTGCAGAGAAGGTAAATAGGCCGAAGTTTGCAAAAGCACTTAAAGTGACGAAATTTTCAAAAGCCTCCATATCCTTGAAAATCGCGATTTGGAGGAAAAGCGCGAAGAAGTAAAGTTTGAAAATTGACAAAAGCCTCAAAATCGCCGAAATTGGCAAAACGTTTGAAAGGTCCGAAGTTGGCAAACACACCCATATCGCCGAAGTTCGCATTTTAAGTGAAAACGCAAAAGGGGAGTGAAAAGTAAAGTTTTCAAAAACCTCAGAAATGCCGAAGTTGACAATCCACCCCAAAACGCCGAACTTCGCGTGACCAAGGCAAATTGCAAGGATTTAAAAGGTTGAAAAATAACCTCAAAACCCCGAAGTTTGAAGACCCCACCCAAATGCCAAAATCACGTTTTTCACAAACCGTCGAAGTCAAGGTAAAATCGCGTGAAAGGGAAATAGCGTAAGGTTTGGAGGGTAAACCCAAAGAGCACAATTTGCATTGTGGGCAAAAATCGTGATTTTTACAAACCTTGCAAACTCAGTAAACCCCATAATGGCTCACCGTAGGGCAGAAACGTGAAGTTCTTGATTTGAAAACCCTCTCCATTTGCTGAGGTTCACGTAAGGTAAAATCGCGAAGTTTTATGAGCCTTGTAAAGTAAACGCCATTAACACCATTCTCAGCGCCATAAAATCACGAAGTTAGAATTTGGAAGGACGCCCAAGGTAAAAATCGCTATGTCCAAATGTTTAAATCTGCATTTTCTTTCCAAACCATAGGCGCGGAAATTTGAATAGGGAGTTAACCGTTAAAATTCAAATCACAGACTCCCCCATCCGAAATTTGGAATTCATTCTTGCAAGGCCAGTTGTGCGAATTCACACCATTCATTTTCACCAAGTAAGTGTGCTTCACCTCTTTTGAAATCATTCGAAATATTTGCAAAACCATATAGATGCGTACGCAAAATGAATTAAAATGATTAACTAACCGCATCTTTTTCCGTTTATAAGACGTCATGCAAAGCAATTGAAAACATAGTCTAGGAATTAACCAGAAAACTCATTTGCAGACTTAGGAAATTTCTCAAGCATTGTCCATTTTGAAATTCAATCCTAAAATGCCTGAGTATAAATCCGCAATCGAAAAGTTTCATAAATATTCATGTTTAAATCAATCAAGCTTTTAGCTAAAGATGTCATGCTGTTCTTTCAATTTGGCTTTTGAATTAATCCTTGTATGCTGGCAAATTCGTTATCTAACCCGCTTTACTTCCTTTATCTATCGCCTTGTAATCCGTGTCCGACTGTGCAGGATAAATGCCTAAATCGGTGGTAGAATCATTAAAGATGCCTGCTGCAGCCGAGACATCGCGAGCATCCAATGCAGATATCCCTCGCAGAGTCGAAAAGATGAAGTATCAGTATCAGAGAGGGGGACTGAGGGAATCAAAAGTTCAGAGTGTCTGGGACAATGTCGGTGATACTGACTTGGGCCATATTGATATCCAAGATTTCAGAAACCGAGTCTTCTCCCCTAATGCCTATGGCAGGCCTAGGCGGATGATGGAAAGTGGCATCGCCTAGGCAGCAGGATTTCCCCCGGCAGTGCAAAACTATGAGTTAGTAGTAGAGGCTGCCCGACATTACCAACGAGGTTCTAGATTGGTGCTCCTCGAGGACATGGTCCTCGCTAACTTCACTCCTGAAACCATTGGCGAGGCATTTGATATTCCCTTCCCGAACAACCCCACAACCACGACTATAGATGAAGCGTAGGGGGCGTATGATATGAATCCCACTAGATGTAGAACACTGATAAATGAAGAGTGGTACAAGGAGAGAAGACCTCCAAGTGTCAGGATTGGGAAAAAGACCCCTAGAAGCGACTTCCACAACGAGCATGGGGACATGGTCACATTGCTCAGCAGGATTATGGGACTTCCCCAATCCAATTACTTCGAAGAATGGATGTTTTACTTCACAGAACAGGTCTTCACTGGGAAATCCAAATTTGACTGGGCCCAGATCATAAGCGACAACTTCCACACTCGGCTGATCGAACTCGAAACAAAGAAGTACTTCACTATGACCTCCTATTTGGTCTACATGTTCGCTAGAAATCAACCATTGCCAGGTTTAATCATGAAAGGTGAAATTGGGAATAGACCTGATTAGGTAAAAGTATACGATTGTTATCCACAGCTACACTATCAAGATATAGCTCAAAGGGAAAAAAACAACCCTGCCTATGCAATTGGTTAGTATGAGTGCGTCAATGACGCCTTCACAATGCGCCTGGTCAGGCTAATGTAGGGAGGATTACACATAAGGCTCTCAGAGAAAGCTACTATTCTAGTACAGAGGTATGGTGCTTGGTTCATCTAGTTCCCAAGGTTCTCCTACATCCGGATAGCTGACTTTGAGGGTGCCCCTTTCCGACTTCCGCGGTACCCAACCGACTAGATAGTTCTTCTGGAGGTCGCAAGACAGTCACGTCCGGCAGGCAGCTTACTCAGGGACAGGAAGCAGTCTGGATTCCCTTTCCCTATGATTATAGGCAACCAGGATGTCCATCTAAAGAACCCATCCCAAGCGGAGGAATCCTTTGTAGTGCTGGTCTATGGCCTACAAGAGCATTTTCCAAGGAAATGCTTTGATCACGACAATCTGGCAAAGAGGGCCTATGGCAGGCGATACAGAGCAAAAGAATCAGTTGAAGATTATTGGAAGAATTGCTCTGATGACTATGAGGTCCGAAGGCACGAATATTCAAGGTTGAGTGTGCAGCAAATGCGACTCTATGAATACCGCGGGTCCCAGATCAACTCACAGATTCAGGAAATTGCCTGCAAGTTCGGGAATTTGAGGCAGTAAGGCATCTTCTGCCAGGCATCGATTGGTCACAAGACCCGATCACTGATTTTGAGGCGGTTATGGCAGCCCCAGGAAGATATACTGACCAATGGTTGCACCAGTAGATTGAGCGACTAATACATGAGGGAGTCCAGTTCACTTACCACTTGATGGGTAACCTTGATTCTCAATCCTCCGAAGATGAGGGAACTTCCAATGCACCTAGGGAAGAGATTGAAAACCCTGAGAAAAGGAAGAAGGCTAAGGCCAGTAGAGGAACTCGGACATCCAAAAGGACAAGAAGGGAAAAGATCCCCATTAGGAGACCGGGGGTCACTTCATCATCAAAGGACCCTAGTTTGTCCGATGACGTAGTTGAACTAGATTATATACTTGCTCCGCCTTCCCAGAGTGATATTGACGCATTCGGGGTTGATGATCCTCCTACACCTGACATGGTGGACACCGAGCTAAGAGCCATTGGATCAGCCGAACCAGATAATCAAATTGAGGGGACTGGTTTTCCCTTATTTTGTAAGAAGTTTATGGATTGTTGTTGAAGCTCTGGCGAAATTTACAAGATTTAATGCAAAGTTAAGACTGTTTCAAGTTTCCTTGTGAGTGCATGGTCTCCTTCTTCATTAATTTAGAATTTTCAGTTATGTTTCTTTCATTTCTCTATAGCATTTTCTAGATAAACCTCTGATAGAATCCTCGCTATTCATACCATTAGGGAATGACTGATTGTCTTTCCTTCTGCATGGTTAATCTAAACCTTTCATATGCTTATTTCAGTTATTGAATACTCACTGAATGAATGTTAAAGTTCTAATGTTGTATTTGATAGCATGAAAACTCAATTTTCCCTTAAAGATCACACTAGATTCATACAAGTATTGTGCTTAAATGGCTGGTAATGTTTAATCTAGTTATTTGGAGATGTCTGTCTGTTTTTTGAATATGCTATCCTAGTTAAATAATTTAGACTTTTTGTACCTCTCTTTCCCTATCCCTCTTTTTCCTTTTTTTTTACCAAGAAGAATCCGCAGTCCTGCTGAAACAGTATCATGCAATTGAAACCAATCGATAATGAGACTGTTAAAGTTTTAGGGAGCTCATCCAGCAATTATTCATATCACCGTAAGTCCCCTTGTGTTTCCAGCTAAACACATTAAACCACTGAGCAATCCCCCAGTCAAGACCTGACAATCGAAACCTTGAGGTCGTCTCCTTCGATCAAACGAAAAACAGCATTAGGGATTTCCTTATCTCAAGAGAGGATAGGATAGTCAGCGAGTACATTCTATTCTGCGTTGGCCGGATGGAGTTTGCAGCAATGCGACTTTAGACACGTCAACAGTTAGCAAGGATGAAAATTGGACAAAAGCAATGGAAGAAGAGCTATGCCAAATCGAGAAAATTAAAACATGGGAATTAGTTCCTAGATCTACAAATAAGAATGTGATTGGAACTAAATGGGTGTTTAGGAACAAACTTAATGAGGATGGCAAAATCCTAAGGAATAAGGCAAGACTTTTTTGTAAAGGGTATGCACAAATTGACGACAAAGATTTTGAAGAGGCATTTGTTGTTGTAGCTAGGCTGGAAGCCATTAGAATGTTCTTAGCATTCTCTATTTATAAGAACCTCAAAGTTTGTCAAATGGACATAAAATCAGCATTTCTGAATGGAAATTTGGAGAGAAAGTATACATAGAGCAACTGGAAGGGTTTCAGTCACTGGATAAAGAAGGATATGTTTGTAAATTGAAGAAAGCATTATATAGACTAAAACAGGCACCGAGAGCTTGGTATTCCGGGCTAGATCAGTATCTTCAGCAACAAGGGTTCAATAGAGGTAGTATTGGTAGTAATTTATATTTCAAATCAAAAGGTTAGCACATGTTTGTAATAGTTATCTATGTTGATGATATAATTTTTCGTGGTAATGATGATAACATATGCAAGGAATTTGTTGATCAAATGCAAAAAGAATTTGAAATGTCCGTGATTGGAGAGATTTCTTTTTTTCTTGGGTTACAAGTATCACAGTTTTATATATATATATATATATCTTAGACAAAGCATGCAAAAGAAATGCTCAAGAAGTTTCAAATTGAAGTCTGTAAGCCGGTGAGCACACCAATGGTGATTGGTTGCAAGCAGAGTAAGTATGATGAATCACCTAATGCGAATTAGACAATGTATAGGACAATGATAGGCAGTTTTTTGTACCTAACTGCATCAAGATTAGATATCATGCAAGCAATTTGTATGGTTGCTAGGTTTCAATCTGCCTCTAAAGCAGCTCATGTTAATAATGTAAAAAGAATCTTTAGATATCTGAAACGTACTGTGAATTATGGTTTGTCGTATCCCAAGACTAATGACTTTACTATATAGATGTTGATTGGGCAAGATGTGTCAATGATAGAGACAACACTAGTGGTGGAACATTTTCCTTAGGAGATAAATTGGTTTCTTGGTTAAACAAGTAAGAAGAATATGAGTCCTTATCCATTGTTGAAGCAGAGTATTTGCATTTGTTTCATGTTGTACACACGTTTTATGGATAAAGAAAACTCTGCTGGATATCAAGGTGAACTATGACAAACCTATTTCAATTTTGTGTGACAATACTGGTGCCATTAATATATCTAAGAAGCTAGTTCTACATTGACAAACTAAACATATTCTATTAAATATTAGTTTTTGAAAGAAAAATTTTCTTATCATAAAGTAAAACTGGAATATGTTGCAACTAAGGATTAGTTGGCAGATATGAGACCTTTGAGATTCTTCGTTAGAAGCTAGGAGTATTTGCTTCTCCTTCTCTTTGACTCATTTCAGGGGCAAGCTTCTGCCCAGGGGGAATATGTCACCGTTTTATTTTCTATCCTTGGATGGTGGAGTTTCCAATCTCTGCCCTTTCTCATTGATGTCAAAGGAGGACAAAGAAAAGTTGAGTTTTCAAAGTGCAGTTTTGCCATCAATGACAAAGGGGGAGATTGTTACATGGATTTGTCATTCATGTCAAATTGATTCATTGATGTCAAACATATGGTGCTGTCCAAACCAGAGAAACGGGACTCACCCAGACTTGCCCAGACTCTACGAGTCCGAGTACGAGTCATGCTTGGTGAGTCCTAGGGGCTCGGACTTGGACTCGTCCGATTCTGGCGAGTAAAATCGCCAGAGTCGCCGAGTTGGCGAGTTTGGCTCAAAATCGCCAAACTCAGCGAGTCTTGAGCCCCAAACTTGGCTACTGCCTAGCTTAAGTAAAATGACAAAAAAAAAACATTTTAAAAAGTTTTTTTAAAATGAATGGTCTCGTCGAAAAATATGGGGGGAAACTGCGTCGATAGAAGTAGGGAAAATTTAACCTCCGAGTGTGACACTGATTGGATCGACCAGGTAGATATAGAGGTTGAGACTGTAGCCATGGCAGAGGAGGAGTGGAGAGCACGAGCACAGACAGGAGATTCAGAGGCAGATAGTCACACGGATGTTCCTGATGTTGGTGAGCATGGCATGGTGTCACGGGGAGCGGCCATGGCTGTCCAATCATCCAGGACCTACCTTAGATGCCTTCGCAGGGGGCCGGGGCCGGAGGGTGCTGCTGTGCAGGCTTCTCTGAGCCATAGGCTTGTAGTTGTATTTACCTTTGGTATTTGTATGAAACATTTGATGATGATCATATGATGACATGTATTTTTTATTCCATAAGTTTTGTAATATTGTATACATTTGACAATATTTTATATATCTATGTTTGTTATTTTCTTCAGCTACAATTTGCGTTTGATGACGTTATTATGTCTTTAATGTGTATTCAATAAAGGGTGTCTTTAAGGTGTCTTTAATGAGCCGAGTTTGATGATGTTATCGTGTCTTTAAGGTGTATTCAATAAAGGGTGTCTGAAACAAGTTTTAAATCTTTAAAAATCTCTAAATTTCTTGAGTTTTTCACTTTCCCGAGTCCAGCCGAGTCTGGAGCCGAGTCCCGAGTCCGAGTCCGAGTCCCGTTTCTTTGGTCCAAACAAATGATATTGGTGATATTGTAAAATGGAGCCCTAGTTTGGTAATAACAGACGGATGCAAAATAAACATGAACTATACAAATGTATTTTAAGATCACTGATAAGTGCAAAACGAATATAAACATATCTGATATATGTATTTGTTGGTGACAAAAGATTTGGTATCTACATCGAGCAATTGAATGATGTTATAGTCATAATTAATATCAAGGTATGGTGTAAATGAGATATTCAAAGTATTACTTCCCTTGAAATACTAGTAGATTCAAGTTATAAGAGCATTGCATATTGATCTAGGGCATGATGACAAATTGGTGAAGAATCAATGTGTCATGTTGCACGTAATTGATATATTGGGTTGAGACTCTATTATCATATTCTTGGAATTACATTTAGAGTGGTGACTAAAGTGGACTTAGTTTAAACCCGTTACAAGAAGACATTTGTTTACCAATAATATCGCATATCCTATGAAAATATCAAATAGTGTGATGAAGCTAAGTAAGCAAAATATATGTGTTTGTGGTGGAATAGAAGAAATCGATAATAGCAGTTATTGACAAAATTGATGATCACAGTATAATAGTGACTAAATGATGGTAGCGTCCTTTGTCCTTATCGAAGATTAATCTGTGCTATTATATCACCACCTATGCATGGGAAGTTACAATTGGTGTCTCTTGCTTTTTTGAGCATATTTTATTGTTAATATTATCAGTGGTTTTGATGTTGAGACTATGAGACGGTATGTGTGTTCTGAATATCGAAACAGAGGATTGGAGACAAATTATTTCTGAAGATTGATGATTATCAAATTAATTGTTTAGTTGTTCGGTGATTTTTCTTTGGTTATAACTAAATTTTTTGGTTTTAAGTAGTTACAACCATTTTCTAACTATCTACTCACTAGAGAAGTCAATATTTATAAGGTTGAAGGACTTGTCGAAAAGGAGAGTGGGAGTCGACTATATTCATGTTGTAGAATTTGTCAGCAGAAATATATTATCTATAAGCACCAGATGTTGTGATAGGTATCAGGATAAAATGAGTGTAGCACTTCTGTAATGAAAGTAATATAAGCTAGCTATAGTTTGTAAGAGATAATTTGTAACATCCTTATGGTTGATACCTCTAGAATGCTGAGTAGGTGCTCAGGTGAAGAAGGTGGTTCTTTTAGAGTTGGTGCTCTTAAGATAGGAGTTTGGTGATTCATTAGGGT
This sequence comes from Cryptomeria japonica, assembly GCF_030272615.1. NCBI lineage: Eukaryota > Viridiplantae > Streptophyta > Pinopsida > Cupressales > Cupressaceae > Cryptomeria > Cryptomeria japonica. The sequence goes on along the minus strand of NC_081405.1, from coordinate 630,012,263 downwards.
TGGTGCCCTTAAACATTGTACTCAATTTTTTTGTGAGGCTTGTTTAGGACAAAGCCTAGCAACATTTCTCGCTGTGGTTTTCCACCTATTTTGGGGTTTTCACGCATTTCATGTGTCATGGTTTTTGTATGTGTGATTGTTATCTCGTATAAGCTTCTCATATTTATTATTCTTATCATATCGTTTTTAAATTATTGAGGACCTGAAATTTAGTTCTTCTATTGATTCACCCCCTCTTCCCCTCTTAGTAGAAGATTTGTGTTCAACATATTGAACTAAGATCGTGATTTGAAGTTTGACTTTGACTTTGAAGATGGGAAAATTGAATGTGATATTGATGTGGGGAGCAAGTTTAGATTGGAAAAATGATCGATTTCACAAAAGGTTGAATATGAGATTATGATTTGGAAATAGAGATTTGGAATGTCTTCGACCTTTTGCAAGAGGATTAGGTTATGATCTTTTCAAAGTTGTATTTTTGACTTGATATGTTTGGTATCGCAAATTTTTACTATTTGGACTTAAATGTTATTTGCTAGTTTTGCACAAAAGGAACATGCCAAGCACATTAACATCCTATTTTATTAGATAGGAGTATATAAGATTGCAAGCTCATTAGTATGAATGGTCTAGCTGTGATGTGTAAGTCCCATGATGAGCTAATTGTTTTTTTGATCTCCCAAGATTGCACAAGGGGAGTGAATACAAAACATACACACCTAGTTCTAGAGGCAAGGGGTGAGTAACGTTTTGGGACTAATTGATTATTGATCCATTACAACCAAGTATGAGCAAATTGTCTTAAATTAGGCTGAATAAGATGACTAGGGGTGTCCTCTATATATACCCAATGGTACGTGATGCTTAAGTCCATGAATGTGAGTCCATCTACAAGCATGTGTGAATAAGCATAAATCAATTTTACTTCAACTTGACTGCTTACAAAAAGGGGTATCAAGGCAATGCCAAACATGGTGGCGCTCCTTTGAGAGGCAACTTTTTATTTCTTCCCTATTTCTACCATATTGAAACATGTGGTTCAGGTCATCCCCTAAGATGCTGAAATCCTTAGGTAGGCTTGATTTGTTGGCATTGTGTTGTCATTGATGTCAACTGGTATGGGATGACCATCGGTAGAAGAGATGTATGTGCAACATTGTTATGAAGGAGTACAGGATGTGATATCTTGGATATCACCTTGTGTTGCAGAACATCGGTAAAGGTAAGAAAGATGACCTCAAGAGTCACCAGTACACAAGTTAGTGCCTGACTTGTGTGATGAGATAAAGAGGTGTTTGAGCGGTTCTTCGTGAGGAAGAGGTAGAATGTTATCTGAATCACATCAACACTGGAAGAGAAGAATGAACCGATGTGCTGTGAGGTTGCAGAACTACAGGACCCTCACCAGTTGAAGATGTAGTCATCATGAGAAGCAATGACCAACAGTGAGTGTGTCCACACCGGATCACATGTGCCTATTTGAAGATATGTTGCACAAACAGGGAACTCACATGAGCAGATGACAAGGTGTTACTCCACCAAGCAAGTGGAGCTTATCTCCTATATGCATTGAGTGCATTATAATTTGGTGAGATAAGAGTAAAGAGATAAAGGCAAGTACTTAAAGGATCACACTAGATCCACCGGTGAATTGAGGGAATGCCTTAAGTGCATGAGATCAGGGTTATGTACTGGACCAACAAAGAAGGCATGTTGAAGAAGAGTGATGTGTTTGTCATTCAGACAAACCGGCTGAGCAGATACAGTCAGAGGAAAATGGTCTAACCGATGAAGGAGTCTAGTGAAGGTTGATGACTGGTGTCATCAAGAGTGATAACCAGTATGTAAGCCCATCGGTAATATGAGCAAGGTGCAGATGCAGACGACTCTCCACCTTTGGGAAATGAACAAATGAGCTTCCTCAAGAAAGACATGTCTGACGACCGGTCAAGGTGTTCCACCCACAGCTCAGCAAAATGCAGACATGATGAGGTTACCGGTACAGTGTGTGATACCAACAGGGTTAGCAAACCGGCAGGAAAGAGGAACCGGTAGTGGTCGGTGATCCTATTTGAACCAACATGAAGTGCCAAGCTGGCAGTTGGTCGATATGGATGCCACATGGAGTCAACATGGTGAACCTGCGTTTGGATAAAGATGGAATGTACATCAGCTACAGGGTTGTTGCAGGGTTGGTCGACTTTAATGAAAGGTCACACAAATCACGGGACATGTTGTAGAGCTATTGCAGGGGTTTGAGGCTCGAGGTTTGGAAGACAACTACGAGCCAGCTAAGAGTAACTGAGAAGATCGAGGCGATGGAGGAAACAACATGATAGATCTTTCGTGTTTGACCAAGGGATCAACGATTAGGGTAAAAAGAAAGTCGCCAGAGATGAAAGGCGTGATCTAGGAGATGCGTAAATGGCGGAGTCGTGCAAATTGACAGTCTGAAAGATCGGATCAGACAAGATCCGATAACGTCAAGTCGCTCGACCTTCCTCGAGGATGGTGAAGAAACCCTAACCTCCTAGAATTTGAATTGTCCGTTGGCGGGAAATCAGACTATAAACAAGAAGGGCAAAGACATTGTGAGGTGCTGCTGAATAGAAGAATATTGTGCGATTGTGAAGTGGAAGACTTCTGCAAGTAAGAGCAAATCAGCCAAGTGGTCAACGAGCATCTGTGAAGAGAGTGGGAGTGAGAGAGAACCTGGTTGAAGCATTCAACCAGTTGGAGAGAAGAACTGGTAGTGTTCATAGCGATAGAGAAGAAGTGAAGGAGGTTGTAGAGAAGATAAACAGAGAACCGACAGAGAGTAGAATCGGTGAAGAGAAGAGCAGTGAGGAGGAGATTCATTGAGAGCAGTATAGAAGAGAGATAAACTGGTAGGGCTTACCAGCAGAGAAGCAGCAGGTGAAGAGTAACAGAGAAGTGAGTCGGTGAAGCAGAGAAGGTATCTCACTGACAGAGTACGATATATATAATGGTTGCAAGATTCACTTGTAACAAGATAACTACTTATGCATTTGATGTTTACATTGTGAACACTGAGTTGTAGCTCGATACAGGGGTTGGTGCTCCTTTGGGTTGTAGCCCATGAATCAGGTAGGGGTTGTAGCTCCTTGGGTTGGTGTCCTAAAGTCAAGGGTTGGTGCTCCTTGGGTTAGTGCCCTAAACTTTGTAACTGTGTTTTATTGTGAGGTTGGATTGGAGCAGTAGACTCCAGCAACATTGCTCACCGAGGTTTTTCCCATCTTGGGTTTTTCTCGTATATGTTGGTGTTATGTGATGTCCCCTTGTGAGTATGTTTGCATTTGAGTTATTCTCCTCCATAACCGGTAAGTCTTGATTGAGTTAAATCTATCAACCGGTATGCTCACATAGGATTGCAAAAGGGAAAAAGAATTGAGAACCACCGATTCACCCCCCTCCCCCTCTCAGTGGTGCATTGTGTCTAACATGATTAAGCAAAATACATCTATGTAAAGAAATGTCGAGAGATATAGTTGGAACTATTTTATTTACCCGAAAATTATTTTATTTTACTTTAAATTATATTTACTACATACAAAAATATTTAAATTATATTGTATCTACATTGATTATTTTTTCTCTGATACAAATTTTTTCTTTGAGAATTGACATCTAGTTTTTTATATTTAAATTTTAAACTTCTTATTAGTGTTCAAAAAATCATCAAAAATAAAAATTTCTAAAATATATTTTTTAAAAAAGAATATTTTAACTATGAAATGTTATATTTTTTTTAAACATCCTTGATTTAATTTAATATTTATAATCTATCTAAAACTTATAATTTTGATTAGGGTATAATTTGTTTAATGTGATGTTTATTTTAAAAATATTAAGTTTATAATTAATATGAATATTTTTGACATGTGAATGGTTGTCAAATTTAAGCTAAAAGATACAAGTTACTATTAACACACTCATGCCATTACACTCCACCCCTTATTGCCATTGTTGCCATTGCCAACGGAGCATCCATAGCCCCGATGGAGTTATTCACATGTTCACAAAGCCAAATTTTGATAATTCTTTTCTTTTGTATTTTTCTCTTTTCTTCTTTCTCTATTTTTTTCTTTTCACACTTTTTGCAATTGGCTGATAAGAAATGAAGCTCATATGGGTTTGAGAATTATAGTGGCATTGAAGCAGGATTTAATATTTTTCACAAGCCACGACTTCACCTAAGAAACCACAATGACTTAGAGCAATTAATTGTGTAAAAGATGTAGTAATCAAAAGATATCAGTATCAAGACACAATGTGTGATTCCCTTTTGAGTCAAGTACAAATCCTAACTAAATGAAGAGGTAGAGAGAAATAACCTCGTATTCTAAAGCACTTCATAAATAGTTATCTAGGAAATGGACTGAACATAAGATCAAAGTTACGCTAGCGTATGGAAAGACAACACAATGCCCTTCTCACAAACAAAGTTCCCATAAAAGAACCTTAAACTAAGCAAACTGACTAAAGAAATTCTAAACTAAAGAAAAGCAAACGACTTGAACCACTCGAGCCACTTAACAATCTTGAGCCAAATGATTCAAGGCAAAATAACAACTAGGCTCAACAAAACAACTAAACTAAAACATACAGAAACCTACTCTAAACTGTATACAAGACTTCTAGAACGGGCAAGACTCCGAAGGCCGACATATGTAGATGACCTTGCATGATTTCTCAAAATGTGCAACAAGAGCATGACAAAAGTGATGGTACGAAGTCATGCAAACTTATCTTCGAACTCAGGGAAATCGGCTTTCACAATGCATCTCTCATACTCCGTCAGGACTTCACGCGAAATTATTAATTGAGGAAATTCATTAGGACCATGATCTATCCACACACAAGTGGATTTTCCAAAACCTTCATAATCAAATTCATAACCTTGAAAATCATTAGTAAGGAAAGAGACAACCTAGTGTGCTATTCTCTAACACATAGTATGATGAATGATCCTTGACAACTTTGGGAGGTCACAGTTGGTGATGTATCGTCCCACAGGCATCCATGACATTTAAATTTTCACTTGCTTGTTCTTCTTGAAGCTCCTTTGGCAATAGACTTAGTGCCTCTTTGAAATGTCGAACATTCTTCACTCCCATGGTGACAACTGGCTCATCATGCTGCATAAACCATGCGTCCTTGTGTAGCTATATAAGCATATCCTCAAAAACCAGGGTCTCTTTGATTGATTGATCTTCAAAAATTTTCTCTAGTTCTTCGAATGCAATCTTTGATGGTAGCGCTACTTCGAATTGCTGTCCATTTTTTAGCTCTTCTACAATGCTCACTTGATCATTCTTTCTAATGATGCTCGAGATTTCTCCACGTGGAATGAATTGAAACTCTTCATTCAAATCTTCCCCTTGCTCATCAAGGATTACTTCCTCTTGAATAGGTGGTATATCTTTGTTTGACTTTTCATGAATGACTGCTTCCTCTTGAAATGCATGGAACTCAGTTCCTTGTTCTTGAAATGGTGAAGCATCATGTGATAGCAAATGATGACAATCCTTCGAGTCACTCACTCCCTTCGACAAGTTATCTTTTCTTGAGTTTTGAGTTTCTTCACAAGTACCCACGGCTTGTAGCACTTCGTGCTTTGATGTTTCCTTACATTGATCATCATCTGCCACTGCTTTGTTTGCTTGGACGTCTTCAATTGTTTCCTCTATTTCTTTGGGTGCAAGGTATGCAAAGATATCTCCAACTGTGATGCACTGATCATTAGATTCATTTTTGCTATCTTCTTGCAACTGACTTCCTTCATTGTTGAATGATATTGAATGATGCTCTTCTTTTGTTCTTCTATATTCCTCAGCGGCAAGGTATGCACTCCAAATTTTGTCCGTGATGCACTCGTCTGATGATTTTGATAGTCCAAACTGGCACCCAACTTGATTGATGGCCTCTTAACACAATGGACAAGTAAATTTAGAATGAGGTGCATTGTGAATCCTACACAACCAAGGAAGCAATATACTTTCTAGGCACAATTCATCTTTAAGACAATTAATTTTCAATCATCCCTGTAAACCTCATGTGTGTGTGATTACTTTTTGGAACATTGAAATTGTCTGATTCCACAAACACCTTTGGCTTGGGGATATCCCAAAAGAAGATTTTCCCTTGTAGTATTGACTCCACCCTTGACAGGAATGTCAAGCAATGTATTTCATCATGTTACATCATATCATGGATTCTACATTTCCTTGACAATGCAAACTCGGACAAACTGCGTGGGTGTAGCTGTGCATTTAAAGTCCACCAAAGCTGAAGAATATCAACTTGCCGATCACCTTGGCCAGACGAATTATGAGAATGTTGCCCATCTATTGAGAAGTCTTTTTTTAATTGAATTTTCTGATTTTTAAAAAATTTTGTTTCTAGTTTTTCACTTTTTTTAATTTTATTTTTGACATAAGAGAGATCTAACATATCTCAAATGTAGCTTGAAAGCTCATTCGAGTTCCACATTCACAATTCGGAATTTGTTCGTTGCCCTCCTTCTAGCACCAATTTTGTTGAGCATGGAGGAGGGTAGAGAAAAGACTTAGGATAACTTTCGCAAATATGAATTGATAGGATTTGGAGTTAAGCTATCAACCCTCCTAGCGCCAATTCTATTGATGTGTTTTTTAGGACACCTCGAACACAGAATAAAATACCAAGTATTCTATTCTCTCTTGAACAAAGAAACCTCATATGATAAAGAATATGATCAAATGAGACGACTCCAAGGTTTACAATGTGAACAATAGACTTTAATGTTGGTGATCACAAAGGGACTTATTCTTATGACCACCGCTAGAATGTGGAACTAACTTAACTAACTTGGAAAAATAAAAGGCCAAAGGAATCAAGGGTTGAGAGATCTAATTTAATTCTAAGGGAAATGATGATAAAGGATGATGCTTTGATAGACAAACTCCTTCAAACTAAGCTTTGCTTTGTCATGATAACAACTACACAACACTGGTGCGATCTCCAAAGGTAACGAAAGATTTTCATACAGGGAACCATTCATTCAAATACCCAATACAAGTGCAATCTAAATGAACATTCACAATCGAATTGTTGCAACAATGAGGTTCAAGCTAACTTTATATTGTTGTTTACTATTAGCAAACCACAAAAAGTGTGAACCAAGGAATTGATCACATATCATTGCATCTCTCCATTATAATCAATTAACTTTAATTGAATTTGAGAAGTAACAAGAAACCATGCAATTTGTAGAAACAACACATAAAGATCCACCATACTTCAATGAAAATCATGTATTAATTTCACAAGTCTTGGCAACAACTTCAAGCTTCTTCCTCCTACTCTACTACTTACCACTATCTAACAACTATTATCTATCAATCAACTATTAACCTTTACAAATGAGAGGATTGAGCCTTATATAGAGGTCTCATTTACAACGAATGGCTCAGATTGATTCAAGATCAATGATCGAGATTACAGGATGAAACCCTAATTAGGGTTAGTTATAACTAACGTCCTTTGATTAATGAGAAAATTACATTGTATTGGACACATTTCCTTCTTAGAATTTGAACCAATGAAAAATAGGGTTAGGTACATGGAACTTTGTGCCTCTACATGTCCAATTATCCTCCTCGTTGGAAGTGAAGTACATTGAACTTGGACATGCTAATGTGGAGTAATTTGATTGGTTGATGTTGAATAGGTGCCACCTCATCATACTTGTCCTGCAGATCCTCACAAAGAAGTGTTTGTGTTGGAGCAATATCTCTTGATACTCAACATTTCCAAGCTCGGCATGATGATGATGTGACATATTCCCAAATTGTATCATCTTGATCAAGTTTATAACTTTGATTAACTCTTCTAAAACTGTTTGCTTGATCATTTTCAGTCTTCCATCTTCATAATTGAGATTCTTCCTTGTGATGTATTCCACCTTGAACATCCTACATCCTCTTGACAGTCTTTGGTCTTGAAATGTGAAACACATCATTGTTGTAGTACATGAGTTCATGGTGTCTATGCTTGATCCTTTTGTGCATTGTCTCTGATTGAGATGGCCTCCTTGTACTGACCCTGATTCTTTGATTTCCGAAGGAAATTCAAGATTGTCATAAAATTCCCTCATCTTCATTGTTCTCTTGTTGTGTCATCTTTGAACCTTTCTCTAAGCCCATCCTCAAATGTGGTGAGCTTTCATCATCCTTATATCGTAGTCTTGAATGTATAACCTTCTTGAATACTTGAATCTTGGTGTGGAAATGTTCTTCATCGTGCCTCCTTGTGTATTAGAATATCCTTCCCACGTTGTTGAGGTGTGCCTGCTTTTGTATTGATGTAGTCCTGAAAAGGGCTTGGATGTTGTTCTAGATCTGCTCCATTCTTTGCTTGTCAATGTGTTGTAGAACACAAGTTTTACTACTGAGAGAGGGGTGAGGTGGGGGGGTGAGTTGGGTGGTGAATCAGTAGTAAACCAAAATTTAGATCCTTAATCAATTAAACATTTTGATGAACTTATTAAAAAACTTTTAAACTGAAATCTTAAATGGAATCAACTTGAAACTGAAATCTGAAAAATGCACCACACAATGAGACCAATGCACAAAAAAATACGTGGAAACCCAGAAGGGCAAAAACCACGGTGCGAAATGCTGCTAGGATTGTCCATCCTAATTCAGCCTCACAATGAATCCTGGTTACAATATTTGAAGGGCACCAACCCCTATAGTAAGAGCACCAAATCTTCCAGATATGAGCACCTACTCAACAATCTGAGCACCAACCCAGCACACATGAAGCATCAATTACAATGACAAACTGAAAATGACTTCTATCTCAGAAGTTTTACTATTTTACAATATTAAAGATATGCAATGTAAATTTCTGAAAGGTGAATGTGATCAACTGTAATAAGAATCTGTTACAATCTGAATATGTCCAATCTTTAAATCTTCTGACAATTGAATATGGCTAACCATAATGGAAATCTGCAAATATAACTGAATGCTGCCAACTAATCATACCAATAGACACTTTGCAGATGAACATAGAATATGTTTATTATCAGTGCTCTTCAAATTTTTTTCTTCACAATCTCAGAATAGACTTAAGGAAAATATAAAATATGATTATACCTGATCTGAGAAAGAGCAGTACAGCACTTTCAACTCTCAGAATTATCTTCTTAATAACTCTCACGTTTTCTCTCTCAAAACGTCTTATACATATCTTTTATATGACGTCTCCTTTCACTTTGAAATAGAACTCCTTCATTAATACCACATACTCAACTCTTCATCGAACCTTAGCATGATTTAAATAGAACCTCTCTTAACTCCCATCGGATGAGCAGTTTGAAGACAGTTTGTTAACAGTTGTAGAACCACCAAGACAGTTGTGACTGTCAACTGAATTCAGAAACTTGACTTTTAATTTCTTACGTTAGAGATAATAGGTGCTCAATTTCATTTATGATAATATGAAGTCAGTTTTCAACAAGATTCCGCTTACACCCGGGTGGCAGAAGTTGGTTGTAACTAAGTTACAACTCATCATTCAGTTATGACTGAACTCCAAATACATTACCTAAAAATGCAAGTCAAACCAGATACTCCTTTTTTGATGATTGAGCCCGATAAAAATATGGTTTGAAAGCTCCGTATTCAATATTTTTCCACAAGTCTGAACTTGATGATTCACACAGTTTAACGTGAGCATAAAGTTTATATCAAACTATGTATGTGGTCTAATCTGAACCAAATATTATGCAGAGATAAATACAATCAGACTGAAGGTAAAATCAACATCATTTCATTGTATATGTTAACAGTTTTTATTCATCATTAATGTGAATTTGAAAAATGCAGATACTGTGCAAATGCTTGTCCATACAAATCTGAATAATCCAATTGAATAAGACTGCAATCATCATCATCACTTCAGTCTGATTTGTTCAATTTCACATCAATGACAATTATGTCAACATGTGTGACTTCTCTTTGCACTGCGATCCTTGTATTAATGCCTCATTCTTGTGATTGAATCTTGATGTCTCCATGCAACATCCTTGTGGAGTCTTCTCTTCAAGTTGCATCTTTCCTAGCTTTCCGTCCTTTAAAACCTCAAAGACAAAAGAGATTTAACATCAAACACCATGGATTAAAATTAAAATAAGGCTAGTACATAACAATTCAGGCTCCCAGACCACTTTTCACCCTGGAAATAACATTGACAAATCAAGAAATGTGAATCTGAAAATGCATTCTGCTGTTGGAATTTGTTCAAATCAGGTAATAAGTTCGCACCAGGGCTTAGACAAATTCATCCAAGGTCTGCTGGAATTCGTAGGTCTGCTCAAGCTTCACCACAATTCACTTGCAAATTAAATAAGTTTGCCTCTACAACTATGTCTGACCTGCAAATTAGGTTTGCCAGTAGGATTTAGGTCAATTTCAGATCTGATTTTCATCCTTTTAGAACTGATATTCTGTTTTTGGTCTGATTTTTATTGTTTGCATGTCTGACTTGTATATTTTTAGGACTGATCCTTAACCCTAATCACTCCCTTTCATATTCTCCTTAGGTGCAAATCTAACCCTTGCTTGCACAAGCGGGTTTGAAGTGGTAGTCTGCACAAACATGGGTGGATTTTACACATTTGCCTGCACAAAGTTGTCATGAGTGCATTTGGAGAATATTTTTCATAAAGTTGAGCTAGGGCGCATATGGCATAGGTGCATGTACAAAAATTTACCTTAGAGCGCATTTTAGGGGTTCAGGTGCACAAAATACAAGGTGTGCGCATATGACATAAAGGTGTGCACCAATGAAGTAGAGCAGGTTTAAGACCTCCAACTGCGCAAACATGAGTGCACTTAGAGTAGGTGTTTGCATAGATATGAGCACATGTGGATCCCTTGCTTGCAAAACCCTTTGTGCTAGAGTGCATATGAGAGGTTGGCTTGTACAACAATGATGTTGGGCGCATTCAAGGTAAGTGCTTACACAAAGTAGCTAGAAAGACCACCCCCGCCCCCCTTACCTCCCCCTTCTTCGGAACAATACTTAGCCAATTTTTTGATTTGCAACATGAGTTTGGGCACAAAGGTGATGGAGCCCACATTGCAAGTACATATGCACAAAGTTGCTAGAGCTGGTTTTAGGGGGTCTAGTGCACTAGCTGAGTGCACTTGAACAATGTGCATGCACAAAGTTGTCATGGGGCATAAATGAGGCATGGGCTTGGACAAACAAGGTGAGGACATATGAGAAGTTGATTTGCACAACACAATGCATAATGTTAGGTGCATTTAGGTAGCATGTGTGCACAATTTACCCTTATCTTAGAGGGCATTTTGATTATGTTATTGCACAAATTGCAAGCTGAGCACATATGAGGTAGAGGTATGCAAAAGTTTTTACATGCTATAAGGTGGTTGCTCCAGACAAACAAATTTTCACATTCTTTCCCCCTCTTGGTCCCACACATAGGCAAACTTGAAGATATCGACTCCAAGGCACCGTGCTTGCAATTCCTAACAGAATTACAATCAAGCCTACCACCTTTTGACAACATTAACAACCTTGACAAGATTTTGCAACACTTGACAACACTGATAACTTTTAGAAATTTTAGCAATTTTTACAAGATTTTGCAACTTTAGCCATTTGACGTCATTTATCCATCGTACCACTTTTTTTGTCGCATTTGAATATTGCAGGCTTTTTTTTTCGTGTCTGAAAGTTTGTTTTTGATCATGTTTTTGTGTCGAGCTTCTACAACTACACAATGGGATTTCTGTAACTTTTATTTCTCGACGACAATATTTTTTGTTATTTGTCACATCGAACTTTTGGACATTGCATTAGTCACTGACACCAGGTATTTTTTGTTATTTGTCAATGACTTCAGTAGAAAAATGTGGGTGTTTTTTCTTAAAAGCAAGTCATATGCGTTTCTTGAATTTCAAAAGTTTAAGGCCTCAGTTGAAAAAGGGTCAAGGTATCCCATCAAAACTCTTAGGTCAAGTAATGGGGGGGAATTTTGTTCTACTGATTTCTCCAACTTCTGTGCACACCACAACATTAGGTGCCAACTTACCATGCCCTACACTCCTTAGCAGAATGGTGTTGTTGAGTGAAGAAACCTCAACCATTCACCCTTCAATGTCCACACCCATCCATATCCCTAGTCATAACCTGTCTGCACACATCAAAATCCCCCACCACTTTTCATTCACATCCCTTACCCCTCTAATTCCCTGACCATCTCATGTCTTCACACCTCCAAAACCCCGGCCGTATTCTTCCACTTCCCTTGCATGCTCCAATCCACGACCAAGGTGGCAATTCTTTCCTTGCTAGCTGAAATCCACAACAGTCTAGGTGAAATCTCAGACTGGGAGCTCTAGATCATTCTTGAAAACATAAAAATCAGACATGAAATCAGAGATTAAATCACCGTTTCACCCCCATTAGGAATGCATATCAAATTAGAGAGTTTGAAAATATGCAAAATCTGTCTATATCCTATGTGTTTGATGTCTTATTTGTTTATTTTGCAGGAATGATCAAGGAAAGGAATGAAGAGGCAACCTACAAGATACCACACAAAAGAGAGGGATGTTAAACACAAGAATGATGCAAGGAAGGAGACGTTGTAACAAAGGAGGAAAGCTCTCTACAACACTTCAAGGAAGGACTTCATGACATGAGAAGAGACAAGGAACACACTACAAAGAAGGAGAAAAGAAAGCATGACAATACAATTGTAAAGGAAGGGTAAGGAATCATCATCACAAAGTGAAGATTAACATCAAGGAAGTAACATGGAAATTCAAGAAAACTTGTCAGGATAAGGAGGTAATCTAAGATAGGAGATTCAAGATGGAGAGCCATGCACGAAGAAGTTATAGATATCCTAAGGAAGGAGTTTCCACACAAGAGACAGAGAAGGAAAATGTGATAAAGGTAGAAGATAGTTCCAGAAGAGTTAATCAAAGCTAGAAGACGATGCAATTTGGCAATATCTTCCACCTTCTTCACCTTAGGCGCTTGGAAATGTTGAGTATCAAGAGATATTGCTTGAATCATAGGCACTTGTGATGAGTTACAAAGAACAAGCTGAGGTGACACCTAGTCATCTTCAGCCCAATCACATCATTCGAGGTCAAAGCATCTAGATTCAATGCAGTTGACTTATCCATCAAGGAGGATAACTACAATAGGTGGATGCACAAAGTTCGATGTACCTAACCTCATTCTTTATTGGTCAACATTCAAAGGACATGTGTCTTATTTATTGTAATTTTATCATTGGTCAATCATTAAATGTTATGTAATGGGTTTAACAAACCACAATTAGGGTTTCTATCTTTCAATTTTGGCCATTGATGTGGGTTTGATCCTAGCCATTCAGTTTTATTGAGAGCACTATATAAGGCTCAATTCTCTCATTTGTAAATGTTAATAGTTCAATAGTAGGTTAATAGTCAATAGAAGATAGGTAGTAGATAGCTAGAGTAGAGTAGGAGATTGTTGCCAAGACTTTGTTGCAAGAAGTATATTATTTTCATTGAAGATATGGTTAATTTCATGTATTGATCCAACAATTTGCATGGTCTCTACTTCTCATCTATTTTAATGTTGATATGGGGTAAGTGCATCAAGATGGTGAACAAAAAGGGGGGTATAAATGAGCACTTTTTTTTTTCTTTTTTGAAAACAGGTAAACCTAAACTTCAAAGAGCTATTTGAAGGTCATGCACTCAAAACTAGGAGTTGAGAAAAGAATAAGAATTGTAGTACTCTGAATTTAGTTTCTAAAATACTAATTTTTAAAAAAATTGGATAAGATTAAGAGGGTCAAACCTTTTACGCACTCAAAACTATTTCTGATTTTTTAAGAAAAATATAACATAACTGTTTTCGTGCGCTGCACAAAATATATAGTTAGATTTAGTATTTTGCAAAACCCTTTCGTAGGATGATAGGTAAGAGTGAGATCTAGAAGTTGTGTATTTTTTTGTAATATTTCGTTGAATATTTTTTTTTATGATTTTTGGAAGTGACAACATTTTGAAAATTTGGTACCTGTTCGTGCGCTGGGCATAACTTGCATCAAAATAATCAAAATTGCAATTTTTTCTT